>NC_140629.1:14934108-15261608 GCF_057382275.1 Copadichromis virginalis
AGGAAAATGAAATATCGCGATAGAATATGGGTAAAATGCGCATGCGCAGTGCCTTTGTTTACATACGCACATGGCGGCGACGCAGAATGAGAAGAGCGAAAGTGGATCGTTAAATGAAACGGATGAACCAGAATTGGTTTGTAAAAATGCTGCAACTCCAGTGGTGTGGAACTGGTTTAGCTTTTGTCCGTCAGATATACAACAAAGCACTATTTTTGGTAGCGCATGCTAGCGGGCCGTCGTTATTATCGTGTTGTTTGGAAAATACGGCATACTTAAAATCAATCCTTTGATTTTTCTGAAAATCGACAGTGCCCCTTATAATCCCGTGTGCCTTTTGACCTCGAAACGATTTTATGTCGTACACGGCACTAAAAAAATCTGTCACATGTTTTAGTACGACTTTGCTAAGGTACGAAGCTGCACAGCTTGATGGATTGTCGGAGCATTACGGCTATCGTAGGCAGGCGCCACACGGAGTGATACGTACTGTGCTTCAACATAATATTACCATATTGTGTGTGTATAACCTCTTTTTAAGTTTTGTGGATATTATACATGGTTATGCTGAGGATATGTCGGCCAATTTCCACTGGAAATGCCTTTTGGTTAAATTGTCAGCAAGGAATTTGCACTATTACATTTTTATATAACTTTAATGTACATAAAAAACAGCTGCTTTTTTAAGTGAAAATACATTGATAGGGTTTTTTGCACTAATAAAGTTGTGGAGTTGTAAAGCATTTTGTCTAGTGTCAATTATATCGTCAGTTATATCGTTATCGCAAATTTTCAAATGTATATTGTGATAAATATTTTTGGTCATATCACCCTGCTCTAATATCGAACAGCCCTAATGCCACAGTGTTCGTTTGACTTTGGGACCTGAAGAAGACGGAGTTTTGGACCCAGATTACTTCGCAAGCAGCCGTAATGTTCCGGCAATCCATCAAGCGGTGCGCCTTCATAGCTTACCAAAGTCGTACTAAAACATTTTTTGACAGATTTCTGCGTGCCGTGTATCACATAAAATCGGTTTCAGGTCAGTAAGCACAACCAGAATTCATACATAAGGCACACTGTTGATTTTTGAGAAAAATTAAAGGATTTTAAGTGTGCCTTATAGTGTGTAAAATACGTTATACAGAAGAAAAGAATATATCGCGATATATATCGTTACCACATATGCTTCTAATTATACCGTGATATGGATATAGGCCATATCGCCCAGCCCTTGAAGCTACTGACATCAACACAAGCTCCTTACAATGCATGGAGGGTTTCACCCCAAGTCTGCCAGCCTGAGTCTGCACATTAAGCAGGAAGAAGAAGACCAAGGAGTAGTCACTGTCAGTACCAATCTCTACTTTCAATCATCTCTCTATTTTCTCTATTAATTAACAAATTGTGTTATTTATAAAATGTCAAATATTAATGATCAGTGTGAACTAAGGCTTCAGATGTTGTGCTTATCAACATAAAGGCTAAAAAAAACAACAACAACAGAAAAACCCACATCAGTCAGCCGTTAAGCTTTGGAAATGACCAAAATGATTAACCAATGATTAGTAAAAAAGGTGCCAATCATTTCCAAACTTTACCATAGTCCAGTGGTTACAGAAAGGCTTATCCATTTTGTGATGTTGAATTTTCCCGTTCCACTACTGATGATACTAATACATTGGAACAACAAATCCCTGGTTGGGTCTTTATTGTACTGTAAACTGCTCTAGATTTTGGACCTTTGTAAATTAACAGATCAGAATAATAAAGACAAAAAAGTCATTTTCTCTCAGTTCAAAAGTCATTTCAGATCTGAACGTAAGTCACTGACAGGTAATTCCCATATGGAAAAGATATATATAAATCTTATAAAGTTTTTATCTGTCTTGTATGAAACTTGTATGAAAAGCATACAAGAGGGAAAACACATATAAGATCCCTTGAAAAATTATATAATGAAACTTGTATGTTTTGTATACTTACTAAAAACATATATGATTTACTCATGAAAGTGGCCACTTTCATGAGTAAATCATATATGTTTTTATTATTTCTTTTCCATATGGGATTGGCTTACAAGCACACTTATGGCGCACTTCCACTGAGCCGCTCATCTTCTTGAATAAGCACATTCCTCACATATTTGGACAGAAGTGAAAAAGCAACTAGGCTTTTAAGTGTCTAGCAGAGAGGTTTACTGCCATTTGCCACAGCCTCATGTGCATGCGAGCGTCAATACAATCCACAGAGTAGAGCTACCTGGTGAGTCAGTCATGGAGAGCACAGAGGAACTCTAAAGCAGAAGAGAAACCAAACAACAGACACTGAGGGAAGGCATAATCTTCAACTCTGTAAGCTGCATGTGAGAATAAAAGTCGTGGCAGGACAGCCACTGAAATCTGTTAACATGAGTCACGAGAGGACCGAGTGTTCACTCATAACATCTCTAAACGCCTTAATTTATTATCAATGCCAGGGCAAGTCTAGGGGAAAAAAAAAAACTTCTGATGGTGCTTATTAAATGAAGGAGGATAATGTGAGCAGAAGTTAAGTAGGTTGTGGTGAAGAAAATACTCAGAGGGGAAAATAGAAGACAGGGAGCAAAAAGCAAACCAAGGAGCTAACTGAAATGACTCATTAGCAAAACTCCATCTTGATAACAATAATAATACAATGCCACACCACAATACAATAAATAAATAAATCTCTCATTGTTCTTGCTTTTTTCTCCAGATTTATTTTTCTCATTCGGTTACACAGATATTATTGATAAATTATTGTCTTAAAAGGGGCTGTATCAAGACACCACCGTTAGCGTGGACAATGTTCTGGGACTTATTCTGCGCTTCCTACTTCTAGTAAATATCTCAGCATCGGAGTAAAGGTGTTTGGATCACAGCCCACTCCACCCACTACATGAGCGCACACACAAACCAACAGAACTGAGTGTTTTTTTTATTTATAGATTTAAAGGATTTCACTTTCCACAAAAGGTATCTGCGGTCCCGAGCAAACATCCTCTTCACACTTCCCTTTCTCAGAATTTCTTACACTGCTCAGCAGGCAGATAGTGTACAGAAAATATGTGAGGCTTACGGGTGACCTTTCTCAGCATTTTTCCTGAACCTCAATCCTTTCTGAAGGAGTAAAAACTAACCGTTCGCTGCAGGTTTGGCCAATTTAACCAGCACACACTTTATTAATGCATCAGGACAAGAACTGATGAAACACGAAATGAAACGGAGCAAGAATAAAAGTAAACATCACCTGAGGGGTGGCTGCAGATCATTGTATTACAACAAATTTATAATAATAATAATGATTATTATCATTATTATTATTATTATTATTATTATCTGGATTAACTAACAATGACTCCCCACTGCTGCCTGCTTGCTTTACTATTGAGCATTTTGAGCAACAAATTTGAATGGACTGTAGCTGAGGTTTCAGACTGAAAAACTTGAACCTTGGTCAGGCACTTTGTAGTCACAAATACAGAGGAATAAAGTCCTGTTTGCTGAGCCTCAGTCAGATCTGAATCACATTCAATTTTTAGTAAAGACTTAAACTGAAAGTGACTACTGAGGCTATAAACAAAAAAGCATGACGTGATGAGCAATATGGGAGTTATGGGCTTAGATAACTAAGGACGTGGAAACTGTAGCTCTAGTTATTTTACAGGTGCTAAGACTTTACTGCACTGTACTGTACAACAAATACGTGTATGTTTGTGTTGTGCTTTTTGTCATTAAGCTTAACCTTGGGGGGGGGGAAATTACAACTTTTTTTTAAAGACATAACACACGACAAGGAGCAACGTTTCACATTTTGCAATTGGCAACGAACAGGCTGAATTAAATTTGAGTTAACCGGCTTCATTTTTTGTAATCTACCAGTAATTACTATAATGATAACGGACAAAACCGAGCGATAATTACTTATTGCCAGAAACATGTACCGCTTATTTGAATAGTCGTGTTCAATGACAACATGCTTCTGATATCCTAAGGCCTAACAAGCCTTAACGTTACAAACATCATGTTTGTACCTATGTTTTTACGTTACTTTAGACACCGCACCCACTTTTCTCAGTGAGTGGGTGAAAGCATATCTAACACAAAATCTGAATAAAACATGTACATTTTCTAACTGCCGTGCATTTGTGTGTTTATAGTGTCCTTGATTTGATGCTGTTTCCACTCCTGAGATTTGGCCAAGCAGCCAGCAGATCGAGATGGGTAATGTTAATGCCCGTAAACGCCTGCTCCATTAACTTGTAGTAGATCACCACAAGACGACCCGGGAATCATATCAATTAAACCATATGACCGGTATTTGCCAGCTAAAAGCTATGAAGGAAAGTGGAACAAGGGGCACCCAGGTGTCACACTGCTTCCAGTAAAGACGAACTTGCGAATGCACTGATTTGTGGGACGCGGAAAGAAAGTAGCCCTGTGAACTGGCTAATTTTGTAGTAGCCTGCTAATGTTAACCAAGTTAAACTGGGCTAACGTTTGCGAGCAGGTCAAGCTAATGATGAGCTAGCCCGATAGCTACGTTAGCTTAGCTTTAGGCTGCAAGCTCCTGAGTGGACCAAATGTGAACAACAATACGCGTTACCATAAAATCAGTCACTTACCAAACGTAATTAGTCCGTACTAATTGTTCCCACCTCCTCTAAACACAGCTGATCATAAGATTTCTCGAGTCAGTCAAGTGTTTGTTGGCGGTTAGCGGTCTCACACTGCCTTCTTCATTAGCGAACGCTGCTGTCATTTACTGTCATCACGAGGAGACCTGCGCAACGCGCATGCGCAAAAGGAAGCATTTGGGTCGTTAAAGGGACATTTCACGCTAAAATAGAAAACATGTTTAAACATCAGGTTTCCTGGAAATTAAGGAGGTTTAAACCTTCCTCTTGTGGTACCTTTCCGTTACTATCTCTTATGTTAACTGATCGGTTTTGACCCGTGTCCTAAATCAACCAAAGAATATCCTCAAAACAATGGTTTACCATGCAGTTTGATTGTTAGTTACCTTGTTAGGCTTCCTTATCCATGAAAAGACTGGTTTTAATATTTTTCTTGTAGCTCCCAGGCCCTTTCTTTTTACAGCATATCTCGTTTCCATTCTAAAAAATCTTTTAAAATAAAAGGGTGTTATGTTACCTTACTATCGTTGACAGGTAATGGAACACACACACACACAAACACACACACACACATATATATATATATATATATATATATATATATATATATATATATATATATATTAGTTTTAATATTATAAAAAAATATTATAATATTATAAGCGGTATCACAGGTCCTTCCTCACAGCAGCTGCGAGGTTGCAGTCCAGAAAACATATCGAGGACTTGATGTTTTCCTTGTTTTTTCTCAGGGATGCCACTCGCAGGTTTGCTTCTTTAAATCTTCCTGTCGTCTTCAATTCGATGCATAGCTGGTTTTTGCATCACATCCCATTATGTCGTATTTGCCTGAATTGCTGGGCATGTATTGCCAGAAGGAGCATTTCCCATGGAAAGGGGCAAAACATTCATACTGTTATGTCTGGGCCTGGGTTGAATTTCAGTGAAATGAGCCTCGCCCATCCAAGAGATATCACCACTTTTGGATTTGTTTGTTTCAGCAGGAGCAGCTTCAGCAACTGTGACCTCCTCACCAGATTCATCAGTTGTATCCGTGTCCTCTGGTTGATAATTATATCCTTCTTCTTCTCATAAAGAGCTTGGCTTATTGTAGAATTCTTTCTGCATGATGCAAACTTGAAGTCACCAAAATGAGTCGGTCTTACATGTAGATCTCAGTTTGGATGACCTTTTCAGTGAAGCAGTAAGAATAAAAGGGGTTGTTTATTTAGGGAAGGAGACAAAGCGTTAAAGAGAGTAGCTTCTAACTGAGTTAGTGAGCTCACAGTGTGTTTATGACTTTAGCTTTAGCACTACTGTTTTATAATGTTATATCATAACTGGGTCTAAACCAACCCCAACAATAAAAAAGTCATAATTTTCACCAGCGCATTTCATTATATAATTTAGTTTTATTGTTTTACTTTGTTTAAATAGAAATTCTGACAAAGTCAAAAAGCCTTGATACAATAAACAAATTTAAAAGGTACTTTTATGCATTTTATAACCTAAAAATGGGCTGGTCCTGACTATAACACAGGAGGATTTGTATTTAAATAGGCACACATTATATCCCAAATATTTATTTTTTATGCACATATTATGTGTCTCTTTATGGATAACCAAGTGACATTTAAATTGTTTATATATAGTTATATGGAAGCATGGTTATTATCATATTTACATAATATGTTCATCTCTGTAATAAGGTTTTTTTTATGCAGAATACGGAAAATACTTTGGATTAAATCTGTTCGGATCCTTTTTCAAATGTGTATTTAACACGCAACTGATGTTTTGCTTTATTTTATTTGTGAAAGCAAAACTTGATGTACCATTAACACTGCCGTAAAGCTGTGTATGGGACATGATATGAACACTAGAAAAATATGATGTTGTCATCTAATCAGAGCTGAAACATAGTCGTTTCTCCATAATTTCTCAAAACACAAGTTCATAGTTCTGAACGTGCATTTTCCAAAACAAGTTGTGAATCAAACAACTACAGGTAACCAAAAGCTACCCAAAGAGCTGTAACTCATATGTCACAGAGGCTATTTAAAATAGTAATGTTAAGGATTTATACCTCCAACTTAACTGGACATGTACCATCAGTTGTTCAGAACCTCGTGAAGTATGTTTTACTCCCCACAGCATCAGTACCATTGAATCCTAATATTTTTGTTTTTTTATACACACACCGAATGTCCTTTTATGAATGATGTATCAGTAGTGGTTTACTTGTTGCTGTTTTTTTATTATTATTTTATAATGCTAAGTCAGTGGAGCCTGCAGCTGAACTGTCAGTCCCTTCCCCAGTAGTGCTCCCCTGAATCTGCCCTCTCAAATCCATTATCTCCTAGTTTAACAGAACTTCAGGGCTGCTACCACAAGCGTTAGCATGAAATAAACTGAAATGCATTCAATTAATATGAGAGATCCCACCTGGAGGATGAACTCCTGATGTCTTGCTCTCTACCATCGACACTCCTTCACATTGCCATTTCCCCCAAGACCTGCAGATGTCACTGTCGAGATGTTTAGATCAGAATGTACACTTTCCCAAAAAATAAGTGAAATTTTATTTTAATAAAACAAAACAAAATCTCTGGGGAATGTTTCCAGCACCTCGTTCAGTCTATGCCATGACTTATTAAGGCAAAAGGGGGTACAACCTAGTAATTAATAGGTCACTATTGTACCTAATGATGTGAATGAATGTATGCATATAGAATTTTTACCCATACTTAAAGTTTATCTGGTTGACATGTGCATAACCATTGTAATTAATGATACCCGAGGCCTTTAAATGGTATTCAATTTCATACTTGCTCATATTCCATGTGTGAGCCACCACTGGACAAAAGAGTGATGAGTTTCCTACACTGCCTTTTGTACTGTATGTCATGTATGTGTATTAAGTATTAGTTTATCAGCACCAAAGCTGACTTAGATGTCACGTGACAAAGGTGAGAGCATCACCTTTTAAATTTAAAGTCATTTTATGAAAGTTTGACCTTACTTGACCTTGAAAGAGGTCAGAGGTCAAATGTGATATATTTTACTTTTTATAAGTTGCCAATACCAACTTTGTATTTCGACCAATACATGCATTGCTCCACAAGGTGGAGCTCTAATAATATAAAAAGGAGACAACATGACGAGAACTGTATTTATTTAATCTTGTGCCTTTATATAAAGTAGCCCATGAAGAAAAATTCAAAGCCATGAGGTCACTCATTTACTTCCATTTATTATAGATTCATATATATATTTATATATACGTGTGTTATAAACATCACAAAATAGAAACTTGAGGAAGGTCTTGCACAAAGATATAATCAAGTAAAAGGGCAACCTTAGATTAGTCAACAATGGCATTGGAAGCAGGCTTATCATCTGGGGTCAGTGCTGCAGCGCTGTTAGGAACATTCTTATCTCATAATTTGTGTAAGTGCAAATAGTCTTTGCAGCTCTTGGCTCAAAGGAATTATTAAGTGTTTATAATAAAATAGGATTTTACAATATAGATGTTAAGGTTGCTCTTTTATTGCATATGATTTAATTAGGAACATACTGTGGTATTAGTTACAATAAGGTCTCAAGTTCATGATGTTCAAATGATCTAATATTCAATATATATACCTCTTACATTTCTATGCATCAAATGGTATCTTGTTAACATAATAAATTTAATCATAAGCAATATCAATATTAAAATACCTTAAATATAAATAACATGCTTTGAGCAAAAATAATTATTCATTTACACTGGTAGTTTAAACAACCTAATTCTACAGCTCTAAACCCTTTAGAAATAGCTAACCCTATACATTGCTTTGTGTCAAATGCATTTTTTTTGTTTTCGACTGAAGGCCACTTTCAAACAAAGCAATTTATACAAGAATGACATCAAGTCTTTTCACAAGATGAAATAAGTTCCAACTAAATCGTGAATGGAGTGGGAAAACAACCGGCGGTCTGATTGTACTCCTTTATCTATGAAACAATGACTAATATAATTTTTTTTTAAAAACCACACATCTACAGCATATCAAGGAAATAATACTTAAATACTAATAAACAACAGTTGTAATCTTACAACCACTGTAACAAGATATAAATATATGATTTAGCATTTGTTGGAGAAATTAATAGTGGATGACTGTTACAATATGAAACCTGGCTTTGCACACTATTATGTGTAGGCAATGAAATGTGCACTTAATAAATACTGTGTGCTTCATAAATTGTCTGCAGAGACTGCACAATCATACATGTTCACATCTTAAACACCTGGATAACTGGAGAGCTTGCCTAGTCTACATGCAGGCTATTAACTGTTTAACTGTTCTGTGGGCAACGGGATCAAAACAAGCCAAAAACAACATGTCACAAGTGTGTGTGTTTATGCGTGTGAGTTTTGTGTATCTGTGGCAACAGACAGAAGTGAGAGATAGATAGATGATAGAGAGAGAGAGCGAGAGAGAGAGAGCGGCTGGTCACATACTGTATATACATCTATTTCCAAATCAATATTTAGTTTGCTAAATCACACAATTTATTTCCAGTATATACATTTAGCTGACATCATTATCGTTACTAATTAGTGCTATGCTATATGATATCATCCAAGAGATGGGGGGTGCCCACCCAGTCTAATGTTCTTGGCTCGGATGCTGCCATGATCATGCACATAAACTGTTTCCCTGTTCTCTTATCTATTGGGTATATAGTAGTAGGAGTAAACCTTTTGTTGCTTTCCACAAACTCACACAGCTGATTATAGATTTTGGGGTACTCATGGCGAAGGAAAACTCCTCTGGTCCTGAGCTCACGCTGGATATTGACAAAGCAGACCTCTCGAGCTTTTCTTCCCTCCTCCCCCTCCTTGTCAATGTCTGGTGTGCCCGGAGGGGGAGTGAGGATGAGCGTTTCCATTTCGCTATCCTTCTTGAGTACCTTTTTGTCAGGGCTTGAGGAGGCTAAGGACACCTTTGCATATTTTCGAACTGTTGGTGTTTGGACCCTTGGCGAAGGTCTGTTAGGCACTAGTTCACCAACAGCGATGGATACATTCAAAAGGAAACATTCATTGGGGTCATACTCATGACCTGCTTGCTGCAGTTCCTTGCAGTACTCTCCTAGGTTGTCCTTGAAGCCATCCAGCTCTCTGAGAGATAAGTATGTGGGAGACATGAGGAGGCTCTCAAGCCCAACTTGCAGGAAGTTGTCAGCTGTCTCTGGATTAGCAAAACCCAGAAAGAGGACGCCTCTGCCTCTGGAGAGATAGCCAGCTTTAGCAACTCGTGAGAAGGCTTTGTGGATCTCTGTATTCTCTCTGCAAAACTTAAGAGTGTGTCGACACACACTACTGACACGACCATACAGGCACGTCTCTTTGTGGATCTCCCAGTCGTCCCGGCGACAATTTCGTGAGCAGTAGAAGGTGTAGCAACTGTGACAAGACTTGAAATACAGGCAGGCGTTGAACATATTCTCAATCCGGCTGCATTTCTTATTAGCACACACCATAGTGTCATCTTCATCAGTGCTGTGGTCTGGAGAGCACTCTTCTGCACTTCTTTGTAAAGCATCACACCCACTATCGGGGTCTTTGATGGTGTCGGGGCTGGATTTGGAGGAGGGGAGCTGGGTGTTCAGACATCCTAAGTTCTCGTGCCCAGACAAACCCCTGTCTTTCTCATCATCTTCAGTGATTAGCTGTTTTAGCTGGTCTAAAAGGTCTTCACTGGACTTTCTGCTAGTTGGTGGTTTGTAGTCAACGACCAAATCAGCTAAGAGTTCATCCAGCTGCTCTAGGCTCTGCTGCAGGGAGAAGTTGTTATGTTTCCTATCTTTGGTAATGTCTGTTGCATTAGATGGCTGCTTCGGATGAGCTTCTCTGGGAGATGGTGTTTTTTCATCATCCAGTGTATCCCAGCTAACAGAGTGGACATCACGTCGCCGGCTGTTGCCTGCACATAGGTCATTGTCAGTTATGGTGATCTCTGGAGTTACAAACCAATGTCCACTCTTGCTATTCTTCCACGGATTGCTTGAACCCCTCTCTAGAGAGTTTTCAGACAGTGACAGGGCAGCGTAGCGTCTCGGTGAACTTGATAGGTTAAGAATGACAGGTTGAGATGTAACATCAGAGGATGTGCCGTTCCTTGCTTGGTAAAACAAATTTTCATAACTTCGTCCACGTGGCACTGACTGGTCTCTGTCATGACGTGGATAGAGAATATTGTCCCAAGACTTTGAATGGTTTTTGATTTCTGCTCCAAGGCGACTTGTCTCTGTACAGCTATTGGGAAACCACGGGGGTATGCTGGAGTCTTGTCTTACTCTTGGTGGCGTGTGCTGAGAGGACTGATTAGAGTAACCAGATATGCTTGAGCGATACCAGTCATCTGAAAAGGCCTGAGACATTCGAGGGCGTCGACGACCCTCTGTATGGTATGGCCTTGATGAAAAGTACTGCTCCATAGGAGAGCTAAATGGTTTGGAGTAAACAAACCTTGAGTTATTCATATGATACGGATTGAAGCGGTTGTCCTCACCATAGTAAGATCTAGACAGTGGAGTTTGAGAAAAGTATGAACTTGCCTCACTTGTGGAGTAAGGCCTGCCGTATACAGAATGTGCAGGCTCTCTAGGAAAGTTGTCTGCGTAATACGACCTGACAGGAAGGGTGTGAACCCATCGAGTCCTTGGATCGTACTGACTGGTCACTGTACTACCATGACTGGTTAGACTGGACCGATCATCCTGAAAGTAAGCTCTAGAGTAGGGATGCACTGGATAACGGACTGCATCCTCGGTATAGAAAAACTTGGTTGGTATGTTAGGATTTGAGTAAGCTCTTTGTTCTTGAGTCAGATATGGTGCTGTTGGTGATGGCATTCTGTGCATGTCTAGATGCTGGTAAGAGATAGGAGACATACTGGTAGTGTAATGGTACCCCTGTCTAAAATCTCCACTATAGCACTCACTTGGAGTAGGCGTTGGTGAGGAGACCATCTGTTGAGGCACATACAAACCTCTGCTGCTACTGGCCTGAGAGTATCTCTGCCAAAGGTGGTCAGGACGCACACTGGGAACCTGCCTTGATGTGTGCTGCAGTACAGCAGCATCTGGCTTGATGTCCACACGGCACCTAACATGAGGGGTTACAGCAGGTTTATCTGACTTGTCCTCCTCAAAACAGTCTGATACATAGAGGGGGGCATGAGGCTGCAGTTTGATAGGATGCACCTCATTCAAAAAAGGCCTGTTTGATGAGTAGGAATCTCGCACTGTTTCAGAAGTCCTCAAGGTATCTGATGCAGCCTGAGGTGCATCCCTCCCCTTCCTGGTCCCTGGGGGAGACACTGAAATGGGTACAGGAGTGAGAGTAGCCTTAATCCTGGGAGCACTTTTAGACCTGGATCTCTTTTTTGAATCTGACCATGTAAGATTGCTGGTTTTGTCTTGGGTGCTGTGCTGCTGAAACTGCCTGGTGTTAAACAGATCTGGAGATGAAAAGCGAAGATGTCCCGGTTGATCCAATCCATTCCACGCAAGATCTTTATTTAATGTCTGATGCTCGGGCCTTTTGTAAGGATACTCCATCGAGGAAGAGAGGGTCTGTGGGTCATCCAGTGACTCAATGAAGTCAAAACTACGGCAGTGTCTTTTGTTGATGATTTCTGATTTATCAATCATTTTCAAGTCACATTGCTGGTTGGAGTGTAGAGAAATGGAGGGGTCAGTGATGGGATTTAGATTTATGTCCTGATACAGAGTTGATGCCAGTATATCAGGGGGATGTGTCCGAGTCATCTTAAAGAAACTTCAATGATCTCCATTCAGTGTGATTCAAGATCAACACAGCCTGGGGAAAGAAAAGAGATGGAGCATAATCAGCGTTATTGTTTTCTCTGCCATAGGAAGGCTTACGCACCCATGTTGGCGGTTGCTGGTCTCAACCCATCCAAAAGTGTGCTTTGCCAAACCAATCAAAAGTTTATTATAAAAAGAAAAAACAAACTTTTTTAGCCAATGACAAAATACAACTGTTTCTAACTTCTGATTGGATGGACAGCCTACAGCCCACCTCAAAAGTTGCCCACTACCCGCTTCCTTTTCTCATCTGATCTCATATAATGGGAAATAAATGAAAATGTAAAAACTAAAGAAGAGATGTTGTGACTTTTAATATTGCATAATTTGCTTCCAAGAGGACACTCTGCAACTTACCTGATGGCAACATGTTTGGAACACCACAAAAACAACAATCAGCTGATCCAAGCAGAGTCGGGCAGAGTGTAAACAACTAATCCATGCCTTGCTGTGACATTAAAACGAGGTCATTTTTAAACTGCAATGTCATATTATCTTAGTAAGACCTTATAAATAACTACACATAAAAATGCTAGTGAAATCTGTTGATGTTTTGTGGGTCTGAAAGGACAAAAACATTTCCTTTCAGATTTTTAAATCCTCAAATATCAGAATTGGTCTTAAAAATCCCTCAGTTAGGCTCTATTTAGAAAAACAAAGGTTGACTTCGGTTAGCATTGCTGCTATACCAAATGTGCCGACAGTGTCAACGCCAAGAATGATGAGAATTTTTCTAAAGAGTGGTGAACAGACCACTCATGAATTGAGACTTTTTAAGTGTCTTCAACATATTACAGTACTGTTCTAGAAACAGTGTATAGTATATTGTATTGGTGCCACAAAGTTAGGAAGAATCAGTCCACAAAATCTGGATCCATTCTTCCAAACTTTGTCACAAGAGGAGATTATTTAGGTTATTTAATGCTTTAATTGTGGAGTTGTATTTTTTAAATTGTTATTATTTCTTTTATGGTGACATTAAAATGTTATGTACTCTACGTGTTTTACTAAAGAATGAGCCTATATGACTAAAAGTAAATAAAGGCTCCCACCTATGCAAAAATAATGAATAATCATAATTCTAGGGCATACCATCAAACTGCTAGCTTGATATAGTAGGTCTTCAACTAGCTGAGAAGTTGGGAAGTAATGCACTAGCTTCTAACAACGGAAAGTTTGTTTATTCTCAACTTGCACATTTTCACTCTCTTTCTGTGTAAACCATGTTGGAAAAGTAAAGGTCAACATGCTGAGCTTCAGGAGTGAGGAGCAACCCCATAGCTAACAGCAGTGTAGTTTACAAAGCTCTTATTTAATACTGTTAATGTAGTTATCAAATGCCAATATCTCACTGAGGGCTAATGAAGGTGAACTGCCTTACACTCCCACTTGTGGCCTACTGCACGTGATGCCTTCTTGCCCCACAGTGGCTCCACTTTACCATTAAAGGCTTGCAGCATGCTGCCTTCTGCTGCAGCTAATTAAGAAGGCAGTTTTGAGGGACAAGCCCTATTTTTTAAGACTGAACAAGTGTCTCTGAGAGCAGAATTATCCCTCAGAATATGCACTATGCAAATACATTTCACCAGTCCCAGGGGCAATATATAACAGAAGCAGAGCAGGCTCTGACCACCTGCAACAATGATATTGTTAGTCTTAGAACCAAAGTGGGACATTTGATTAAAGAAAAAATATAAACGAGGAGTCCAGAGCATGAATAATTAGCATCACGCGATTTTTAGGTTCCCAGACTACGATCCAGCTTCCACATCCACTGATGACCACGGATAAATTTACTAAAATATAACCATCTATGTCGTTCCTCTTACACACTAAAGCATAGTCAATACAACAAACAGTTTAGAGAGCACTACAAAGATGTCACTTTTCTACCTACTCAGATCTGCCTCAGACTTTAATTTGCCTTCATCCCACTCATTTTGTTATTTCCAAAATAGACATTGCGCATTCTCACTTTCCCCTTGTTATCCTGCCCACTAACTGGAAATGGGCTGACCTTCCTAAAATTCTGCGTTACTCATATCAAGGGTAGATATGAACTCGTGACTCTTGATGTTAATAATGCTGCCAAAATTAGAACTGCTGAGGAGCATGAGTTCAGGGCAGATTTTACAGATGATGTGAGAAATGACACTGGGCACAGAATAAACCCAAGTACACCTCACAAAGGGTTTCAACTTATATATATATATTATATTATATATATGTTTATAATGCATATAGTTTGCTTTTCAAAACCTTGATTTATCCAAATATCACAGATCAATGTGAAAGATGAGATTATTCTTTTTTGTAATTTTAATTATACATATATATATATAAACTTCACAAACTCTGTAATCATAGTTTGGTTGTTGGCGATGCATATAAGAATTAACCCTTTAATAGTTACATTTCAGGTCTCTAATATTAGCTATATAAACCTTTACTTGGTGTAGTATTTTATATTTTATATAGAAATCTTGTTGTAACTTACAGATGTTATATCTTTTCTAAAAATGGAAAAGCCACAATTTCAACTTTGGTAATATTTTTCCATAAATGGAATTCTTTCATAAACTATTTCATCTTCTTTGATATCTTTCAGTTGCATCTTACTCAAATTCCTTCATGTTTATGAATGTAAAGAATCATTTTTTGAGTGAACCATAACCCCTAATCATCCTCCTCCCCATCACTATAAAAAGCCAAAATTCAGAATTGTTATTATTTGTCCCAACCTCATTGAGCTTGTATTTTTAGAAAAACGAGGAAAAAACATCAAGTTTATGAATAGTGCAATCAGCTGAATATCTCAAGTTTTAAATTAAAAAAAACTTCAGATACCGATGTGTAACTGTGGTAACTGCATATGTGTAGACGTTAGCTCTGAAGGCTTGGGAGTAGTGATGCTGAATGCCATAACATTTAAAATCTGCCAGTAGCTCCAATCTCGCCAAGAAAACGGCAAACTGGTCCAAGAAACAAAAAAAATCCAAATTGCTGTAAATATGTGAATTTCTGTCAGAGCCTGCAATCTCTGGGCCTCCATGAAATAATTAGGAATTAGTTCAGTTTAAAAACAGACCACTCAACTCAGTCAACGGTCCAGAGGAGAGGTTTACAAGTCACTTTTATATGTAAACTGATTTTTTACATGACTATACATTTAGAAGGGTAACCTAAGGAGCTTGGTAAGAAAGGTAACTGGACTCCTTTAAGTTTCTCGAAAACTTTTCACCTCTCATCCGAGAAGCTTATTCAGTTCTAAGACTAAATGGTGGAGAGTCCCGGGTATTTAAGCCCTCGTGGGAGTCGTGGCAGACAGCAACTGTCTGGCACATACAATCCAGTTTTGAGATCCCTTCCCGCCTTAACGCCCATTTGATCTTAGAACTGAAGAAGCTTCTTGGAGGAGAGGTGAAACATCTTTAAGAAACTTAAAGAAGTCCAGTCCAAGCTCCTTAGATCAGTGTTTCCCAACCTTTTGGAGCCACGGCACATTTTTCACATTAGAGAAATCACGCGGCACTACACCAAACAACAAGGTCACAAAAAGCAGATTGATCATTTTTCCCTGCGCACCAGGTATAGAGGAATTGGCTTGGTTTGTCCCCAGCACTACTCATGCTAGGGCTTTCATCTGGGTTGGAATTTTCTCCAGGACGCAGGTCAGATAGACTACTTTTTCTTTCCAAATATTTATCTATTAATATTACGCGCTGTGTCATCTCACAGCATGACTATTATTAGAGAGGGTAGTTGTACTGCCCTCTATTGGAAGAGAATGTAATTGTTCTGCACGTTACGCCGATCGCTTAGAGTACTAATCAGGTGGAACCAGGTAATGTTCCACCATCTTCCACCTAATCATTTCTCACGGCATACCTATGTGCCACAGCACAGTAGTTGGAAAACACTGCCTTAGATTACCATGACCTGGACTGAACCTACACAGACATTTTAAAAGGCTACGAAATCTAAAATGTGTTCATCTACTGGAATTATAATCATCATTTTCAGTAATTTGTAATAGCTTAGTAGTTGTATTTTTCATTTTATAGAATATATTATTTGTTTCCTATACATAGAAAATGTTTTGGTGTTGTTGTCCAAGTCATGGTAAAAGAACTACTGTATATCTAACTGTATATCATTCTTTTAGGGCATTGTATGAATATTAAAAAGATGAACTTTAGATGCAAGCTACAGCTGACAGATGCGGTTCCTAGCATGGTACTAAACGAAAAGGTCCTGCTGAATGAGTGGGTTGCATTCATAATACAAGCAATTTAATCACACCAAACAGACCTCGAGGTTTGTTTAAGCCTTAAAGGGATTTTCTTAGTTTAAATATATGGGTGGCTCCATGCGTGCAAATCGTCTTCAGTCAGAAACTCTGGAGAAGACTTTGGTATGGCTTATATCCTCTGCTGGCTAAGAACTCTACCTCCAGCTCAGTCTGGCGGCTGCTGTTGCCCTCACAGCCCCTCATCAGACTGCAGATGCTGAGAGAGTGTTATCAGCACTAATGTTGAATTACAGTTTGACAGATGAATGAAGCTATAACATCTATAATATAAACCCTGTGGTGGTCTGGTCTATTTGACAGTCTGTTAAAATGAGAAATAAACAATCCTTTCCCAGAATGAAGAATTCCTTTAAAATCTGTTTTATTTTTACTTGACGAAATCTTCACATACATTTTTAAATAAATCTAGGAATTCCCTCCCTTTGTCCTTCATGGTTTTTTTTTCATTTTCAAACGAGTTGAAGTAAACAATAATTTTAAAAGGTAAGTCTGTTTATGTGTTTTATTTGTGCAAATTAAGATAATCCAGATTAAATGTCCTTTGAAATGTTAATTGTAAAGGACAAAATGCTAAATTAGCAAACTGAGTTTCTTACTATACTGCATTTTAGATATTTTAAATACATAAAATGTTTATATATTTTCCAAGTAAATCTAAGGAATTAGGGCTGTTCGATATAACGATATATATCGGATGACGATATAAAAACGTCTATCGTTTCATTTTACGCTATCGTTTGTTTCGTGGTGTCGCAAAATAAACTGTTTATGGCAATATTTTTTCACGGTTTTGATGGTCACTGTAGTGGCTATATTAATTTCTTAAAGTTCTCTCTTTCTCTTATTTTTAATATAACCACACTACGGACGGACAAGCGCCTGTTTTACGACAACGACGGTAACACCATCACGTGTCCGCTTGTTTATTTTCCACATAAACCTTTCACAATAAAGCTCAAGATCCTGTTGAGACTTTTCAAAATAAACTGAACCACGTGAAAGAGTATGCAGAGTGTTTACGGATGAGAAGAAAAAAAAAGAGCCGTCAGGTGCTAAAAAATAAACCTTAGACTCAAACGTTAGAACAGGCTTTCCCCCGCAACACTTCACGCAAGTCGAGCTGCCCGAGATTCACAGAGTTTACAGAAAATTTTTAATTTTTGTGATTTATATCGTTATCGGACGATAGATGTCTTATATTGGGATATGAGATTTTGGTCATATCGCACAGCCCTATAAGGAACTACTTCCAATATGTGTAAGGGTGAGTAGATATAAATGTAACATAAGCTTAAAAGACTAACCCAATTAGAAAATTTCAGGCCAACAGCCACAACTTAAAGCTCACTGATTACTAAGATTACTGAAATATAAATGAAATACAGCAATGTACATGCTTATGTCGCCTTTCTGTAGCAAGTATTACGTTAGCATAACTATGTAAAGAAAGCTGCTCTGAATATTTTCCAATAAATAACAGACAACTTTGACGAATCTCTGATTAAAGAACAACCAAAACATTTTGTTGTTTTTGTTTATTTGGGGTTTTTTTTAAGGCCTCTGGAGAGTATTATGGACAAAATGTTCCAACAATGGGTTTTTATGTGTCACACACACACACGGGCTTTCTTGTTGGCACTCACCCACAAGCCAACCCTGAGTTACCATCTGTTCATCATGACGAGAGAGGCCTGACCAGCCATCTCTGTCATGTCTCCACAACACACCTAAATATCACGTCTGTTCACAACAAACCCCGACACACACAAGCGAACGCATACACCGCTATTCACTGATTTTCATGGTTTGTTGCGTTCATTGTCACATTGTAAAGCACAAATATGAATATTTTTCTACTTTTAATATGCAGGAATAGCTATAGTTATATATACTAATTAAAATAGGGTTTCTCAGATTTACAGACAGGAAAATCCAGTCGTTAACAGACAACAACAACCAGTCACAGACATTTAGGGGTTTAGTTAAATATTTCATTATGTTTGACCATATGAAGCCATTTGTAGTAAAAACTACTGCACCTAGTGTGACTACTATAACAGTAAAACATGTTTTGTAATGTTGAGAAAAGCTTTGTTCTTCTTTACATAGCGGGTTAGATAGTACCACGCGATCTCTTCCGGCATGACTGGGACCACTGTCTTGAATGCTGAATGTCAGTGTAACACAACTGCGATTGTCAGACTAGCTCTTGTTTTAATTTATTACAAATAAATTACCAATGTCCTATTAATGATAAATCTAGAAATGATTTTTTCCTATTTAGTGCCACTAAATAGGAAAAAATGTTGAACCTAGCTTCCAATCTTTCTATCCTTAAAAATCTAAATAAATACTTTTAAGGAGGGGCTTGCAAAAACTAAGGCCTTGTTGAGCTCTAGTTTTATTATTATAGCACTGTTATTATCATTATTATTAACATTTAGTGAGCATTCCAATGCCCAAATTTGACTCAAACAAGGACACAGCTTTAATCCTTTAATGGATATGGATGAACAGTGCTCATCAAATTATGTCGTTTCCCGATATTGGTAAAACAGCCTTACAAAACTGATCCCCAAAGTAATGCTAGAGCATTCAACTGCACAGGAGATGCAAAAGAAAATTTAAAAAGAAATTGTGCTGCATATAATTTTGAAGGTTGACAGTAACTTTAGGTCTCTCGCTGACACATCTGTTAACCAGAATATTGCTTCCAAATCGCACTGATCCAGGAGGAAAGAGGGAAGATTTGTGTTTTGGAATTTCAGGATGGGACAGGACATCTTGACTCAGTGAATCCACAAATTCCTTCCTCTGTCTTCACGGACTAAGCTTTCTCCTTAATAGAGAGACTCCACTTTAGCACAAGTAGAAAAACCACATGCCACATACTGTCTCCATGGCTACGGCACACAGCAAAGAATCCATTAAATGCTCCTGCAGTTGCACACTGAGAGCAAAATCTCAGCCTGAGGAGAAAAAAACATCAACTGATAATCGATGCAAACATGCGTGTGAGCAGATCGACCTGTGCTACTTGATTTTAAAGGATGTAACAGTAATTTTACATAACAGCCTATTCATAGAGCCAAAGGCTGTACTGCATGGTATTAGGCTTTACGTTTCTTATATAAAGCTAAATGTTCTGTATGCAGTCCAGAATTAATCTGAGATCAAATCCATTTGTTTGCCATATTAAAGAGTAACAAAAAGCAACTTTAAAGACTGCATTCTTTCCTTTTCTATCACAATCGTGCTGCAGATTTTCCTGAAACCTCCCGCGCCCAAACCCAAAGCAAGACGCATTGAGCCTCGAAGCCTTACCAAACATTTGCTCTGATACACTCGGGCAAATCTTTTTATTTTGGTGCGGCACGGACGGCCCTCCATCCTTTGTGGCTGACCTAACGCCTTTGAGTCCGGAATGACATCATTAAAAAGAAATAAAACATAAATACTGAAGCAGCCACGGGGTTCAAATCAGGACGGAGCCCACGGAGAAGGCTAAAGAGGGGGAGTTCGAACAAGTTTGTTGCGGTAAATGTTTCGAGAGTAAACGACGGGCCTTCTTACCGTCTCGCCAGTGAGTACATGGCATGCGGTGGACATGGCGAAGCGGCAGCCTTGCTCTCCGTGTGGGTACGGCGTTAGCCCCGCTGCACCTGCTGTGCGCCTGCCGGAGCCCGACACCTGTCCTTCATGCCCATTTCACATGTTGTGCGCTTCACCCCGCGATGCTTCTGTGTGTATGTGCGTTTGCCAGTGATGGAGGAGGTGGTGTGTCTGAGCCTGCGCTTGTGCGCGTGCCTCTGGGGGCGTGGTTGTGCGTGTTTTTGTGAGGAAGGGAGGGGTGGTGCTGAGGGAGCTGGGGGCATGTGGCAGTTCGAGCCTCGGAGCAGCACCGCGGTGTCGCTGCGTATCTGAGTCCCTTAAAGGCCTTTGCAGGGGCATTTCCGGGGGTTTCTGCGCTCTGCAGTCACTGATGCTCATCGTGGAGGGAAAGCAGAGATGACAGCTACATTTGTACAGTTTTCAGACGTAGTTTAAGATCAACTTGGATTTCCCGTGGTTCTTGACGTAACTTCTGTTGCTCCTCTCATATTGATGGTCATGAGGTAGAGAAAAAATAGTCCTGTAATTGGGACAACTGACTTTTTTATTTCTTTCTTAATCGCCTTGTTGTTTAGGGAAAATAGTGGAAAAACGTCCCCTGTAATTTTTTAAACCCCAAGGTGACATTTTCAGACAGCTTTCAGGTATTCAGTCCGTTAGAATGTATGGTACAGGGTGGCATCAGGTAATAGCATTTGACCGGCCTTATTCTGCAAATGTCAACCCTGTGGATGTGAAAAACCGCATTTCTATAAAGTCACAAATCCTCTAATTAAAAATTATTGCAGCCTAGTTTCTCCTTTATTATCTGAAGTTTCTTGGCAATGCCTTGATTCAGTCAAATGTCCCCTATTGATTTTAGATCTTTGCTGTTGCAGGCATCCGCTCTGCTTTTAATATTAGACTTAAAACTTTCCTTTTTGATAAATCGTATAATGAGGGCTGGTCAATGGTCAATGGTCAATGGTAACTTTATTGTCCCTGACGGGAAATTGATTCGCAGTATGTCAAAACAAACAACAAACATACAACCAACACATCACGTACACTCATTAAAAAAAATACTATAATATAATATAAGCCTGATAAAACAACCTAGATTTTCCATCGAAAAAAGTGCAATGTGCAATGGCAACAACACTTACAATTTAGTGTTGTTAATTAAGATAATAGCACTAGGTACAAACGACAATTTGTGTCGCTTCGTCTTCACTGCAGTCATTTTATAACGACGACCTGATGGAAGCAGTTGAAAATCGTTAAAGAGAGGATGATCTGAACACAACAGGACAGAGGTTGCCTTCCTCAGCACCTGCCTGTTATAAAAGTCCACAAGCTGGACCTGAGACCTCCCTGAAATCTTGCTCGCCACTTTAACCAGATTGTTAAGTCTGGTCTTATTATCCATGGACATACTACCGTACCAAGCAATGATACAGAAAGTTAAAACAGATTCAATAAAACTTTTATAAAAGAGAGTCATCATTTCAGATGAAACATTAAAACCTCTCAACCTCCTTAAAAAGTATAGTCTTTGTTGGGCCTTTTTCACTGTAGCAGCAAGATGTGACTCAAAGGACAGGGTCTTATCAAGAACAACTCCCAAATACTTGTAACTATCCACCATTTCGATGGCTGCACCATTTACCACTGTAAGCGCAGGATGAGGGGATGACTTCCTGAAATCAATAACCATGTCCTTGGTTTTCAAGGTGTTAATCATTAAGAAGGACTGATCACACCATGAAACACACCATGGATCAGGTGACCCTGAATTAGGGCTGCTCGATTATGGCAAAAATGATAATCACGATTATTTTCACTGAAATTGAGATCTCGATTATTTGACGATATTTATTTAACCCTTTAAGACCTACTATAGAACCAAGTCCGCCAGAGCTTATATTATTTTTTTACATGTTGTAGTGCCATTTGTGGGAGCATTTCAAGTTGCTATACAACTGTTATAGCCCATATTTTAATAATATGTATGCATTGAGTCCATAGTAACTACATTAATTGCAAAAAAGTGCAATAAACTACAAAAAAATTGAAAACCTTTTTGGGGGTTTTTTTTTTACATATATTTCTACTTGGAGAAATTTAAGAGGTTTATCCCTCAAAACTTTAAATACAAAAAAGTTTCAAAAAATAGTTTACAACAACAGGAAATTTATTTTGAGTGTCTTCATAGTTTTATTTTGGAGATACAGCAATTTTTATATACACTGCAGGAAAAACGAAAAAACAAGCCTATGATGCAAATTTGCAAAGAAAACAGCATGTGCATCAAAATAACCTATTTCCAGCAGTGCAATTCGAGTTCTAAGCATCCCAGAAATTATTCAGAAAAGTCAAACATGACTTATAAAAACACTGGTATAAGGCCTACAAGTAAAAAACTACATTTTCCGCGAAAATGATGTCACTTCCGGTTTCTGGCAGGAAATGGCGGACATGCGATCCGGTTGTTCAGTCTGACGTCATTAGCCGTGTCTGGGTCTAAACTCTGGTGCAGGTCCATATATGAAACGATCACTATGGCATTACTGAGAGTTGAAAAACTGTCTAAAGTCTTTCATCTTTAATAAAATGATCAGCGTTCTGCTCTACCAGGTGTAACAATTGAGTTTAACATCCAGGCATCCATGAAAACGGAATTTATGACATTTAACGGAGTTAGAAGTTAGCAGGGAGTTAGCTCGCTAGCTTCTATCTAAATACAATATAGCATGTCCTGACTGCGGGGTTTTGGAAACAAATTAAAACGTACAGCTCTGTTATCACTTCCAGCATAAATGAAGACAGAAAACTAAACAGCAGTGACGTTTGTAGGGTTACTGAAGTTGGGCTAGCTGGTATATAATGATGTGCTACGTGACCGCTAGCGACACAGCTATGTTAGCATAATATAAACAAGCTAACTTTTTTTCCACTCGATAAAAGTTACCGTGAGTGTTCTCGGTGGTCAGGAACAAATGTAATCGCATGGCAGGATGCTGTAAAAGGACCAAACTTCAGCCAGGAGAACAACTGAGATAATCCATCCATACAATACGAGGTTAGTCATTCATATACTGCTGCATGGGCTGGGCTGTAGTTACATCCTAAGGTTTTAAAAACTGAGCTTAAATAAATGATTAGCGGTAATAAAAGCCGAGGGAGGTCAACAGTGATCACTGACTTTTTTAGGAGCTTTTTGAGATCAAATAGAAGAAAATACATAACATTAAACATGTTAACAACACAAAAGCCATATTAAACGCAGACTACCTTAGACCCGGAAGTAGGATTCGTCGCGTCATCACTGAACAACCGGATAGTTCGTGCTGACGTCTGTTTCACTGTGGGAAGTGTTACGAACAGCTGATCGGATCAGCAAAGCATGTTTCTGGAATATTATGTTTTTGTTCCTGCAAGCGCTTTTTATGCAATTTTTGCAAAGCTTTATGTGGAAGGAAACCGTGACCGAGGACAAGCTGATGGCATAAGATGTAAGTACAACTCCTCTGGTTTCATATGCAAAAAACAATTATTGCGCTAGCTTACGCGGTTCAGGTTCTACAGGGATTTAAAAATAGTTACACAAAACAGAGCATGCTGCTCTGACCGGCTTTAAAGGGTTAACAATAACAATGTATTGAATAATGACTTTAAAAAGTAATATAAAATAGTGTGCAGCACCACTGAAGTTATTTTTTTTACCTCTCTTTTCAACCAATGGCAGTCACTCTCCTCTCCAAATAACTTCTGCTTAGCTTTCCGAGCTTCCCTTGGGTCCTCTTAATCAGCGGTCTCCAAACTTTTTTGGCGCCACGGACCGGTTTATGCCCGACAATATTTTCACGGACCGGCCTTTAAGGTATCGCGGATAAATACAACAAAATAAAACTAGTACCAGTACTGAAAAAAAAAGAAGATTTATTCATAACACACATGAAAAGACCAAGGAGAACCGAGTTAACAATCAAAACGATAACAAAATAACCCTGAAAATCATACATTTCACACCTGAGCCTCAACTCTCGCGGCCCGGTACCAAACGACTCACGGACCAGTACCGGTCCAAGGCCCGGGGGTTGGGGACCGCTGCTCTTAATTGTTGTGACACGTGTTCGAAATGCAGAGAGGTGCGCTGGATTTCGAACACGGAGCAGCGCGAGAGTAAAGCATGAGGGAGGGGCTAATAATCAGCTCAGTCATTTTTAATGATCGTTGAAAGCCCAGATCGTAATCGTGATTAAAATTCGATTAATTGAGCAGCCCTACCCTGAATCCTCACTTAGTTACACTCGAATAAATCTTAGTCTGCTGGTGGCTTCCCATGATGCTCTGAGTGTTTCTTCTTCACTCACCCCTATGTGTTCTTCCTGTTAAAAGGGAGTTTTTCCTTCCCACTGTTGCCAAAGTAATAATAATAATAATAATGGATTGCATTTATATAGCGCTTTTCGGGACCCCTCAAAGTGCTTGTTCATAGTGAGTTGTTTCAATGTTTGACCTAACAATATAAAGTGTCTTGAGCCAACTGTTATTGTGATTTGGCGCTGTATAAATAAAATTGAATTGAATTGGATTAGTCACGCTTTTCTTAGCCCGCCCACTGCTACTCGCATCTGCCCCAAAGTCTCACGTCGCCACATCTTCTGCATTGTCTGAACTGATGATGGGGACAGCTGGCTTTGAGCCCCAGCCCAAAGCATGTGACTGGCGCAGCAGAACTGCTTACTGAAGCACTCTCACAGCAGATAGAAATCACTACAGACAAACTGTGCTGATCAGGCAGAAGAATGCAATAATACTTACCTCTGACAGATCTCATTTTGTTACAGGAGAAGCAGCTTTCTGCTTGAGCACACTGGAGTATGACCACTTTTCTTATTATTATTATCTCTTTTCCTGCCTGCTCACTGGTTACAAAACACACATCTAACTGGGACTCCATCTGTGAGATACCACGTGTACGAGATATGATTCAGAATACAGTGGATCTCACATTGTGGCATCCAGCATTCCTGAGAGTGGGATCTATCTGAGTATGTGTGAGTCTCTCTCTCTCTCTCTCTCTCTCTCTCTCAGAGTACACTGGCATCAGTTTGTGTCAGCTGTTGGTTACCATGCATAAGTGTCTGTCAGCTTGGTGATAGCAGGTGTCTTAGGCACCTTGTAGACTCTAACAGAGAGGAAATAAGTGGCTTTCTGTTGATTAGAGACTTCTCTGACAGGGATCCGTCAGGCTTACATCACCGCAGATCACTGCTTCACTCTGCTTCGACTGCTTAAACAAGCTTCAATACTTGAAGGTTGTTTCAATACGGTAAATACCCTTCAGCTCTGCAGCTCTCTCTAGTTAACTCTATGGAAGATTAAGTGACTCTGCAAACTTTTAGTTCTCATCTCCATGTTCCCATTGGAGGAAATTACATAAGAGATGTGGAGGTGCACACACACAGTCAGACCCCATCACTTACAAATTCCAGCTCCGACCGTGGCAGGCTAATAGAAAGGAACTGAGCTTCTTTTCTGGCCTGTAATTATATGTCTGACGAAACAAGAAAAACACATTAGACTGACATGGTAAGGCAGCCATGTTAAAAGAAGAAACCCCAGGGAAATCACCAGGGTCGCTAGGGATATTAACCATCCACTGCAGTGCTGAATATTTTACAGAGCCAGAATTAGACCTGTTGGGTCTGTTTGTGACTGAATGTGGTGAGTACTTCAGTTCCTTCAGAAATATCATCATTAGGGCAGTCATGTTATCAGATTTTCACACTGTGGTCCAAAGAGTTTATGTTAAAGATATTTTCCCAATATCTAAATTACAAAATATATATCAGTAATAACCCTACCAGCAAAAAAAATGTGGATTTTTGTCTATCGTGTGTTGTCTTTTTTTAAGAAAATAAATGAAACTCCAAATAAAAGTGCATGAAGGCAACAAGCGTCTGTAACCATATATGTACAAAAGAACATAAAAAGAATAATCCCTCAGTTACTTACAATATTTTCATATATGCATTATTTACTTGATATTTTATTTTTAAACCTCACATTTATTGTTTACTTCTGTAGGGGCATCCCTAGCTGATTTTAATTCAGTGGACTTATATTCAGAGAGTGAAGTGTGGCAGTGATAAATCTGAAGCTTCACTGGGAGATGCTTCCAGTCTTCCCTTAATTCCAAAACCCAGATTAAGTCCTCAAGAAATTAAACCACTCAGCCCTCTCTCTTCAGCCTTCTTACCCCAGACATCATTTACAGTTGTGCAAATCCATACAGGGTGTTCGCCTCTCAGGCAGCATGCTCCATTAGGATTTAGAAGCAGCTATGTGAGGTGTTTGGATGCTCCTTTGCATCAGTAGGATGCTGTACAATCCACAGAGTTTTGATTCAAAGTGAATCAGATTAAATCATATGCAGAAGATCGCAGAGAGAAGAACTGCCGCAGGCACTTGGTGTCGGCGGGTAGCTCATGCTTCACGTTACAGAAGTTGCAAAAATTAAGTAATTTCCTGATCACTCCCTGAAGCAAACATCAAATTATTAGTTTAGTCCCACAGAAGAGAATACAGTAATAACAATGGAATTACGTGCACTTGTCCTGTGCTTAATTAGGAAACTATGTTTACCCTGGCTGCACAGAAAAAGAACAATCCACTCCAAGTAACACTTATAAACAAATTCATGTACAAGCCAAACCATTTGGGAGCAGTATCCATGGTAACGCACACTGAGTAGGAGCAAAAGAGACTGAATTCATTTCAAAGGGAATGAAGAAAAGTGCTGTTGGGAGTCTTCCACAGAGACGATCAAAATCTATGTCATAATTTTAAGATAAACTGAGGTGAAAATGTGCTTGTAACCCTGCAACAATCTGCAAATGCACCACAGCCGGGATTTGGCAGCGCAGCTTTATGTCGACTGTACATTTGGTAGAGAGATGCGACGCGGATGCCTCTTACATCCCAGATTATCTCCAGCAGAGATTGACAGCTTAAAGTTAAAATAAGGTTCGCTATAAGGAGACCCCTCTGGCAGCCTCCTGGTAAAAATAAGACGTGATGAAAGACCTGCACTCATGTGGGCATATTCTCAGATCCTCCTCTCAGTACATGTAGGTCAAAGTAAGAATAGTGTAGATGTTATTCACAGTTGCACTGAGCAAACACAAACTCCTCTGTCCTTGCCTCTGGAGTCACACTAAGACATCCCATGGTGAGACTTAATTAAATCTTCATAGCACACTCCTCACTCATCCTTCATCATCTGCCATTTTGGCTAAGAAATCATCCAAGTCATGTGTGTGTGTGTGTTTTTTTAAGGGAAAACACATTCAGGCCTTGCATAGAAACAGCGTGTTTCCATGCAAAAGCGCCTGATAACCTGACTCAGAGATTTTCATGCAACCTGCAGAAACCGAATGCAAACTGTTAGCTCAGAGTTTCAAGAGATTTCCAAATGGTGATTAAGGTCAGCAGGCGGTTTTATGATGCAGAACTGTCATTAAGGTCCAGCTATTCAAGACAGGACAGACAACAAATCTTTTGTGCCTCTGTTAGGAAGAATCAATGAGGACCTTCTAAATATGGATGTCATTCACCCTCTACCCCACATCAGTACAATGCAAAGTAGTACTGGGTTGCACTAATTGTGCGAGGCTGTAGATTACGTATAATCATCAGCCACTGTTTCCCATTTGAGTGCTGAATAACGCATTCAAATCCTAAACTGACACCACATTTTCTTTTCTTTTTTCCCTCATAAAAGAATGACTGAGGACATTTGCTGTATGCATTTTGTACTGAATCTATTACTTGTTATTTGAGCCCGGTGTCTCAAACTGTTTCTATTCAAATCCTGCTTAGTAAGCCTATCAAATGACGTGTGCAAAATCAGCTTTGACACTTGCTTCAGTTTGTGAATAAACAGCATTTTTAATGTATGTAATTACACATTCTGGTTCTAACCAATGCAGATGCACCTGTGCTTTGCAGCTTCTCTGGGCTGTTTAAATGGGTCAGCTCTAGAAATATCCTCCCTCAGAGAAGTGTGGCCTCCCTCCCCTTTTGTCTTCTCCCTTGTCTGTAAAGGAACGAGAGTACTGCTGGCAATAGCCTTGAATGCTTTATTTGTGAGCAGCAAAGTCATGAATGCTACATTAGGATGACTGCACAACAACTGGACTACATGAGAAAAGAGAACGACCATCAAAGTTTCTGTTGTTTCTTGAGAAAGGATTTTCCAGGCCATGATCAACTCTGTCCAGTAACAACCGGCTACATTCCACCTAGTTTTTTAGATAAAAGTAGCTTTAAGCAACAAATTATGTACTCTTTCAAAGCCTGAATATGCTGTACTTTGACTAGATACCCACAAAGCATTTGATTTCACTGAATGGCCTATTTTACTGAAAACTCCCAAAGAGGTTTGGATTTATTTTGGTGGATGGGAATGAAATGATCCATCACTATGCTAAATCTTCTGTTATAACAAATAAGATTATGTAAGTCAAAGGAGCTTGCAAAGAAAAGCGTCTGGACTTCTTTAAGTTACTTGAAGACGTTTCACCTCTCATCCGAGAAGCTTCTCGGATGAGAGGTGAAACGTCTCCGAGAATGAGAGGTGAAACGTCTTCAAGTAACTTAAAGAAGTCCAGACGCTTTTCTTTGCAAGCTCCTTTGACTACGATGACCTGGATGACTGAGAACCTTCACAGACAAGATTATGTAAGAGCATCAGGTTGTCGTATTATGCTGTATGCCAGTGATTTGCTTGTTACCTTAGTGAATAATTGATATAATTTGGCTCTCCAGACCATGAGTAAGTCAGCCCACCCCCCCAGCCTGAAATACAGCCGGTGAAAAAAACATGCGTCACTCGCTGTTGCTCTCTTAATGTCTTACAATTGGTAAGTAATAGTTATGATCTCAGAAGTTCACTAGATTCTTATTCAAATTAAATATACATTTGATAAATTCTCTTGTAGTTTGATTACTTACCACACCATTGCTAGACAACACTTTTGATACAAGGTGTGGATACGCAACTTACTCTGTTATATACTTTTCATTTTGTGAATGAAGCTGTGGTACTAGTGTTTTTTCTAGTACCAAACAGTACAAAGTTCATATTTGTGATTCATATTTCATGCTTTTATCTTTTATGGAGGCTTGAGAAAAGAATGAAATGTGAAGGATTGCAAAGTCTTATATTAAGAGTTGTTCAATAATACAGCAGCCACTGGTTAATTCAGTTTAAAGTGATTCACTGTTTTCATTATTCTAAGGTCATGCTACATAAATTTTACCCCTCTATGTCTCTAGTCTGTGATAAATGTAAATTAAATGATGTCACATTTATTTTGGGCTTGTCACACCCCCACCCCTCCATCTTTTTTTCTGGGTTTTATCAAAGGACTCTGTCATTTGTTCCTTTACTTCTTTAGTTCATTCCATGCACAACACATTTCATGACGCATTAAAAATGTATATATTTTTTAAAATTTATTAGATTTTCTTTCCTGATCAGATGAGCATTTTACCTGCAAACGAGACCTAGATTTGTCAGGAAGGAACAGCCACCGGGCAGCCAGATAAGAACTGCAAGCAAAGCAGATAGAGCTTTAAAAACCACGGTGACCTTTCATGAGCGAGCAGCTATAAAACATCCTGCCTGCAAATTGGATTTTGCACTCCAGACACTTTTGTCTGCAATGAAAACTTTCAAGGAAGAAAAAAAAGAATCAATCTGGTGATTAAAATTGAACGCTCTCCCTCTCTCTCATTGCATAAAACCTACCTGCCAAAACATTTGCACAGACAGATGAGGGAAAGGAAAATCTAATTTTAATGTAGTTCTTTCAGCTGTAGATGCACTCACTGAGTTGTACAAGACAAGGCAATGAAACACATCCCTCTTCACATTAGAGGGGGTGCTTAATAGTATCGAGCCTCTCTCAGCTGCAGCTGGTGCATTCAGATTTTAAGCCCGAGTGAAAGCCCCAAAATTTGGGAACATAATAGTTGTGTTTTTACTCAAACACCATGAATGGGTCTCTGTTCTACAAAGAAGGGATGCCAGTTTAGTTTTGTTTGGTAGTGTGCGGGCTTTGATTTCCGTTTTTCTATGTGACTTAAAGTCGTACGATTAAAATTTGAGCATCAAGAAAAACTTTGTTTTTCAGCAATGTTAACATAATTGCTAATACAATGATGAATCATAATGACTGAATGACTGAATAGTAATACATACAAAATCCCAGGGCTCTGTTCTGTAGCACTCAGGATGCTTTTACTTACTTAAAAAGGATGTTTTTTTTAATATAAATTAACACTTTCAATGGAAAAGGAATGCATATACTGTATTATAAGTCATTTGTAATGGCCAAATAAACATGTTACATTGTAATATGGTAGAATGTGGTGTTTGTGTGCTTACAGAAGTGAGACTGTAGGCCCACACCACCTTGTGGCCACATTAGTATGTTTTATGTTGAAAAATACTGTCAAACTATAGGACATTCTTAAAAGACATTTCTTTATAGAGGTCAAACACACTGCAATTTAACAAAACACCAGCAAATAAAAAAATCCTTCAAAAGCACACAAAACACAACATAAGTAGAATGAAACAAAATTGAACTAGATAGAAAAAAATATAACACACACACAATGGAAGTAGAAAACGCTTTAAAAAAACAGGCGGCAAGTGTTCATGGGGAGACAATAACGTGACGGAACAGCTGCGGCAGGGACAAGCTAGCAGTAAACAGCTAATAGCAAACATGTATCTACAGTATTGTATGAATCATGTGATTAAAACACAGATTACCTGAATCTTTTTCTAACTCATAACACAGATGAGTCCCCTCGGTGCAGTTCTTCGCACATTTTGGCTTCTGTCACTTTTGTTGCTGGTCCATCGCATTATCTTCCCCAAAACACTTATGTTGTTTTTATGTTTTGCTGTTGTTTGTTTGTTTGTTTTTTTGTTTTTGTTCAACTTACTTTTGTGGGCTGTGTTTTTGGGGGGCTAAGGGTTAGGTTTGCTGGTGGTATCTTTAGTTGCAGTGCATTTGACCTCTCAGGGCCACCGTATTTTTAGACGCTAGCTTACAGCAATGCAGAGTATAAACAATACTTTGCCTAATATTAAAGTCATTCACAACCGAATACTATGCACTGTACCCATTTAATATAAATACCTAAAGTCTATGAATTACTATTATATATATCCTTTAATTTTTTTTCTTTATAACTGAAAAACGAAAATAAAATAAAATGCAACCATGTAATTTTCAACCTGATGGATAAAGTAAGCTACGGTATAAAAATAAATGTTAACAAAAGTGTGAAAAACAAACTGAAAAACCAATGATGTCTCTGATCATCAAGGACAGCAAAATGAAAAGAAATTTGAATATGAATGTTACTCAACAGTTCTGCATTAATCATTTAGACTAACTGGTGTTGTTACAGTTATTCAGCAGCTGTGTCAGCATCTTTTAAAACCTACTTTACTTTACTTTTCTCAAATAAACCAGTCATTATTTGTCATAGGTTTTATTGGACATGTGCATGTTGTAATAACATACTCATTTTCACATAATATAGCTACATTGCATATAACATCAATATCATTTTTATTACATTTATTTCAATAATCCACCATGATTTATATTATGCAGTATCTTATTTTTGATTAACAAAAAAACCCCTCAGCTTTTTGATTTTTGCACTTACATCTATGATGTACATTTTGAACTCTGGCAGGCATCAACTGACAATCAATTTCACTCAAACTTGTAAGGATTTTACCGTTTCACAATGATTATACGGTGGAATTAAAAAACAATAAAAGGAGCTCTAAGAAAGAAGACAATGTACATTCACAGTCAGATATATCAACCATAAATAATGTAAACCCTTAAAAATAAAATATAAAAAAAAATATATATCAAAATGACTTCTTTGCATTGCCGTCGCGGCTCATCCTGTCAGGCTCCAGAGGGCTCGTGGCAAATGGTGTTTCTCAGTTTGGCCAAGACACCTCTGAGTGAAAGGACGGCACGGTTTTTCAAAGATAACCATCAGTGCTAAATGTGATGGCTCATTTTCATAAATTACACACTCAGTGTGAAAATTACTCCTCTCTTACTTATTCTCGGCTGTGCCATTATGAATCTGACAGTTGCGTACTGACACTGAGTAACTGTAAAATGTAAAAATGAAGCCCTCCATTACTTATGCATAACATAACAAGCACCATATAGCAGTGCCATTCACAAGAAAATTGTGCATGTACAAAAGGAAAAAGTAAGTAAACTATTTTCCCAGATAAACTATAAAGTTTAGAGACACACAGAATATCAGCAAGCACAAATAGCAGCAGGGGAGGAAAGTGACAATCTGGATCACTCAGAGCTTTGCACAACATCTATTTGGTTTGACCAGGTTACAAAACAACATTCACACGTTTATGCACCATTGAACACAAGGGGTCACTGTGGCTACATAAACAGAAAAACACAGGCAACATGGAGAATCTGCAGGGGGACCAGGACTCACTTAGACTTTTCACTATTGGGTCTTCTCTAAAAGCGTGATATTGCCATACTATATCACCATATGAATCTATAGCACTCCTTCTGGAAGACATTTATAGTGCCTGGAGAAGATAAAACATTCTTCAGTGACAGCTTGGATTTTCAGAGACGTGATCAAAGAAAGTTTTGTCGGTGCAAAAGATGCGTGGCAGAATTGTGAAATCAACTGCAGAGAAGCATCGTGCAGTTGGCATTCCTAAAACTTGTCACCGTTTTACCTTTCTACGTGGTACAAATGAATTTCACAAACGTAACATTCCTTGGCTGTGTGTGCTTTGGAGTGCATCTTATGCTGACCTACTGCTAAGACCTCCTAAAACCTATTGTACATCCATTAAACTCAGTAGTTGGTTAGCAGTTTTTTTCTTGTCACATTGCTTTGAAAATTGAGGAAAATAAACTGTAAGTAACGATATTTTTCACTAACTGTACCTGAACAGTCGCCAACCCTGTCTACACTGGATCCCACTGTACCATGCCTGTTACAGACATGGCAGCACCCCAAAGCAGGAACCCTGCTTTGTCAAGTGGCAGATGAATAAACCTGAAAACCATTGTATTCAAGTATAATTTTGCAAGATATACTCTGTGTGCAAATGTGTTTGAAATAATAAAACATTCTAGCTCATTAAAATGCATGCTTTTCCTTCTTTTTTTTTGTAAACAACCACTATAAGACTGCAATGGAAGACCCTCACCCACACACAAGTGTCACAATCAACTGGACATCCCTGAGACAGCTCCATTTGATTTGACGCTCTTGTCTGTGTAAGGCATGCTTTCAAGTTAGAGAGCTGCTGGGCTTTTGTTCTTCTGCAACAAAAAAAAAAAAACGAAGAAAATCGGGAGCCACGACATACTCACGACACCAACTACTCTAATACTAGCTAATTTAACTACATGTGACAACACAGTTACAAGCGCCAAAGTCAGGGGTTGGGAAATGCAACCATTGCCTCCTGTTGACATGCAGCTAAGACATCACCATGAGCGATCTACAGCTTGAACAGATCTAGCATTTGCAAACACTGGACATCCTTTTTGTGCAGCTGTAGTCATTTGGGCGCCATACAAAAATAATTAGGGAATCAGGAAAGCAGGGAGGATGTTGTTGTTAATTTTGCAAGGAGTAGAAGTGTGAAATAGTGGTGTAGCTTTGTTTTTATTGGGGATACATGGAGATTGTTTAGTGGCTTTAAGTCAGTTTGACAGCTCTTTATTCAAAATTAGGGGTTAGCTACATTTTCACTGTTTTTACTATGACACAAATATACTATTTTTAGATAAGAAGAGATAATAAACTAGGTGCTGCTTTTTTATTTAAAATAAAATATTTGGCTATCTTCCCTTCCCCAATAACTTTAATACAGCGCCTCAAGTTACTTGAACATAACGGCCACGATGAATTTACAGCACAAACAAACAAGTGAGAGCAATATTGTTTTGTTTCGTATTCATGCATATACAGGCTTCAGTGTGGAGTACAAACAGTTTTGAGTATGATTACTTAGGCTCGAGGCAAGGCAGGGAATGTTTAAGACATCAGTGCCTAACTGTATTCTACTTTTTGTTCGTTTTAAAAGAGTTAAACCATGTAGGCAGTGGCTATCAAGTGTGTACATTTTCACATCAGGCTCAGTGTACATGAATTAAAGACGGCATCCGGTTGGTCCTTGTTCGGAGGGGGAAGAAGGGGTCTGTCCTTCAGTTTGCCTGTCTCTTTTTCTTTCAGGAGGAGAGGGAAGAGGGGCTTATGCTGTCTCAGTCTGAGAAGAGACTGGCAAAAGATTTGCGTAGATTGCGTATGGTTTCGGCCTTCACTTCGTCCTGGCTAAGGCTGGCTCGTGGCGCTGGGGTTTCTGGAATGTTGAAGGTATTGGTAAGAGACTGGGACTTGCTATAAAGAGAGGAAAATGGCAATAGAGGAGAGGAAGAGGCTATTAAAGTCATGCAGCAAACCCATGGAATGAAAAGACTGGCGCAAGGCAAGACAGAGAGAGGGAGAGAAATGAGAGAAAAGGCTCAGTAAACAATGATAAAGCGCATTCCTTTCCTCGGGTCATTCAGTATTACCTTATCATTTCAAGTTAGCTTTGAATATGATATGGATATTGAATGACTTTTCTGGAAAGCAAAGTGATGCATGTTTTTGTATGCGACTGACAATAAGAGGGTTTATGTCTCATTGTCAGGAGAGCATAAAGAAGCTCAAGTATTAAATCCAAAATCAGGATTATGTATTCCTAATTTTGTGAATTATTTAGGTTACATTCTGTTCACGCAGCAACGTCAACCCGATATAAGGTGTCCTGTGTGGCACCGATGGAACATTGCAGCTGGATAGGCGCAGCTGTCAGTACTGCTGTGGAGGCTCACTGTGCTTCTCATAAGAGGAAAGAGTGACACACTGCAGAGCGCACTTCCTACTTTCAGCAGAAGCAAGAAGTAAAGAAGCTAAAGCAGGCAGAGACTACCGAATCATGGCTAACCCAGTTAAATTAAGGCGTGAATGATTTTGCTTACTGTATAAATAAATAAATTGTCTGAACACCTGACGGCAAAACGGCAATATGTGATTACATGTGTCCAGTTTTTTTTTTTTTTAAATTAAGAAATGTAAAATTTCACCCCGAGGCCCTTACAGCATCTGCGGTGATTCAAACACTGCGCTCCACTGCGATGCTGTCAATTTACCAGTTGATCTATGCCCATTCGCTTACCCATCGTCACTAGTTTGGGGTAGTAATCAAAGAATGAGATGCTGATACAAGGGGCAAAATGAGCTTTTTCCAAAGGTAACTGGCCTCCCCCTTAGCAACAGAGTGAGGAGTTTAGCTATTCAGGAGCATCTCAGAGTGGAGCTGCAACTATTCCACACCGAAAGGAGCCAAGTGAGGTGGGTTGGGCATCTGACACTGATGCCTCCTGGGTGTCTCCTGGGTGACGAGTTCTGGGTATGCCCTACAGGGAGGAGGCCCCGGAGGCACACCTCAGTATTCTACAAGATAATCTGGAGAAGGTAGCTGGGAAGAAGGAAGGCTTCCCCCAAACCGCCCGGCGATAAGTGTAAGAAAATGGATAGATGGATACTCAAAAACTCCATGATACTAAGGCCTTGCAGTGGGATTAACTTAGACCTGATGGTCTTGTCTTGGAAACCCTAGAGGTTTTATTGCACTTGGAGGTACGTCATTAAGTCTAGTAATATTATCTCCACTTATCTCTCCTTTCCTCCACTCGGCATGTGTCTGCTCCACTCCATGTGTGTCTTACACGGAGTAAAGAAGGAGCAGAGGAGACTCGAACTCACGGTGAATCAGAAAGCAGAGGAGAGACGCTCAGCACCAGCAGGCTCTCACACTGACCTGAAATAGACAAGCTGTGCTTTGAACTAAGTATGCTATCACACAATGAGTTATGTTTAATAATGTTAAAATATCTGATGAACATGTGTAGCCTCACTGCCAGTCGATGGCATTAGTTTCATAAGTTTCACAACAATCTAGATATGTAAACAAGGTTCAAAAGTTTATTTACATTAAAGGGATCTTTAAATATCACAATATGTAGCTTCATTACGGCTTCCGCTTGTTGTTTTAACGTATCAGGCGCTCTGCACAGACTTTGAAATGTTATGTTACGTGAAAGTGCTGCTGAAGGGCTGAAAAGTGTAAAAATCAATAAACCATGCACATTCGGGTGGCTCATTTGTCATTAAATAGATTTCCCATGTGGCATGCATGTCACAGTGCAGGCAATAAGAAGGGATCTTCTGCTTGAAGGATGAGGTGAAACCGATCCCATTTATCATTCACAGCTACTTACTTTAGTTGTGGAGAGCCGCCCATAGCCGGGCTGTCCTGACTAGGCTTCTGTGGAGGCTGAGGCTTCTGTTGCAGAGGAGGTCGTCCTCCTGGGCCCCCCTGACCCTGAGCGGCAGGACGTGGCTGCTGGGTGGTGGGTGCTCCAGGGCGTCCTTGTTGGCCGGGAGCCCTCTGTTGCTGTGTCCCTCCCTGTGACTGCTGTCTAGGGGGCATGGCAGGCCTCTGCTGTGGTGGAGGTTTTTGGCCTGCAGATGGTTTCTGCTGCGATACAGACTGCTGCCTCTGAGCTTGAGGGGATCCTCCTTGGCTTCGCTGAGGAGAGCCCTGACCAGACGTAGGTCTCTGACCTTGAGTCGCAGGCCCTTGGCTTGCCTTAGTCTGGTTACTGGGGTCACCAGTGGCAGGGCTGGCAGCAGATTGTTGGGTCTGTACAGGAGGTTGGCCTTGAGGTTGTGGACGCTGCTGAGATGGAGGGCTTTGCTGAGGACCACCTATCGGAGATAAACAAAAGAAGGAGACGAATCACATTCAAATTCTGAAATATTTTTCAAGACCCTAAAAGTCCAGTTCTTACCCTGTGGTGAAGGACGCTGTTGAGACTGCGGGACTCTCGGTTGTGAGACTGGCTGAGGAGAAACTGCTTTCTACAAGTTAACAAGGGGAAAATATCAATACAAAGCAAAAATGACATTCATTAGATGGCTAAGCAGAGAAAATGATAATGTATAAATATTTTAAATGTCTCTTAATTTGTTCCGAAGATTTTTCTTCCACAGCATGATCTAGCAAATCTCTTAATCACAACATTCATAACATTTTAAGCCACATTTAGAATTCTGACGGAAATCTACGTTCTAACTTACCTCATAACCAGAAACTCCTCTTAACCCTACACTGAATCCTTCCACACCATTCAAGTCATTTCAGGCAAAGTAAATCACAGTGTGGTCTGTTTAAAGTTGTTATTTGATTGTCTCTCTGATGTGACCATCTCAGATTTAGAGTACCCCAGGGATCCATGCTTGGCCCACTACTTTTCTTAGAAACACAACATGTGTTTTTAAAAAGATTAAAGAAAATATAATGCAGATCCTGTTGACTTGAAGCTCACTGAGTCTTGTTTTAATTGTTTCTTTCATATTTTTATGCCCACTAATATACAGTTAGGTCCATATATATATTTGAACACTTTCACAGGTTATATTATAGTTATATAATGGACATAATGTGTAGACTCTCAGGTTTTATTTCAGGGTATTCACATTCAGATTGGATGAAGGGTTTAGAAGTTCATTTGAGGCGTGTCCCTTGCATTTGGAAGATTTTACTGCGAACACACAACATGCGGTCAAGGGGGCTTTTCATGCAGGTGAAACAAGCCATCCTTAGGCTGCGAAAAAGAGGGTTAGGGTTCTCTGCAAGATGCAAGACACTTATAAGCCTCAAGAACAGAAAGGCTAGGCTGGACTTTGCTAAAAAGACATCGAAAAAAGCCATCCAGTTTTCAGTTTTGTAAAAACAATCTTTGGACAAATGAAACCAAGATCAACCTCTACCTGAAGGATGACAAGGAAAAGTATGGCGAAGCCGTGGAGCAGCTCAAGATCTAAAGCACACCGCACCATCCGTAAAACACATCAGAGGCAGTTTGTTGCCTTGGGTGTGCAATTTTTTGAATGCAATCTTTTTGTTCAACCTGCCGAATTAAAGCTGAAAGACATCGAACTTAAAATTCATTTTGGTAGTCTACAGAACCAAAATGACAAGAAAAAGTGTCCCTGTCCTAATATTTATGGATCTAACTGTACTTACAGTGTGTTACTACTAAAAGTGTGGAAGATAAGGAAAAGTTAGGGTGTGCTGGAGCAAGGAAAGCATGTCTGTTGTTTGAGCACCTGTGCTGGCTGTCCTGTACGGACTGTGGAAGAGCTTGAAGTACGTGGAACAGTCTGGTTCATTTTAGAAACCACTAGTTCTGCAATATGAACGCGATCCTCGTCCTGCTGGTCCCCAATCAGTGGCATCGAACAGTCATCAACCTTAAAAGACCACAACTTGATATAATTAGTGGACTCCCCTTAAGATCATAGAAAACATTGATATCATTGTCACGTAGTACCTCTATGATGTAGTCCTTGCCATCTTTACCATGTAGAGCCTCCACAGCACAGATGTCCAACCCTCCAAAGATATCGGAACAAGAATCCACCCACATTCTGTACCTGCCGTGACACATTAATCAGACCTATTATAGTGCAGTGCGATACAATTTGATTTACAGTTTTATTTCATTTTCAACTCTGCGCTCTTACTTGTCTGACATGGCCACTTGCTCAAGCATAGATGAACCAGTATTGGTTTTCCAGTTGCCAGAAATTGATGTTCGCCTGTTAATTAAAATAAAGACTTAACTCTATTCTAACCATTTTCACTGTTTTTATTTTCATGCATGAACCTGAGAGGAAGTTTCACTCACATGTAAGCCTTGTAATTGTTGCCGATCTTCTGAATGCGCACATCATACTTTGCATCAATAAATGGCTCAGATGTGGCGTAGGTCTTGGTCAGTGCCACAACACTAGCAATATCTTGAAAATCATACTGATTGTCCACTTTCACCTAAAGCAGCAAGAGTGAAAATATTAATATAGTGACATCAGCGTGTTCACGTGGACCTGAGAAAATACTTAAGAACTCTAGATTTACCTTTCCCATCCCTGAGTGAGCATGGCCCATCTTTACCACTACAGGAAATTGAGGGGAGGTAATCTGCAAAAAGAACATTAAAACATGCTCAGATTTCTTATAAATGAACTTTCTCGTAGTGCCCCAGTGATTAAAACACCAATTATTATATCAGTTCTGATCGGGGCAGATATTACGATTGGTACTGATGGCCTGAAAGCCAGCCCAGTACTGTCAGGCTGTGACAGCAGGGAGGAATTAAACTGCTCTGCACCAACCCGTCTCAGTTTAACTGTAGCAACACTAACTTGGAACTCAAGAAATCAAACACTCACCATCTACCAATTACAAAAAAAAAAAGTCGATGCTTAGAAAATGTGAGTGCTCTCAGCTGCTACATAAGATTGAATATTGACATGGAGGTAAATTACACCCCTGACATGTGACCCATGCAGAGGTTGTGTGTGTGTGTGTGTGTGTGTGTGTGTGTGTGTGTGTGTGTGTGTGTGTGTGTGTGTGTGTGTGTGTGTGTGTGTGTGTATGGGTCTAGGTCCTTGTTATTTGAAGAGAGTAGCCATGAAAACAAATGAAAAGGAAGAGGAGAAGGACATAGGGCAAAAACTCACCATTTCCTTGTGGTTTGGATAGTAAACCTGCTCAATCAGTGGGAACTCCTCTGAGCCAAGCTGCTTGTGAAGCCTAGACATTTGAGCAAACTGAAACGTACAGAAAGATGCTGCTGCGTAGTATGTCTATGTCACTCAACTAAGTGTGTGCTGGCTTTAAATGAATGCCTTAATTAAATCCTACTCACCACCCACGGTTTGTCGCAGAAATTGTAGACCGAGTGCAAAGAGTTCACACTTGGCAGTCCAGCGTACTGCAATCCAATCACTATGTTACGATGGTCTCCATTCTTGTCCATGCTGAACGCATGCTGTCTGATCAGCACAAAGTCTGGCTTAAAGGATCTGGTTCAGGGGACATGAGCAAAATATTTAACAGCACTAAAAAAACAACAAATCAGTTTGATGATTCATTCCATTTGGGGCACAGTGAACGTTTCAGCAGAAACTCGTAGTTTTACCAGCGCTGCAATTTTTTTTCTAAAAAGAAAAATTTTGCAGAGAACTTACTTTGTAACTTTATGGCCACTCCTAATTGCATCAATGTTCACATTGTAGGTACCTGTGGCATTGGCCACCAGGTTGATCTCAGAGAACTCTGCCTGAAAGGACAGTATCAAGGTCAAACCCTAATAAACACTTCAGAAATCACAGCGGTGATGAGTGGAGCCAGCGGTCAAGCAGAACAAGACACAATTAAAGAATATCAGGCTCTGTGTGAAATTCATCCTTCCTGTTTTGAGGCCACATAAGAAAGAAATGTAGGAGAAGAAAATGCCTTAGGCAAAGAAGATTTTAAAATGTTTATGGGCTTCTCTTCTGTTAAAATGCTGCTTAGTGGATTACATCATGAAAGACCACTGAGTGAAACTGTAGTAATAAATATAAGGCTGCACATTTCTCCTCACAAATAGATTATTGGTCTGCTATTGGCCTAGACAATCTACAAGTCTGCATCACAAAGCAAAACTTACCTGTTCCACCTTGATGTCAAATTCCCCATGGACCTTTCTTCCTCTGAAGACCTTCACCCTGATTTTAAAGCAAGAAGTTAAATGATTACATCAAAAAGTTGATATATGGATGTGATTTTAAAATTTTGCCTTTCTATATTTAATATTTGCCATTATTTTGGCAAATTTTGAAATTTAGAGAATATATATATAAATATGGATGTATAAATAAAACTACTGGTGTTGCATCAGGACAGGTCAGCTTCCGTTTATTGTGAATATCAATCCTGTCTCGATAATAGCAAATTTCTTAGTTTGCTATCACTATTGCATAATGCGCGCGGAAAAGAAGCTCGACTGTCTGCTGAAATCGTTTTTCTTCTGCACTTACAGCCGCTTCATTTGACAAATAGGTAATCTCCATATTCATGGCGGCCATGAACGCATAGTGCACTTGCGTAATTTCAGATTATCAGCAGAATGCAACACGAATCGATCACAAGAAGAAAAAACAAGCTGATCGTCAAATGAAAATGGCTTCTCTGCCTTCGGTCTGTTGCGCCTTTGCCATGGCACAGTTTCGGCGCACAAAACCTCCCACCGGTTGTTTCACGTGATGGAAGGATACCTCTCAACACCGGATGAATCATATGACCTTCTAGGAGTTAGGCCACCGCAACCCACGGTCTGGCACACTTTTGCTGTCTAGACGAGGCAGCGCGCTGCCAATGCGCACTGCTCTTACCAGTCGGTCTGCTGGTCGTCGATGACCAGGAGGATCTTAGCGCTGCTGGAGACACCTGCTCGGTCCGCTGCCTCCGATAAGGTCGCAGCCGCAGCAGCTGTGGTCTGTTTGACGGCGTTGGAAATGGATGAGAAGAAGCCTCCACCTCCACCTCCACCTCCAGACTGCTGCTGTTGCTGCTGCTGCGGCTGCTGCTGCTGACTGGTGGACTGGCGCCTCTCTGCCGGCCCGGGCGACACTGCGGGGCTCTGCTGCGGCGCATCGGGGCGTTGGAGGTCGGTCATGTAGCCATTGGGTAGGTTGGACATGAAATTGCTGTCCGAGAGTCGTCGTCGCAGGTAGTTCATGGTGGATATTTGTTGAAATGACGAAGGAGGAGGATGTGGGGGTCCAAATACACTGAATGCGACTTACAACTCGGTGTTCAGTGGGGAAATGAATGACTAGGCTACTTTCCCATGTGCAGGAACAGGACCCGATGTTACCTACAGAGAAAACAGGTCCCGTGTTAATATAGAAGGAGAAGCTCGACTATCTGATCATAACAGTGGCGATGAGTCGTGACGGTGTAGCTTAAAGAATTTGCTAAGATGCAAGAAGAAATCAGCCCTACTTCACCTTAGCAAATTGTGCAAGCCAATTATCAGTCTCCGTGTAAAGACTGACGCAAATAAAAATATAAATTTATTGACATTTTTTAACATGTATCCTGTTTCCAGAAAGCCACCTAGCACTTCAGCAGCCTGTAGTAACAGCCACAACCGGGCATGATGAAGCCTACCTGGGAGTGTATCCAAACTGGTCTGCCCCAAGGATGACTTGATGATTCCTCGTTATTACCTCCTGTCTGTCACAGAAAAGCTCTCATATGGGTGACTCTCATATCCTCCGTGCAGGCAAGTCAGGCATCAGGCTGAAATAAATAAAGCTACAGCCCTTCCTGCATCACCGCCGTCCTTCTCATCAAGCCCCAGTTTTTTCCGTCTGCCCTGCGTCACTCCCAGTCATCCTGAGGGAGAGAGGAGCTGCGCGGTCGTCAAGTTGCAGCAGGGTGATATCCACACTTCCGGTGTCTCTTTGGGGGGAAAGAAAGAAAGAAAAGTCTATGCATATCTAGGGCTGATTTTTTATTGACGTCAGAGTTTGGACATAGTTAAACTAAAGAAGTAAAAATAGCAGCCACAGCTAAAACCGCATAAGTGGCGAGCTGTTGTTTTGTTGAGGCTTATTAGCGTTGTTGAACTTCCGGCATTGTTCTCGTCAGTATTCTTGTAACTTGACAAGCTCCATGATGGGGGTATCAGGGTGGTGCTGATGAGAGCGGAGAAGCAGGGGCGTCGCTCGCTGTTGGACATGATCCTGCTGTTGGCTGCAATACCTCTGGGTGTTGATTTCATTCGGGCATCCTGCTGGCTCCAATAAAGCAGCAGCGGCACACCAACTGCTGGGTTGTCAGGCCTGCTGAAACAGGGTGTTACTTTTGATTTTCAACTGAGTCAATACAGACAGTGAGGGATGCGCCGTCTGTTAGTGATACTCGGAGCCCACCCCCCTGGGAGCCATGGGTTGCTCTATGGAAACTGTACCATATGGCAGAAACTACAGAGACACGGATAGAGGCCTAGAGCCGGGTGCATTTCTTATCTAAATCATTAATGCATTTTAGAGATAATAAATAGCCTATTGCTTGCTAGTAAAAAATACCGCTATTTAGCTCCGATCTTAAGAGTTGGGAATAGTGAACTGCCTATTAATGTATCATTAGTTTACATTTATTTTTCAGTGGATGGATTTTAGTTTTATTACATTAGAATTTGTGTGATTTCATAGAAAGTGGCTCGATTACTTTAGTTCACAAACCAGAGAAGCAATCGCTCTCTAGCTTGCCTTTCTTTTTTCTGTGCCCCTTTTTTCTGTCATTATCCTGCCCACCATGAAGGCATGCCCAGGCAATGCATCTGTCAGGTAACCATCAGTACACACTTTCGATTATTCAGAAAGGGGAATGCTCTTTGTGCTCTGTGGTGTGTCGCACACAGCTGCTTTATCATGGATCATACAAGGAGGTTTATGATAGTTATTGACGGCGTCATTTATTTATTGGTGTTTTCCTCGGGTGTTTTCTTGCTTGCAGTCACCAGTGGAGTGGAGTCTCCTCACTAAATTAAAATATAGATTAGTGTTGCAAGTTTGGCTAGGCTAACAGAAAATAATTATTTCAACTTTTACCCAAAGTGATGAGGCTACTTTCTAACTTAATGAATGCCCTACCTTTATGTTTTTCTCTGTAAATGTGTTTATTCCAAAAGAGAGATCATGGTATGCTGTGTGTGCTTAAAAAAATCAGATGGAAACTGAACAAACAGGGGATAAAAAGAAGTCACAGGCCTAAACTACTATCTGCAGCAGATGGGCATTTAAAGGTCATGGCTTTAAGAAGTCTTCCTTTAAAATCCAGCAAAGAACTGGCGGAGGTCCTGAGGCATGCATCTGGAACTTCAGTGATCGTTCTGTTTGCTGAAGCCTCATCAGAAATGGCCTCTGCTTAAGGGTGGCTGTAAAGAAGCCGTTCTTAAGGAAGGGAAACAGGGGGGGAAGGCTGCGGTACACAAAACTACACTAGAACTGGACTGAAAATCAACAGGTCTTAATTAGAAAATTTAGGTTTTGGTTCAAATCATCATCAACATGTTCAGAGGAGGTCAGGAGAGAGGTAAAGCAAGTATCTACAGCCATTTGTAAAACACAGTGGAGGCTCTGTCGTGGTCTGAAGCTGCTGAAATGCAGAAGTGTTAAAGATCTTGTCAAAATTTAGGAAAATATGAACAAGAAGGAAAAGTGAGATCTGGATCCACCATCTGGAAATTATCTGATTGGCAGCAGCTTCATTTGTCAGCATGACACTGATCTCCAGCTCACTGCCAGTACAGTAAATTCATACCTGAGTAGAAAAACACATCAGTCATGAATTGGAATTCAACATTATTGAAGGAGTGTGAGATCATCTCTACAGAGATTAGAACAAGAGACAGAAACATCCAAAGAAGAGCTTTGAATATATTTCAGGAAGTCTGGAGAATTATTCCTGAAGACTTCTTAAAGAAATGATGAGAAAACGTACCTAAGTGAGTTCAGGCTGTGTTAAAGAATAAAAGTGGTCATAGCAAATATTGACTTTTAAGGTTATTAGAATTGTATAAACTATGTTTTTGTTCTTTATACTGTATGTTTCCATATAGCAATAAATCTTGTTTCCCTAGCAAAATATAAAGAACTGAGGGGTGAGTCAAGACTTCCTAGAACATCCTCTTGAGCAATTACCGTTTCTGATGTGTAAGCATTACATTACCCCAGTGACTATATGTTATCAGCTGATTAAGAGTGTGAAGCCCTTTATCATGTTTATAGAATCAAAACTAGTATCAGTATTTAATTTCTGTTTAGTATAAAACTAAACCCAGATTCTTTGTGGCTGTACTGAAATTGTAGAATAAGTTTTTGTTAGTACAGCAAGCCAAAATGCCTTGATTGCCGCTGGACAATCGTTGAAAAACTAGAACTTCTACAGCTTCCCTGGCCACTTGCAGATTTATAACCACATTCATTTCATTTTTAAAACGTTAAACTGCATTTTCCCCCCCACAAGTTATTTTCCTACCCCTGACCGTGCTATTGCTTTGTACGACATAAGGGGGCACTGTTGAGCTTAAATTAAACCTAATATTTTCCATGCACGTATGAACAGTGGGACTTCTAAAAGAGTAGCTTTTTATCACGTTAAACAAAATTCACCAACCTGTTAGGGTAAAACTCACAAGTAGAAATCTCCCACTTGTATATCAACAAAGTCCAGACAGCACAAAATGGTATTTCTCAATAAGTTTTACAGATACACCTTAAAACAATGACATTAATAATGATTTCCCCCCTTTTTCATTAGAACTGTCACGTATCTAAGTGAGCTGCCTCCGAGGCCTTCTACATGTCGTCAGACTCGCATTACACTCTCAGAAGATTTTTTTTTTTCATGGCAGCAGCAACATTTTCAGTACTTAGGGAGTCTTTGTCTGGCCATCAACAAAAGCCCTCGGATTACTGGTGAGGCAGGCTCAGAGTACAGCTGCATGCGTGTATGGGCAGGTCAGAAGAATGACTGGAGCTCCGGTGGGCTAAGCACTCGGAAAAATGCAGTTTGGTGAGATTGCAGATTAGGAGGGAGGTGGGAGGGGGACAGGTGTTGATTCCATGTATGGGGAAACCCGCAGGCACACTCTACAAGGAACTGAAAGAAAATAATTGATGACGGGGGGGGGGGTTTGTTTGTTTGTTTTTTCAGGATGGAACTTTTCGTATAAGAGAAAGTGCCGAATAAAGCAAACAGTTCTCTAATCAGAGTAAAGTCTGGTATACTGTGACATTTAGCGCCTTTTTTCTACTTTAGCGATGGGCCTAACTGCAGGCACATTCCCAACTGTACAGGAATAATAATGAGTGAACCGGGGCTTCTCATTGGCCCGGGCAGCAGCCAATGGAAAGGCAGGAAATGAGTCACAGGTCTGTCCGCACTCACCTGATACTTTACCTGACGGCGCTCAGAACCAGCGTCTCATTACCTTTCCAATACAGTCTATAACTGAGGCTCTTTGTGTCCTGTAAAGTCCAGCAGTCAAGGTGTTCCTCTGTATTTGGGCGCAGCAACACAAAGATAAGGAGCAATGGCTGTGGCTAACTTCCAATACATAACTCGGATGAGCAGTGGCTTCAAGGTCTACATTTTAGAAGGTAAGCTCGATTTACGCTTTTTTAAAAATGTCCTCATGTTTCTTGATGACAGTGGATACTTGGATCTGTGGAAATAAATCTCTGCTGTGGTTGTGCCATATCATTTACTTATTAGTATGTGTATTTAATATGTATTTCTCAATATGATATGAACTATATACAACATCTGTGTTAATTAAGTGGCATTTAGTCTGTCTGTGATATTTAGGTGAAGTCAGGCAGAAAGAATCAGATACGGTGACAATCAAATGACAGCGATAAGTAAACAATCAAGTATGTGTACTGCTAGAACCACGTTTGGCTTTTTCGGTTAATATATTTAATACACTGAATCTTACATACAGACTCTGTAAATACTCACCTGAGGCTTTAACTGAGCTTTTCTAAACCATGCGTTTCTGTTGGGTAACAATAAAATCAGATTTAAATGCAGTGAACCAAAAGGTCAGGAAGCATTTTCCCTCTGCTAATAAGGAAGAAATAACCATGCCCGAGGCATTAGAAAATCAGCATAGGTGTGGTTATACCTACCCCCCTCCACAAAGCTCACATGTGCTATTGGAGAGTTTAGATGTTAGGAAATGTGAACTGGAGTGAGCAGTGTGGGCGTGAAGGCTGTTTTGTTTTTCTCTAGGAATGCAAAACCAATTTAAACAGACTGTCTCAATTCAGTGTGGCACCACAGACTATTGTTTCTTTAAATACATCCATTGGCTGATTTGAATACAGTTTAGCACTGCTGCCCGTCAGTGTGGATTTCCAAGTGTTAACGGAACACACAGTGCAATTGTGCTGCCATTACATTTTCAAACAGTGCTTGTGTTTTGGCTGCATGCATTACACATCAGCCTGGGGATGTGACTGCAGGCTGATTTGCCCAAACGCCCCCCTGTGTGGCTTTGGTTGACATTTGATGGGTGATAAACCTGCAAAAGACTGAGACATCCAGCCCATTTAGTGTGTCTGTCCTGCACTGTAGACATGCTTTAAACTCCTCTGATTGAACAAGCCACTGACATCAGCAGCTGCCTGTCGATGTGTTTCGACTTGTGTAATTGCAAAGATCCAGGATGTGTACGTGTTTCGCCTTGATGGCCTTTTCACAAATGGTTGACGCCCAAATCGGGGTCTTCAGACACGGAGAGCAGTTTGATGTTTTTGCACTCCATCCAAACAGGGGGAAAAAAACTTGTTTGCGTGTGACTGGGCTGAATGCCAATATGTAGAAAAACAACATTTACCGTTAGCATTGAATCAGCTGTGAAGTGTTGTAACCCTCACTGATCAGGTAAATCGAGTTCTACAGCTTAACGGAGTTTACGATTAACGGTGACAACAAAAAAAAAACGCTTTCCCACGAAAAGCAGTCGTGCAAGTTGATGTCATGGATCAAAACAAGCAGTTAGTCATTACTGCTTCACATCATTGCCAGTTAGATACAATCACAAACGTCACAATATACCGTCAGTGATCTGACGTAGGATCGGCGTTGGCAAAGGGACCGCGGGCACCCCTGATGGGGTCGTGTTTCTTTGAAAGTCTGCATGCTTCTTCTAATCCCGCATTTTAATTTTGCTCTGCAGGTCAGCCTCATCTCAGAAGCGAAGACAGATACAGACATATGACACACGACCGGGCTCGAACCCAAACGGTGTATCCAATCAAACGCAAGCGCAGCCACGAGAGAGGTCTGACTTTGGAGGAAAGGTTGGTTGAGCTGTTTAACTTTCCTAAGAACATTTTCTTTTGATAGATTCAACTTATTAAATGCAAATTCTGTCAAAAAAAAAAAAAAGACAGCAACGAGGGTCTGAAACTCTTTCAAATAATTGTTTCAGACGAGAGCGAGCGATGAGCCGAAGCAGGCTGGCCCAGAGAGCAGCCCCAGCAGTGTTCAGCAGCCAGCAGAGTCCAACACAAACCCTGAGTCCAACACCCAGCCCCACCAGCCCTCTGCCCACCCATGTGTACTACACACCAGTCATGGATGAACCCCTTGCCCTCATCAAGAAACCCAGAAAAGAAACTGAAAGCGCAGAGGAAAAGAATAAAGGCACCTCTTCCAGTCAAATCCAGGTAATTCAGCAAAGCCTGTCTAGAACACAGGGTATTTAGGAGGTCATACTGTTTACCCTACTGTATAACCTCAGCATAGCTTCAGGCCACCAACCACAGGGGTCCATTATCTGTAGTCAGTGAATCCAGCTGCACAAGCATTCTGCGTCTAAGTGTGTCTGCAAGCCTAAGCTTGCCTGAGCTATGCAATCCAGCCGGATTCGGGAAGAAAATGTGAGTAATGGAGGGAGGAATGCCATCAACAAGACCAAACAGACCGCTTTCTTTCTGACCTGTTTATGCCACCACACTGGGAGGGAGCTGACTTTCACGCGCAAACCCAACCAGTTTAATCGGTTTTCAGATCGTGTTGTTTTTAATTTAAACTGTTGCAGTTGAAGAGCGAGTACACAGTCAGGTTTAGCCAAAGTCAGAACAAAAACACAAAGTTTGTGGAATGAAACGAAAGCTTAAAACCAGGGTTACAACCTGTGCTTCAAGTCTAATTACTTTGAGTCTAATTACTGACCCATTTCTTTTTCTTTTTCTTTTTTCCAGATACGTCCCTCTGTGATCACTTGCGCCTCCTCGTTACGAAACCCCTCTTCAAGATCCGTGGGCCACTCATCAGGTCAGTCTCACACTCACTTGGAATGAGCTCATTTACCCAGAAGGTCACTCCCTAGTCATCACACGTGCCTCATAGCACAGCCATACCACGCACTTTTACTGACTCACTTAGGTGTGTATGTAAAGGTTTGCCATTCGTCTTCTATATTGCAGTGGTTCCCAAAGACAACTATGATAACGTCCTCGAGGAGCATTTCCAGAGGAGCTTGGGTGTTCACTACCAGAAAGCTCAGTCCCAGCAGCTCTCCATCAGCGTGTCCGTCGACGACCACTTTGCCAAGGCTTTGGGAGACAAGTGGCTACAGATTAAATCCAAGTCTTCCTCCTGTTCTTCCACACCGCCCAGCAGTCCAAGTGTCACTCACTCCCCCACCTACAGCCACAGCCCAAATCTGTGCCGCAAAGAGTCCACAAGCAGCTCAGTGCTAACGCCCAGCCACTGGTCTGTCAATTAAAGTAGAAATGGCATCTGATCCTGGTGGAAACTGGACTCTTTGAGACTTTTAACATTTCACTGCCACTCTGCAGACGGCTCTGCTGTCTGTCTGGCTGCAAATGCCAGTGCAGGAGTTGACAGAGCGAGCTTACAGATGCAGGAGTGCTGTCAATTTGGATCTCCGCGTCTACAAGCTTAATACAGCAACACAAACAAATGTAGCATTATTTGGGACATCGACATATTTTGTTACATTTCTATCCTCCGCTTGCTTGATAGCATTTGAAAAGCTGAGATAATGTAGATGGTGATGTGGGATGATTGGGGAAAAAATCCTTTACATTTCTTTTTGTAAATGTGTCATTTCTCTGAATGCCAGTTACACTGTATTATATTTATAATCTGATACCCCTGGGTGCTTTACAGTCTAAGTGACTAGCCTATCTGCTGTAAAATGTGCTTTTAAACTGTACACAAACCAGACAATTAAAAAGACCTAAAATTCATATCTCGTAAACCATGTTTTTGTTCCCTGAGTGTGAATGGTCTGGACAACAAATGTCTCCAGAAAATGGGACGTTGAAATAAAAATGAGTAAAATGAAACGAATCGCCTTTCAAACTAAAGGGACGTGAATCCAAGGACACCTTGTTAAGATAGGGCAGGGTGGCATACCAGACAACCTAATTTCAGTAGTGAGTCAACGTGTGTCTAGAACACATCCGGCACTGCGTTTTAACTAGCGGTTGATGATACACACAGGAGTGGAAATTAAATGGATGTACGGGTAACTCATTCTGTACTTTTTCCTGGAGGTTCTACAGAATGTAGGGAGCAAGTTCCAGCAGGCACAAAGCTTGTGCTTTGACATTCCTGTCTCCTGAGAAAATGACTGTGTAAGATCCTACAGATCCTGTTTGGCAAGGGATAGGAGGGAGGGAAGAGTGGAAGAAAGGGTTGGGCTAACATAGGCCTGAGCATGAGAACCAGCCACACTCTTCAGTTACTGATTTGCATGTCCTATCTTGCCTAATTTTAAATGTAAAAGGAAACATAACAACAACAAAAAATTACAGTGTTGGGCTAGCTGAAAAGAAGTGGGGATTAACCCAACTGTCATGAAAAGCTGAGCATATAGGGGAGAAAGCTTTAAATGAGGGGTAAGTTGAAAGAGCAAAGTGAAAATCCTCCTACTTTAAAACAACTAAAGCTAAGTATTAAACGTTGGCTTTACTCGCTTATGTGGCTTTAGTTTAAAGATCTGCGCAAAAATCTGAAATCCACCAAACGATGATGTGAAGTTTGCACCTAACAGACTGTGGAGGGGGTGCATGCATACAGCAGCAAACAGTGACCAAACTGCTGATTATTCATTTTTCTCCTTAAGACACAAACTGGTATTTCCACTCATCAGCCCGCGTAACCTGAACACGGACAGGAATGCCACCTAGAGGCCCTCGGGTTACCCATATACGGCCGACTTTGTCAATGACAAATGGTCTCTTGTTGCATTATGGACGAGTCAAATAAGCAAAAGCAGAGCTCTGTGGGTAAACCTTTTGATGGGGGGACCTTAAGAAACTTAAGGAAGAGGATAATGCTTTTCCCAGTTTACCGCTAGGAGGCGACTGAACATCCCTCTTGATTAATAATCCATTTCACATGTGCTTTCATATGCGCTGACAATGCAGCGTGAGTGAGTGTGTGTGTTTACTTTTCATTGAATGTTTTACACGGTAGGAGGAAGTAATCTATCTAAAAGGAAAAATGGGTGTGATATTCAGTGCTAAATGAATCTGTGAGTCGACCACATTAGCTAATATTTTTGCACCAGATAAAGTCATACACTGGATTACACATACACTCTGTTTAACCAGGGTAAAATATTAACATGTCTCATATATCAACCACCGCAGTTCAGCACAGCTAAGCTGAAAGTGGCTCACAGATATAAATTATATAGATCAACCTGCCATGAGAATGTCAAGAGAAGGGCTTCTCATGCTGCTGCAAAACAAAATGCACATTGTTGTGTGAGGCAACAGGGGCTGGTAATTACAATCCTAAATACCTCAAACATGACAGAAAACACCATTTAACTCGTAGCAATAGTAATTAAGTATGCCTCACTATACAGGAGATTGACTAACCTTTCTGGGAAAGTTCCTTAATTTCTCTGGTTTGTCAAAAGTTAGGTCTCTGTAAACAAATTGAGAGACTTTTTCTAAACAGTTTCAATTCTAAGTACTAATCTCCTGAGAAGATGATTGCCTGGAAAGATTACGTTTCTGCGCTGTGGCTTTGTGCTCGGTTCATTTTTCAGAGTTCGTCTTCGAGCTATGTACTTAAATGACAAAAAAGATAGTTATCTCGGATAATTGTTTAAATACAGATCATTTGGATTTACGCTCACAATCCCTGACTAGCAGCATCGTTCGTGGCTGCAAGTGAATATGATAAGAAAGAAGCCCTTTAACGCAGCTCTGTGCTCATCCCCAGTTTCTGGAATTGCTGTTTATACGGAGCATTATGTGCGATCTAATCTTTAATATTTTCTTAGACAATAAACCTCTGTGAACATCGAAATGTAATGAATAAAAGAAATAAATAAACATTAAACAAATTATAAATATAATACATAAAAGGCACAATCAGTGGTGTGTTAGTGAAGGGCTATAACAAGTAAATATGACTGGAAAACCTTGCAAATGCTCTTGTTATGTAGAGCGTCTGATATTAAAGGAATAATGTGGATGAACACCACATGGGCATCATTTACATGTAAAGTAGCCACAGAAACAGTCACAAAAAAATGAATCATCTATGTTGTGGGTGGACAACAGATATTCATCTGTGACTGTAGCTGATTAAAGCTGCTGTGTTTCTCAATCTGATTTTTTTTTTTGCTTTTGGTAATGTGTGATGACTGTAGGGGTGTGTATGTGTTTAGGCTAGTGTGGGAAAAATATAATAGTGTAAAATACTAGAAACACACATATATACAGCTGTGTTCAGTTTACAAATGCCCAAATGGATACAGGCTCGAATATATACGCACACGGTATATACACACATGCACCTCAAGCAGATGCTTGTGGTAGCCATCAACAATCTTCTGGCATGATTCTAGCTGGATATTTCACAACCCTTCTCGGCAGAACTGGTAGAGTTCATTTAAACCTGCTGGTTTCCTGGCACGGACCCAGCCTTTAAGCACAGTCTTCAGGTCGGGGCTTGGGAAGGCCATTTCAGAAGCTTAAACTTAGCCTGTTTTATCCAGCCGAAAACCAGTTTTGATGTGTGTTTGGGATCATTGTCCTGTTGATCTGTGTCCAACCATCTAGCATGTGTGCAAAGAAGTAGAGCAATTGGGAGGTAGTCCTTCTTCATCATCATCATCCCACCCACTTTGTGCAATGTACCAGTACCAGTGGCAGCAAAACAGCCCCAGAGAATGATGCCACGACCACTATATAGTTGGTACAGTTTTCTTACGTTTGAAGGCCTCACCTTTACACCTCCAAACATGCCTTTCGTCACGGTGGACGGATAGCTCAATCGTTGTCTCATCTGACCATAAAACTTTTTACCTGAGGACATTTGGCTTGTCCATGTGGACAGCTGCAGATTTTAGTCAAGCTTAAAAATGCCAGTTTTGGAGCAGTGGCTTCTTTCTTGGTATTTGTTGGTCTGTGTAAAACCAATTCATGGTGGGCTTGAGCCTTGGTGCTTCCTGAACATTCTAACCAATTTCCTCTCACCTGAGGGTGACAGTTTGGGGCTTTTTCCTGACCTTGGCAAAGTGGTGACACACCCGAATAACTTGTTCTCCCGTTCAGTTGTTTGAACCGATGATCTGTGAATCAGCAGTTGTTTAGAAATAACTCCCAGAGAGCCTCCCAACTTGTGTAAATCTGCAGTTCTCCTCAGAGCTTTACTGAGCTCCTTGGACTATACCATTGTTCTGAGGATTGGTCAATCCAATGAGTGCTGTCAATCAATCTAATATCTTCAGCACCACTTATTAAAAGAGTTAAGTGAGTGTATGTATATATTTGTACAAAATAAAATAAATTTTTTGTTTTTTAAAGTCATTAAAGATGTATGCTGTACAATCATTCCATGCTGGAAAAAGAAAAGTTCAAAGAAATTATTAAGACCAAAAATGTCCATGAAATTCATGCCCATTGTGAGTGGATGTAAACTTCTGACCATAACTGTATATAATTATTATTAGGAATGTCTTTCCTTGCGCATATATATGCTTAGTTTTCCACCATCCTTCCATTTCCGGACAATCCTTTTTAGGTCATTTGAACTTCCTGCATTCGTTGGGAAGGTCAAAATATTCCACAAAGCCGGGCACTTGTGTGAACATGTCACAAATTAAATCCCACCAGCACTGAATAAATAGGTGATGAAGAGGAACTGATCAGCAGATTTGGAGGTACTGTACCATTTCGGAAAAAGACTGTGTTCTGCTGACAGCCTGACACTCTCCTGGAGTTTCTCAGTAAATGAACTCTTCATGGATGAGTAACCGATTGATGATCAGCACTGTTCGTGGCTCCTGATTCACATTAGTTACACTATGGCTTAGTGAGCTATAGAGTCTACACTTTCCTACAGCGAGTTTACTACTTTTTTGTTTCTATTTTTTTTTTTTTTTTTAAGAGAGACGTTACCAGAGATTTGGAAGTAAACTACACACTTCAGCACAAAGTTTCCAGAGGCCTCTTTAACCTTGGTGGGTGAAACTTGCTAAATTCGACCAGCAGGTGGCACCAAAGCCCCGTTTGTAATATCTTACTCAGTCATTTTAAAGTTTTAATGTCCCCGTTCTTAGAAAATTGGTAATATTCGGGGAACACCGCACTGTTTATATCCAAACAGCAGAAGCTTAACCACCATAAACAAACTGTCACCAGAAATATTTCACTTACTTTTCTTTTTGAATTAGACTGAAAGATGGGCTATTTCGGCAACACAACAGACATTTGTCTTTCCTCGGCGCTTGGATAAATATAATTTGGGGGATAAGGTTAAGCAATATAATCAGCAGAAAACTATAATTACTTTTTTCCCCCCATCAACAAGCTCGATAAACATTAGCCCGAGTGCAGCAGCGAGTGTCCCATGACTGCTCTGGAAAGGCGGGTTCTCACTTGAGGCGCAATATATAAACCAACCTCCAAAGGGAGCCTCAAACACTGCAGGCCGCTGGACTGGCACCTCCTCTGACATCCTCTCACTTTGCATAACACCTGCCGAGGAAGGCCGATCACCTGACAGAGAAGCCCAGCGAGCGCAGGGGACAACACAGCGGACACCTTTGCTTACACATGTAAGTGTCACCTACCTTTAATCTCTACTCGTGCTCCCCTTGTCTTCCCCCCTCTCACTCCTTTTGAATTACGTAAGGGCAGCAAGGCAGATTAACATACCGCTATTTTCTATAGGCCTGAGTGAGTACTAACAAACTAAGAGCCCAGTTACTCCCAGTCTCTCAAACCTCTTTATGAAGTTTTAGGTGGGATTTGTTTGTGCAAGTGGGATTTGAAAGGCTGCTGTAGTTATGTAAGTCCCCCGCAGTGCCACACGCGTGGATTTACTCTCTTAACCGCCTATTAAACAAACTTTACTCGCCAAAAGTTAAAGAAAACTAAATCAGCTGCTTGTTTTACTGCAGCGCCATTTCCTCTCTGTGAAAACGCTGATTAACACTGAATGCTCAGTAAAACTGCACAGTTGTGCGTTTTCCATTTTGCCATACTTACCTGCTGCTTTGATCCTAGTCATAATTTAATGAATTGGTCCAACAAAACGCTGTGTGGAAATGTCATGTAGTAGCGGTAGTGTCATGTCCAACTTCAGTGTGAAGTGTATGAAGTGTTAATATACTGCTGATAACACGAAACACTTCCTTTTTTCTACCATTAGCCAGTAAATCATGGATACCAGGTAAAGCGGTGTGTACTGTTTGGTTGTGTCACGTACTGGAGTTTGGGCTTGTTAATATGTAACTCATCTTAGCCTTTCCAAGGATTGAAGATGAGGAGTTTCAGCCACTAACTTGTGCATTTCTGTGCCTGTTTTTGTGTTATTGCAGTGTGCATCATCAGAGGCTGCCCGTCACAATGGATTTCTCCCCCATCTGTATACCTTCTCATTTTACAATGAAGCCTACAGAGAAACCCTGCATACCTAGCTAGCAATTAATTTAAATCTCCTTCCCTTTGGAACTTTTAGATCTGAACTAAAGGGCTCTTCTATTTTTTATCGTGGTAGTAATTTATTTATAAAAACATATTACCTCATAAGTTACTGTTAAATTGCAAGGGGGAAAAGAGAAAAAATTTGGCTTGGGATAAGAGTGATTGTGACAAAAACGTAGTTATATTGTGAGAAGCGATGGATACAACTACATTAGCAACCCTGGCTGCTGCCACCACCGTGGCTCTGGCCTCTCAGTCTGGCATGTCGGGCTACCTGTGGCTGCTGGTGCTAGGCTTCATCATCGCCTTCATCCTGGCTTTCTCTGTGGGGGCCAATGATGTGGCCAACTCATTCGGTACAGCGGTGGGCTCTGGTGTGGTCACTTTGCGGCAGGCCTGCGTCTTGGCCACCATCTTTGAGACCGTGGGCTCGGTCCTGTTGGGGGCCAAAGTAAGCGAGACCATCCGGCAGGGGATCATTGACGTCCGGATGTACAACGGCTCGGAACACGTCTTGATGGCAGGATCGATAAGTGCTATGTGTGGTGAGTGCACAGACAGTGATGACGATCGGAGCACGTGTGTGCTGAAGATGTTCGGCCTGGTGTGTTTTCAGTGATCGCAACTGTGCCTTTGTTATCCAGGCTCTGCTGTGTGGCAGCTGGCAGCGTCGTTCCTGAAGCTCCCCATTTCTGGAACCCACTGTATTGTTGGAGCAACAATTGGGTTTTCCATGGTAGCCAGAGGTCACCAAGGGGTGAAATGGATGGAACTTCTGCGCATTGGTGAATACGTGTTGTTTTTTTTATCCCTACCCCACACTCAATAGATAGAAATAGCCGTTAAATATGAAATGCAAGTCAAATTAAAAGCAAATTTATTCCTAACGCATTGAAAATATGCTCCGCTTGTCCACAGTGGCCTCCTGGTTCCTGTCCCCCGTGCTGTCAGGCATCATGTCAGCAATTCTCTTCTATTTTGTCCGCAAATTCATTCTGAATAAGGTAAAGCTTATTCACTGGGAATACTTAATCAGGTCCATTAAAATAACGAGCACTCGTACTTCCTGTAGTCTGGAGGGTTTCAGCTGAGCAGTCAGGTCTGTCAAAGAGTTAAAATATAAACATAGAGGCACCAACAGCTGAACAGAGAACAGCTTGTTTCTGATCATTTTTGAGTACATGTTGCTACTTTTTGATTGATTGATTGAATCTTTATTTTGAACATGTTGAAAAAGTATAAAAAAAAAAAAAAAAAAAATAGAATTAAAAGAGACAAATGAACAAAGCAAACAAAAGGAAAACGAGCAACCACAACTCCAAATAACGTCCATGTTCAAAAAGGAGCAGGAAGAAGCATAAGCTTATTTAATCCCACCCCTTTTCCACTATCTAGTATCAATAGACTACAGAAATACCTCCTTGTAATTACATTATATGTTATGTGTAATTTTTTTTTTTTTTTTTTTAATATATACACATATATGTTTCTATCTATCCATACCTACGTATATACACACATACGCACATATACACATTTTCAATAACCCTATTAACACCTGAAGGATACACAACCTACAATTTTATATATATATATATATATATATATATATATATATATATATATATATATATATATATATATATATATATATATACATACATATACATATACACACATACATACACACACATACACATATATATATATATATACATATATATACATATACATATATACATATACACATATATATATACACATACATACATACATACATATACATACATATACACATACATATATACCCATACCAACAAACCCGTGCATGCGCACACACATGAAAATATTAGACAAGAACACCCTATCAAATCTCTACCTGTACCCTGTAAAAACCATATCCTTAAACCGCTTTTTAAACTGCGCCATATTTTTAAACAGAGAAAGTCTGTATTTTTCACAGACTAATCCTGTACCCAACGGCCTGCGAGCCCTACCTATCTTCTACGCCATCACGATGGGCATCAACCTATTCTCTATCATGTTTACAGGAGCACCATGTGAGTATTACGTCATCAGACTGCACTGGTTATTTGTTTGATTGTTGCTTAACACGCCACGCTACTGCCACAGCAGTTGAAATCCCGGGATGAGGTGGAGAAAGGTCACATGGGCGAGTTGGGACTCAAAGTAGGTGGCAAATAAAGAGGAAGCAGTTTCATTAAAAAAAGAAAGAGAGGAAAAAACAGTCTTGAAGATGTAGAATGTTCTATATAAAAAAATTGCAAAGATCAACAGTTGTAGCGAGCAAACACAACAGGAAAATAATCAAAGTGGCTCTACAACAGATTCCGCTAATAAATGGAACATTTCCATTCCTTTTTGTTCTGTTTGCAGGCTTGAACTAATCAAGGAGTCAGCTGGCCTGGGCCCTTCACTGAAGGCTGCAGGCCTGTGTGCGTGTGTGTCTGTGTGTGGGTCATGGAAATTACACATTGTAACTCCTGCAATGCAAAATTGCAGAGTAATACAGTATAGTAAACTGCATGCACGTTCCAGTCCGAGCATCATTTTTTGTTGCATGTCTTAGCCGTCTGTCCGGTCAGTAGAGTTCGAAGCCAGTTTGGCTTCACGTGCATGCTGAAGACGGGACACACCCATGCAGCTGTGGCTTTAATCGTGCGACCTTTTAATTGTTGTTAAGCCGCTGTTGTCTGTGAGGAAAAACAGGTAAGCTAAGTTATTAAATGTTGCCTGACTAAATTCTATTCACCTGTTTATCTATGCACTGCCAGCATTAGCAGGAAAGTGAAATTAAGTTTCTTTAACAGCAGTTTTGTTTGTTTATCTCTGGGCTGCAAGGCCGAACTCTTTCGCACTATCTGATTGTAGGAGCATACACTCTCGCTGATACTCTTCTGTGTAAGAACGAGCTGAAGTGCTGGAAGAGGCCGTTGAAACATTTTGCATAATTTCTTAGCAAACGTGAACGTCGCGTGACCGCAACCTACAAAATGTGATCTTGACTTTTTGGTTTATGTGAAAGCGTGAGAGTTGCGCTTTCAAGACGTTGCCATGTTTCTACAGTAAATCAAAGTTGTGCGTGAATGTGAAAGGGCTAACAGTTTTCTCTCGCTGTTTTCAAAGGAACAGAGCTGTGAATGAATTAGTTACGCGTCTGTTTCACCTTTTCTGAGACCGTGTTCTCTCTCGTTCCCCTGTCTTTTGTGCACAGTGCTGGGGTTTGACAGAGTGCCGTGGTGGGGTACGCTGTGCATTTCTCTGGGCTGCGCTGCCGTCACAGCCTTGTTCGTTTGGTTTGTCGTCTGTCCCCGCCTCAGGAAGAAAATCCAAGGTGAGTAAATCTGACTTTAGACTTTCAGACTATACTTTTGTAAATATGTTGACAAAAATATACGACTTATGTATTAAAATTCTATTTATTTCTGCACTGGCATCACTGCTTTCTCTTGCGTTAAAAATCTGAGTGCTTCTTTCATCCAGCACAAACAGCTGCTGCTCCCTGTGCAGCTCCGCTCATGGAGAGGAACTCCAGCAAACCCGTGCAACCGCAGCAGTCCCCAGTATCCCATGCACCCCGACCACAGAGCCCTCCAGCAGACAGTCAGAAGGTGGCTTTTAAACTGGGAGGCTCAGATGAGACGGATTTAGACAGCATAGATGCAGAAACCAAAGACCTGGACATCGCCAACGGTAATGACTTGAATCTGCACTCTAAATAGAGTATAACCAGAAGAAACTCCAACAGCTGAATTACATTTAACTATTTATTTTCATAGGTCTGAATGGGACCGTAGGCCCCATGGTGATCACTGATCCTCACAGTGGTCGGTCCCACACAATCCACAAAGACTCTGGCCTTTACAAGGACCTGCTGCACAAGCTCCACATGGCCAAGGTTGGCGAATGTATTGGTGACAGCGACACAGAAGAGCGGCCCATCCGGAGGAACAACAGCTACACCTCCTACACCATGGCTATTTACGGAATTCAAGGAGATGTCAGGTATAAAGACGGGGACGGTGGGCTGCAGAGGAGACCGAGAGTGGACAGTTACAGCAGCTACAGCTCAGCAGTGTCCAACAGGAGTGCAGCTCTGGACGAGAATGTGGTCCAAGAAGCTGGCACCGACCTTGCTGGCACGGACCAGGAAGAGGATGAGCTGGAAGTCGACCAGCCTGCCGTCTCCTCGCTTTTCCAGTTCCTGCAGATACTCACTGCGTGCTTTGGCTCTTTTGCTCATGGAGGGAATGATGTCAGGTAGGCAAGGATGTTTGTTTTTTCTGAAGAATTCATATACGTTGGTTTGTTCAGATGGCTTACACAAACTTTTTTTTCGCATTAGCAACGCTATAGGCCCACTGGTGGCTCTCTGGCTTCTGTATGAGAGTGGCTCCGTCTTGTCAAGTGCACCGACACCTATCTGGCTGCTTCTTTACGGTGGAGCCGGCATCTGCATTGGACTCTGGGTGTGGGGTCGGAGGGTGATCCAGACCATGGGCAAAGATCTCACCCCTATTACACCGTCGAGGTATGCGGCTGACAAATAAAATCCTTATTTGTGTTAAAGTCGAAGCATACTGACATTTCCTTCTCTTCTAGTGGATTCAGCATCGAGCTGGCCTCAGCAATCACGGTTGTGGTGGCATCCAATATTGGCCTTCCTGTCAGCACAACCCACTGCAAGGTAATGAAACTAAAGGGACTGTCTTTACTACAAATAGACACATACATTAGAAATAAGCTAAGCTTTCTGCACAAGTAACGTACACGGTGGCGCATGACCTGATGAGCTCTTAAATTATGTGCACACAGGTGGGATCCGTGGTGGCCGTGGGATGGTTACGTTCCCGGAAGTCAGTCGACTGGCGTTTGTTCAGGAATATCTTCATAGCCTGGTTTGTTACTGTTCCGATCTCTGGGCTGATCAGCGCTGCCATCATGGCTCTCTTCATTTATGTTATCCTCTGAGGCCAGCACTGTCCAGTGACACTCCTACTTGAGTTGATGGACTGCAGCCAACAAGTTGTTTGACTCTGATAAATCCTACGCCAATAAAAATGTCCTGTTTGTTCTCCATTTGCTAATGATTTATATTATATCATTAAGTCAAGGCAATTATTTTATCTCCCACGGTCGCGTCCTTGAACTATGTAGACTCTAATAACACTCTTCAGTTATCCGAAAGACTGTGATCTTGTATATCCTTTTGTATATTTGTATAGAAGCAATGTTTTCATCAGATGATTCCCTTTTGACTGAAAAAGAACGAGCAGCAGTTGTATGTTTGGATATTTGGATACAGTAAAATATGGAGTTGCTTGATTTGATGATATTTCAATGTATTTTACTCACCATTAAAGATTTTCTTTTACAGAAAGATGCTTTTCTGAGTGTTAATGTGGGAGGGATGGATTATTAAAAGCAACAAAACATCATCATAAATTTGATCGGAAAACTGCTCATTAAAAAATGAACATTAGAGTTTTCACTAAGGTGGACGTTATAGTGAACCATCGACACTAATAGTGTTAGCGGTAGTGCATCTGATTCTCCTCAATGTTTTGGTGCTATTTCTGCAAAATCCACGAGGTGGCAGTGCTGCAGCAGCCTTTTTTACACACACACTGACTCCTCCATACAGGAAGAACCTTTAAATGCACAATACTGTGCAAAGGTCTTCATGTCTTTGTATTCTGCTTCCAAGAAGCCAAATTTTCTTGTAGTTTTTTTTTTTTTCCAAGTCTGGTACCTGAAAAGACTTGACCGAAACAGAAAATTTTCAGAAGAATCTTTTTTGGTTGTTTAAGCAACTTAACACAGAACCATGAATCATTCAAACATTAAAATGCAACTAATTAATGAGATGAACCAGTTTTGTGTCTGCACATAACTGATGACTTGGTAATGAACCGAATTGAATGTGTCCTTAGACATTTTGCTATTAGCAGCCTGACAGAGAACTACATTATCTTTGAATCTATGAAAAGGGGAAGAGTGGCTATCAAGAAGCCACTCTTAAGGAAGGGAAAGGCTGAAATATGCAAAATTACACAAGAACTGAAAATCAGTGGCAATAGATCTCATGGAGTGGTGAATCTAAATTTGAAATCTTTGGTTCAAATCATCATCAACATGTTCAGAGGAGGTCGAGAGAGAGAGAGAGGTACAACAGTGAGTGTCTGTAGTTATCTGCTTAGTGCTGCCTTTCAGCCAGGTGTGTTGGAGGTCCTTTCAGAATTGATTGAAATTAATTAATTCAGACTTATTATTACTACTGTAATACCATCCAGAAAACATCTGACTGGAACTTCATTTTTCAGTACGCCAATGATCCCAGACACACTGCCAATGTAGTAAAAGCATACTGGATAGAAAAACACACTGAGGAACACTACTGATCACGGACTGGCCACTTTAAAAACAAATGACAATTTATTATAAAAGCCAGAAAGGCAGAACTATTATCTTTATATTATTTATTTTGAGAAGTGTTCTGACATTTTTGTTTAATCTTCCCATTGCAATAATAGTAGTTTGGCAGCAGATGCTGCTGCTGTTCCATTTAACAAGCTTCGAAGCGACTCAGTGGATATCATGAACAACAAGATTAATATTAATTAGCCATAGAACTTTCTATACACTATTTATTTAAATAATTAGCCTCTCTGTTCTCAACAAGTCAATGGATTTGACTCTTATTACTTGCATTTTTAAACAGCCTAGCGCTTTTTGTGTATCTGTGTGTATATTTTTGTTGTTATGTAACAATCTCAGAGACTGCACATGTAATTGAGTCATTTTGGGTTTGTTTGTTTTTCTACCATTGTTATCTAGTTTCACCAATAATTGAAAAAAATCCGCAATTAAAACTGGAAATGTATAATTAAATAAATCAATTTACTATAACTCTGCTGATTTTTCATAAATTTTGCTTAAACTTTGTTGCCAGAAATGTTTGTCTGCCATTGATGTTGCCATAAGACGGAGTCAGTGTGTGATTGAAAGAGGTGAAGTTGTCAATGACATGCAATCTGTTTCTCATAACTGTGACAAATTGTTGAAATTTGCTGTCTACATAGACAGCAAATTCACATCAGACTATTACATTTGAGCTCAGCAGCCTTCCTGCTCTATAGGAAGAGTACAACTGGAGGTAAGTTGAGTCGTGCAAAGACTCATTGAGATTGATGGCAACATCTGTTTGCATTTATAAATTAATATTTACAAACCTTCATCGATCTCTGAGAGTGTTTGCAGTCATTACCAGTCAGACTGCGAATATTTGCAGAAAGATTGTCTTGAGATCCAAAGCGGCCATGAGTGTGCAACACCAAACACCATTAAACTGTGGGCAACCATTTAGCCATGACTTGCACAAGTTGCAATCCACCACAGACTGTGAAAAATTAAATGCAACCACCAGACAGCCACCGATTTTTTAAAAATTAATTTTAGCCGCTAGCTTGCTCTTTATTATTTGTAGATTCGTGTCTTTAATGGCTGACCCTGAAACAAAAGTTCATGGGACTTTCTGTGCAATCTTGTATGATTTGTATAACCCTATGCCAGATAGAGCTGGATCTGTATGTTTTATGAAATATAAATAAATTTAAAAACTAATAAGCAATTGTACGATAGTGTCTTAATATATTGCTTTGTTGTTTCCACATTACCTGGTCTGCTTCCCTTTCTTCACTGTAGTCTTATCCCATGCAAGGGTTTTATTTTGAAATTGGGGACCGGAAGTTGTATAAATCTTTTCGCCTTTTTATTAACACTTTGACTGATTTTATAAAAAAAATATATATATATATGGGCTCTTCATACAGGTGTGCTTGGACATTTATTGTTGTTGCGATGATTATTTGGGGTTAGGCGGGGATCGTGCGTGTACTGCGTGGATGTTTGTCTGTTTGGCGTCACGGGGAAAGGAGCGCGCACAGCAGCGCAGCGGCGGCTTCGCTCTGCACTGAAAAACCGTGCAACTGGGGCATGCGTTCACTTTACACAGCGGACCAACAAGCTGGTGGAGACCGTGGCGGATTCACGGGAATACCGCGACGTGTCGATTTTCTGTAATAAACACCGGATTACTGGAGGTGGGTTCGGGGAAGATTTGGGGTGTTTAGCGATAAGGAAACGTAGAAATCACAGATGTGAAAAGGTGCGCTTTACCTCGGGCTTTCCCCCCCTCTTTTCTTTCTTCCTCTTCCACCTTTGATAATCTGATTTTCGTCCGGATCCAGTGAAAATGCAGCCTGTACCTGACAGATGTGTGGCACCACAGCTGCAGCCTACAGGTCTGTATCGCCGCTATTAATTCAAGCGTGTTTTTTATGCCATAAATGAAAATTCAATATGAGGCTTAAGACAGACTGAGAATTGAATCAACAGAGGCAGTCTATGGCACTGACTGCATCTGAACAGCTTCTTATGCAAAAAATAATAATTAAAAAAATGTCTGAGTGAAATTCTTTCTGCTGTAATTATAGTAGCATCTGGCCTTTTGTGCTCTGCTCCTGAAACACTCACTTGATTAGAATTATTTTGTTGCCAACAAAACAACAACAACAAAAATCCCCAGACAAATTTCTTCACTACATTTTAAGTAAACAAAACGAATTGGCACAGGCCGGTTATTGTGCTACAGCACGGAGCAGGTTAGATTTGTGTCAGGTCCTCTAAAACAATGCCTGACTGCTTACTCAGAGGATAAATCACAGCTTTTGTTTGCCAGTGTGCCTGTGCACCTTGTCTTCTGTTTAGAGAGTATCTCCTGTCTACCTGCTGCAGATCTGCTGTGGTTGGCTGTGGAGGACTGAGATTGCTAAAGCTGCAAATCACATCATCAGCATCATCAGCATCAACATCTGCCACTTCAAACGCGACAAGACACAGGAGGACGCAGGCTGCTTTTTGCATGATCAAAGACGGAGAAGTCAGAAAGTACCTGTAGACGATGACTCCAGCGGAGCTGTTTGCTTGAAAGCAGCATGAGATAACTGGGGGCTGCCACGCTAATCGCTGATTCAAGCTTTTTTCCGTTTGGCAATGATGAAAAAGCCCCTCTTTGTCAGCTGACTGACAGGGTCGCAGTGGTGCTCTAGCACAGGACGTTGCCAGCAGCCGAAGCGCAGACACCACAGAGGAGATGGCTCGTCCAGGATCCGGGTTGCTGGTGCCCGTAAATGGGCTGGGGTACCCCCCTCAGAACCTCGCCAGGGTGGTGGTCTGGGAATGGCTGAACGAACATGGACGCTGGAGGCCCTACACCGCAGCAGTTTGCCACCATATAGAAAACGTGCTGAAGGGGGATGCCCGGGGAAGTGTAGTTCTAGGACAGGTGGATGCTCAGCTCTCTCCTTACATCATCGACCTGCAGTCCATGCACCAGTTTCGACAAGACACAGGTAAGAGTGTGCACAGATGACACAGATGCCGGTGCCAAGGAAAGCACAGATAACACAAATTTAACCATAACAATGGACTCAATGTACTGTATACATGTTTACTGATAAATAATCAGGTATTTTAGGATGTCCTCATAGCAGATGATGTCATATTATCCAATCTGGGCCAAACCAGCTTTAATGCGCTTGGTACACAAACTCCACAGTCATTCCAAGAGAGTAAATGAGAGCCCCGATTGCTTTGAGGCTCGTGTATATGAGCCACAGGTAGAGCCAAGAGGCACTGCCACAAGATGAATGTGAAGCATAGAGCCAATTAAAGTGTAGCAGTTACATATTGAGCCAGAAATGCCTTCATGCAGCTGTTGGGATGCCATGACCTTGCCAAAGGTCACCATGATTTAGCAGTTGTGCATCCATCAGACAAATGAGATGCAGTTCAGTGTAAACCTCACTCTGTCTTGTTATTCATGTGTTAAACAGTTTGTAATTCAGCGAGTTACAGTATGTTGTTAGGATCTAAGTCATTTCTTATCCTGCTGCTACATGACTTCAGTTTCTGTAAGTTTTCACACCTACATACAGAAAATGGAACAATCTGGTTTCACAGTTATTAGACAATCGATACCCCGCCATGTTTGAACTACGGCGCGTGCAATCCAAAACTTTGTCCTCAATTTTGCATTTAATGCGAGCTCTGTGAGACAGCATGAGGCCAACATTATCTCGACTGAGGGATCGATCGCCTCTGGCCATAACGCGCTAACAGTAAATGCCGACCCCCCCCCCCCCCCCCTTTCCTGTTACTACGTGTCGCTTTAGAGTAAAATCCAAGCCACCACAGCCTTTGTTTGGCTTGCAGTAATTCTCTCAGATGACTGCTACCTTTTAAAATAAGCCCAGATGCTTTTTTGTAATTCTCCACCAACGATCAACACTCTCTCTTTGTGAGGATTCCCGTCATGCTTGTTCCAGTGTGTGTGTGAAGCAAAGGGGGGGAGGAGGTTGTAGGCATCTGTTAAGAGCAGCCTTGGAGAAATCGCAGCTTTCTCAATTATTATTCTTCACAGTCAGCTGTGGTTGATTACAACTCTATTAGCCATTTATTGTGACATCTTTGTTAGGATGCTCTGAAACTCCTTTTTTTTAAAAAAGTCTGACGACAAGAGCTTCCACTCTCTTAAGTTAGAGGCTGGAGTTGCTGTATTTGAAAGTGTTATGTAACACGAGAAGTGCAGGGACACTCTCGCAGGATGTACAGAAGGTAACTTCACTGTCCGCGGGTCTGCACTGTGTCACTTGTCATCAGTGTGCGTGATTCATCAGCATTAATAAATAGCTGCAGCGCCCTGAGGAATACAGATAGAATTGAACAGAGCTCAAATTCCTAAAAGGTCAGACCAATTTGCAAATGCATTAAGTAATAACCGTGTAAGTGTCTTTCAACAGATGGGTGTAGTTCAGGCTATAAATGCAGAGGAATATGGCAGCGGTCACAGTGGTCTGTGGTCTGCTTGCCCCTTTTAAACTAAATAGTAACAAAAAAAGTGCGTAGAAACCAGCAAGTAGATTGGGGTATCTAGAAAAATATTAATATTAGCATAATGTATCTTATAGTCAGTCAAACTTGGTATATCAGTATTTTTCTACTGTTCCAACATGCTCTTGTCGATTGTGCTGACTATGAGGACAACTCCATTTGTGAATGGCTGTCAGGTAGGTTGTAGTACAAGCAGCTGCCTGTTTTTCTGCTGTTCTCGTTGACGTCCCCCCCTTTGATAAAACACAGAGCTGCACATGTGTCTGTGAGATGAACCACTGAGTCGTTTGTCAGCCATTACCACGACACGGGGGCTAGGCCTGACGTTTATCGCTCCTCACTGTGCTGTTCACCGTGTTACCTTCCCCCTCGGCTGGGATAAACCTGTCACGGCAGAGGCTGATGGACAGTAGGTCTGGATGCTCGGTGCCTCCTCCGCTTTGTCCTCCTCTGCGCTCTCTTTTGCTGTCCTTCCACACGGGCACACCTCTGTCCTTCGTCGTCATCGATTCAAACTCCCATGAGGCCTAGCTTCCAGGCTGTTGCGATGTTGTTGTAGCGCCGCTTGAGTGGAGGGATCTCGGCGAGCTTGTTTTGCTATAACGTTGAGTGTGATGCATTTGTTTCACATCGGATGTTTGCTGTAGCTCAGCAGGTCACCCTCAGCCACTTGCTTTGTTGCAGGCTTATGGAGTGTCCCTGTGGGGAAACCCCGTTTTGTCGCAGAGCCAGTGAGCTTGCCCTCTGAGGCTGTTTCCTTTTTTGCTAAGAGTTGTAAAAAAAGGTTAATTGATATCCACTGTGTGTGTTTCTGAATAAATGCTTCTGTTTTTGCATGTGAGTAATTGTTGCTTGTGTGATTGGTGCCCTCTGCCTGTTATGATGTTTGGGTCCCGTCCCTGCAGGCTGTGCAGGGCTGCCCTTTGCTCCCATGGGTTTGGGAGGATCTGTGGGTGGTAGCCAGGCCGAGTTACTCAAACTAATGAGACAGCAGCTATGTTTTATCTCCATGACTCTCTCTAATCAGAGTGCCATGACAAGAAAACACAGCCACCGCACACGACGAAGCAGGGCCCGGTTATGGAGGGAGTAGCCTTAGAACATCTGCATTTAATTGGCACTCAAAAACATACAGGGCATGGATTTCATCTCAGTATAGTTACTAGCAAAGAACAGCAGAGTTACTGGTGAAAAACACCAGTCTGTGGTGAAATCCCGACTAGCAATGCTTTATGGATATAGTATAAGAGAAGCCTTAGAGGCTCATATAAGCATAGTGTGAATAGATATCCAGCTGAAGGCAGGGGGAGAATTGACTCTCGGCCAAGAAGGATCGATCCGTTTTCCTCCCCAGAGGGGCATTTAAACCTCTAAACACTGCTGTGGACTGATCCCCTTTCACTACAGCCACCCCCACAGCAAAATACACGGGCTTATCTGGCATTTCCATCATATACCAACACTTGTGGCCTGTCTGATGGATTTCACACTGCAGCCACTGCTTGGATTTTAAGCACTTTTCCTTTTTATATGTATCAAGATCATATGTAGGTGACATAACCCAGAAACCCTCATCATCACCATTTGTGCTCTATCCCTCAATCTCATTTAGCAACAAACATTCACACTTATTAAGTATGCATCCAAAATTCTGTAACACCATAAAGTCACTTAAATCTGTTCTTCTCCGCTGAGTGCGAAGAACAATGAAAATGTAAATATTTCAATTCACATCGTCAATCTAATATTGATCTGATTTGTATTGAAGATTGTTCGGCTGAATTTAGACTCTGATTGTTGTGAATGTGCGATATGGATTCCAGCGTTTCTGTGACCTGAAAGAGTGTTAAGGTTTAGCTAACAGTGCACCACCATGACCGTGGCTGAACTTGTGCACGTCTGGTCAGCTTTACTTTTTAGTATGTTTGTTCAGATGTTAAATACAGCAGCATTAAAAAAAACTCACTGTTTCAAAACATGCTATATAGCAAGAAATAAGTGTGATGTAACAGCAAATGTAATGATAACAAAATGAAGTTAAAATACAGCGTTAGCAAGTTCCGAGCTCTGATTGTACCTAGCTTAGAGGATATTGTTGATGCTAACTGTGTGCCACTTATGGAAGACATTGTTAAATAAATCAACAGATATCATTAATGTTATTTACAACTGACAGAATCAATACTTACATTACATTACAACAAAATGTGGATTTTCTTCTGAGGATGAAAAAATGTGTCATTTATACGCAATAGGGGAGGTTCAGGCTATTTGTCTTTGTTACATCTACCCTTCAGTAAACGAGGTAAGACATGTTATATTGTTATTTTGTATTCTTGGGCTCCACAGCTGAGGTCCATCATGATCAATTTCTCTGGAAGAGAAACTCAAGATCGGAACCTTTTTCCACATCTTTATATTTAAACATAATGCTACAAATACGTAACAAAAATCCAGTGGTTAAATATCTGGTAAACATTGTTATGTTGTTCATAAATATTTAAGAGAAGCCACTCCCCTATCTCAGTTTGTCTGGTACGAGGTAGTCAGTCAGCAGCTACCTGGAAGAGCAGATTCTGTTTTTATGTTTGGATGCATTATGGATTTTTATGGAAATAAAAAAAATTTGCAAGATGTACTGACTGTGATGGGAAATGAAACCAGTTTATCCAGATCCCAAGTCTTGCCTTCTTGGTTTATATTCAGAAACATATAAATATAGTAAGAATGAAAGGACACTAATGGACTTCAGTCTGCAAATTACAAGAAGAAAACAATTGTCAAAACAAATGCTATCAATGTACCGCTGGAAAAGAAGAAATTACTTAAGGGAGGGCAAGTTCAAATACATATGGGGTCCATTTATGGTCCACAAACACAGAGACTGATGTATGTGAATGAAAGGAAAAGAAAAAGGGGTTTTATGTGTGTTGTATTCTGTTCTGTTTTATATTCAAAGGGGCTATAAAGGCTGGTTTATAATAAGTGTCCTGTGTGTTAGTTTTGTGATCACTGATCTGACGTAAGTAATTGTTGAACTTTGCTGTAATTATATACATTGTTTTTATTAAAAATATGAAAACAGTGTGAGGTTGATGGACTAGATGAAGCTTTGGCATGTAATTATTATATATGTAATGATAAAAACGCTGTAAAAACAGATATTTCTATAGTAGTGAAAAAAACAAGAAAGTTTCTGTTATTTAATTGTTTATCTGTTGCACGGGGGAAGGTCTTCATCAATAAGAAAAGCTTTAAAACCTGGGGAAATACAGTTAAAATACCCACATTCACATTTTCCAAAGCTGTCGAGTGGGGCCATATTGAAGTCTCTGTTGGGTCCGCGAGCCTTATGTTTGACACCCTTGCTTTAATAGGTCATGATGTTGATATTTTCTCACAAAGTTGAGAAAATACATAAATACAATAAATCAATTTGAACTGCAACAGAGAGCAGCGTGCAGGTCATTTCTGCATACGTGCCACATGTGTGTGTGCAGTCACTGTTGTGAGCTGGCCCATGTGTGACTGCAGAGATAACCTCTATCAGCAGCTGTTGGCTGCTGTGTTGATGGAGCAGCTCTTTGTTTGTTTTTGTTTCACGAGCGTGAGAACCTCTTCTTCTCTGCCCTATTTCCCTCGGCTAAATGCCCTCTCTGACTAATTATGGTTGAAAGTGCCACAAGTCAAAAGCTCTCATCTTCTGTTATGTGTTGAGCTGACAAACAGCAGTAGTTGTGGTTTGGATGCTACCTGTGAATGTGCTCGAGCACTTGTTATGCTGTAGACCAGAAAAGAGGGTGGCGCGTTTGTGTGTTGTTTTCTTTTTTTTTCCTTTTTCTTCTTTATTGTCGTTTAGTAAGTAGTAAGTGTGTGTGGGAACTGTTCTGGTGGTCTGTGGGAGGAAGCTGTAAAAAGGATCCCTGCGATGTACGTGGTAAAGGTCAGGTACTGTATGCATCAGCTCTGACTGTGAAATCCCACTTGCGTCAGAAGAAAGAAAATAAGCAGAGAGTCCAGCGACTCTAAAATGCACATTTGGTATCGAAATGTGAAGAAGAAGCAGGTAGAAATAGAAACAAGGCAGACAGAGTTACCTGAAGAAGAAAGCGGTGCACAAGCTGACACACTGCGTGAGAAGATGTCATACTACATTCTCATACTGGGTGTATTTCGACTTGCAAGAGATGAATCATACATAAATGAGTGTGCATGTATATGAAACTTCGAGTGGATGTTTATAGCAACAGCAAAATGATGCTCAGCCTATTGGTAGACCCTGTGCTCAGGTTCTCCAGTGCACCGAGCTTGGTGAAATCCACTTGCGTGTTGGCAGGAAAGGAACAGGAGCAGCAGCGCCGTGGAGAGGGAGGGGGGGGAGCAGGCAGAGGTGAGGAGAGAAGAGGAACAGAGGGAGAGGTGGAACGTTTTCCTGATGGAAGGTGACAGAGCGGAGGGAAGGATAATAACACCGCGCACATTTCCCTGCTCCTTCACTCTCACATGCGCTCAGACACCTCGCCATCCATCCCATCAAAGCGTGCCTGTTTTTAATTATGAAGTCATCTGCCCGTGTTTTTTATCACTTATCTGACAACATGCTTTGTTTATAGAGGCAGATGTCTGCAACAAGGTACCAGAGTGAAAAGTTGCTTGTTTAGTTTGACTGGCGGTTACCTGTGAAACGGTACACATGATTCTTTATCCTCATTGCATTATAGTGATGAGCAGGCTGTGCATCCCCTGGAAACCACTGGCGTTGGTAGCTAAAGTGCATCTCCACATCTCCTTCTAATCCAGCGCATGAACTTCTAAAGCAGATATCTTACTTTTTCATCAAGGAAGCGGCTTTACAGCCACTCTCTGCACTGGTTGCTTATCAGCCCGCTCTAGGAGGTCAGTCAGATCAGTAACTGTTGTCTGTTTCAGCCCGTCTGTCTGCTGCTGCTCCTGCTAATAAAGACGTATGCATGATCACAGCATTATTTGATTAAACGAGCCTCTCTCCTGGAACCATTTATGGGCCGATCTCTCGATCTTGTTCTAGCATGTCGAAGCAGTGTCTTTAAGTATCATCACTCTCATCTTGGGTGCTTTTATTTCCTAGATAAATAACTCTTTCCAGTCTGTTGCAGATAGAGCTGCTCCAAAATATGATAAATAAAGTGAGTCTTGTTCTGTTTGTTGTGTTGAAGAATTTCCGTGCGGCTTCATAACACAGAGAATCTGCCAAGTGCTAGCTAGCTGTCACGTTGAAAAGGGACAGAGTGTTCCTGCTGTAACCAATAGAGTGTCTTTGATCTACACCGTATGGTCTAACATTTACTGAAAACATCTTTTGACTGAGATCAGAGCTGCAGTGACGCAATTCGGGCTGCCAGCGGTTGCGGCGAGCCAAACTCAGAACTCCCTTGATCAGACTCAGTGAATACGCAAAGACAGTGTGGGATTTTCTGCCTCAGACTTAGCTTTTTCACTTGCTTTACAAAAAAACGAAAGACCTTCCTTTAGCAGTGTGGAGGCACGACAAACCGCTAATGCTGAAAAGGGACGGCTGCCTCAACAGCATCTAAGTGATAAGCCAGGTGTCCGTGAGCGGCTGCAATGGATGGAAAACATCATCCCAAAGTAATCTGAACATCAGACTACTTTTTGTGTTAATAAACAGCCAATCACAGAACTGCTAGCTTGCAGTGGAAGCGCAATGCTAGCATCTGAAATATATTTAAGGGATCTGCGAAGGGATGATTGCCGTTGTTCTCCAACACTTTCTGACTTATTTGTCACACACTGGTAACAACGTGAAGGCCAAGGCTGTTACAGTTAAACGAAACTAAAAAGAAAAACTAGCTTACATGCTGTAAGATTTGAAAAAATGCCAGCCATGAATTCGACAGCCCTCCTGTCAGGTGTACAATAATAAACTACGTGGTCCAGTTCTAACTGCAGCTTGACGGCCGGTCGTAAGTAAAAAAAATAGATAGTAGTCAGTTGTTGTGTTTTTCTTTATGTGTGCATTTCTATGCTGCCCTCACAACTGTTTAAACTCATGAACACAAAGGATGTATTTCCTTAACAAGGCGTGGGATAAACTCAAGCTTACTTTTCATATGCATTACACAAAAACATCACTTATTTTGGTTGTTGGCTGCCCAGCAGGCTCTGCCTAATGTCAATGCGAGGCATTCTCACTTTTTGCTCCTCCTGTCTGCGTGTCACCTGTTAGTACTTCTAAATCATGGCTGTTGGTAAGAGTCCAAGTCCTGTGACTGTCCAGCATGAGGAGCATCCTGCAGTAGCCTGTGATATGAGGAATATTTGCCAGGTTTTCCTGGCAGCCAAACTCTGCTTGTGCTATTCAGAGGAGCTGCTCACACCATCAATTTTTATGCCTCGTGCCAGCAACCGCCACGGTGTGGAGGAGTTATGTTGTCAGCTTGTCTGTGCTATACTCTTGAACACAATATTTCAGGAATGAGGGAATTTCTTCTAATTCCACACAAATGTCCTTGGACTGATGAGCTGATTTTAATTTTGGTTTGGTTGTAAAAGGGTCACCATGATTTGACAAAGGCCTTGTTTGGCCATTGCTCAAGAACTGATAAGTGAAGTGTGACAAAGTATGACACAAACTTCTTAAAGAATGAAATGGTGAAATGATGACATTTCATATCCTGAAGGTCTAAGGTTTGCTTCACAGTTGCATCATGATGTTTTGCAATAATCCTTTTCTGGCCGTTATCAAACGTCATAACTCAGGAAGTAATGATAATGATAATAATGTCGTTTCACTGTCGATACAGGTTTGCAAACTGTGTGTAAAAGTGTTGCCTCTGGGTCAGTTTTTATCAAGCTGAAACAGCAGTTGCCTCCTTCGTGTTTTGTTGGATGCATTTCAGTTAGAGAGAGATATGCTGGTCAGCAATGAAGACAACTACAACATCTTTAGTTTTTTGTTATCGCTGTTACTTTTTCTATATTTTGACACATTATTGATTCACAGATAAAAAGAGTGGCTTTATCTGGAAGATAGCATAAAGATTAAAAGTGTTCCTTCCCATATAAAACTATATTACATATGACTAAACAATTGACCTTGATATGAACGTGAATGATGGAGTGCTGGGAGTGTTCTTGATAAAATAAGAAGGATGTTAATTATTGTGTAACATTATTAGCAGCTTACACCCAAAAACACATAATTTGTTGACTTGTCTTCAGTTAAATGCCAGACATAACACAGGCTGACAAACATAAAACAGTATTTTGCACCTAACTTGACAAAGCTCGGTATGCTGTGCAGTATGTCTTTAAAAAAGTTGAGGGAACTGGTCAAGTGGAGTATAAAAGCAGAAGTAACAGGTCTAAAAAACTATCTACGTCAGATGAGCAGTATCTCAAAATCCCACAAATACATGCATCTGGCCCTTCATTTGATCCATCTACTGTTCACTGAAGCCTCATCTGGTGTCAGTGGAAAGGTGGATGTCAGGAAACTAATCTTAAGGATGAAAATGGCTAAAGAGTAAGTGATGACCAAAAGGTTTCAATTGAAATTGTCATCAATTTGTACACAGGAGGTCAGTAGAGAGATACAGCCTTCATCAGGTAAACATGGTAGAGACTCTGTCATGGTTTCATGGAGGCTGGATGTCAGTCAGTCGTGTTGGGAATCTTGCCAGCCTTGCTGAAATTGAAGCAGCACCACATTCAGCAAAAACCTAACACAGGATGTCAGCGCAAACACTTCATACCATCTGTCAAGCACGGTGGTAGAGGTGTGATGATTGGGTTTGTCAGCCATGGGAAATTGACAGCAAGTTTACCATGAACAAATTTTTATACCAAAGTGTTGTATGTGAGGCCAACTGTCCAAATACTAAAGTTGGCCAAAATTAGGTCATGCAACAGGACAATGATCACAATCACACCAACAAATCTGGCAAAGTTCAGACCTCGACCCAACTAAAATGCTATAGTATGACCACAAGAGAGCTGTGCATAAACAATCGTCTGCAAACCTCAATGAACTGAAGCAACGCTGCAAAGAAGAGTGGACCAAAATTTCTCCACAACGTTGTGAAGGATAAATGATAAATGCATGCAGAATACAATTATTTTGTTTCATTGTTATTGCTTCTAAGCTACTGAATAATTCTACATAGAATTCACAGAGGCTATACTTCTTTCCCCATAAGTTTTCGAGGTTTATATGAGTCTGTGGCGAGCCCTCAGCGCTTCCTCTCGCCTCTTTGTTTTGTCACGAACGTCAGCTTGTTGTCATTTAAGAGGCTTGATGTAGAAGACTGACAGTCAGAGGGATCCTGCAGTGTCACAAAATATTGCGACTCTGCTGTCAGCTTTTGAAAAGGTGAGAAAGTGTTGCCTGAAAGTCAGCCCTTGTGCCCAGTATGTGAGAAATGAAAGCCCTGGACAAGCTTCACATATAGTACTGTAAGTGAGAAATGACTTAAGTGACAAAAGAATACAAAAAAGTCTAATAAAGTAGTTCTGATTCTGGTATTAAAGTCACATTTAAGATGGTAAACAGAAACACTGGGACATGATTATACTGGCAGCCTTCTAGTTTCAGTCACTGTACATACGTCATTCAATGCCGTAATCATTTGTGATACTAGATTGAAACAGCTCATTAACTCAAATGTCTAATCTGCCAATCACATGGCAGCAACTCAGTGCATTAAGGCAGCGGTCCCCAACCCCCGGGCCTCGGACCGGTACCGGTCCGTGAGTCGTTTGGTACCGGGCCGCGAGAGTTGAGGCTCAGGTGTGAAATGTATGGTTTTCAGGATTTTATCGGTTTTCAGCGTTATTTTGTTATCGTTTTGATCGTTTACTCGGTTTTCCTGGGTCTTTTCACGTGTGTTATGAATAAATCTTCTTTTTTTCGGTACCGGTACTAGTTTTATTTTGTTGTATTTGTCCGCGACACCTTAAAGGCCGGTCCGTGAAAATATTGTCGGGCATAAACCGGTCCGTGGCTCAAAAAAGGTTGGGGACTGCTGCATTAAGGCATGTAGACATGGCCAAGATGACCTGCATAAGGTCAAACTGAGCATCAGAATGGGGAAGAAAGATGATTTATGTGACCTTGAACATGGTGCGGTTGAATCGGATAGCCAAAGAACTGACACTGAAGAACAAAATACTGGAAAAAACACTGCCTCACTGTTTGTTCTCAATTTCTGCTGCAACATCCAGATGGTAGGGTCGGAGTTTGGTGTAAATAACATGAAATCCTCGATCCATCCTGCTATATATCAAGAGTCCAGGCTGGTGGTGGTGGTGAAATGGTTTCTTGGCGCACTTTGTGGCCCTTAGTACAAACCGAGCATTGTTTAAATACCACAGCCTACCTGAGTGTTCTGCTGCTGACCATGTTCATCCTTTACGACTACAGTGTAAAGCAGTCATCATCTTCTGATGACTGCTTCCAGCAGGATAACACGCCATGTCACAAAGCTCAAATTATCATGTTCATTGAACATAATGAGCTCCCTGTAATTAAATTACCTCCACAGTCACCAGATCTCAATCCAACAGAGCACCTTTGGGATGTGGTAGAAAGGGAGATTTACAGCCGCCAAATCTGCAGTGACTGCGTGATGCTGTCATGTCAATATGGACCGAATTCTTTAAGCAATGTTTCCAGCACTGTGTCGAATCTACCATTAATAATTAAGGGATCTCCGAGGTCTGGCGTAATGAGCTGTTAGAACCTCGATAGCATAAAGTTGTGTTCTTGAACTGAAAATGACCTTTCATTGTGAGACAGGCGCGTCCAAACCACACCTTCACATAACACTATCATCCATATTCATATTTGTAGTTTTCATTTGCAGATTCTTTAATGTTACCTTACCGTTGGTTTACTGAAAAGTGGGTTTGTATAATGGGTTTCTCAAAATACTTTGACCCTCAAAAGTTAGCGTGCCACTGTGTCACGTCTGTAGGCTTTGATGAGGTCTGTCGAATCTGTGGTCAGGCTTTGAGCTCAATAAAAGCTTTTAGCAAACCAACAGCAACTTTGCAACAAGGACGTGACCCCGATTACATTCAGCCCTGACATCTGCCCTTAGCAAGCATGAATTGGTTCCTCTTAATAGACTCAATAATCGAAAAGGGAACGCTGCAGTGAAAATAAGTGAGCTTTTAAAATGAGCGATTATGACTGGACAAAAGATGAATGTCTCTTCATTAAATTTGAGTTATGAACACAGCAGAAATGTGATTACACTTGTGATTCAGCTGGGAAAAGGTCTGGGCCTAATAACTCGTCGGGAAAGTAGAACATACTTAAGGTGAAGTTGTTTTTGGTAAATCTGTCACGGGGTACAGTAGATAAAATGTTCATCACCCTACCGGGTGGTCTGATATACGCTGACCTCTCTCACACCATGTCCAGTTTACTGCTGATCAAAGCTGAGCACTGTACTCTGGCACAGTGACAGCTTGCTTTAATGTAGCCAGGCGTTTCCTCTGATAAGACCTGACCGTGTCTGACAGCCATGAAGTGAAGGTTATAAAAGCCCATCTCAGCAAACTAATTTACTGCATACTGTTCATCTCAGTGAGTCAGACTTCTTTTATTTGTCAAATGTAATATTCTGTGCAATTTTTTTTCCATCTAGCCCCTTCCGCCATCGCCGCTTATCTTCCACTTCATATTTTTTTGTGCAATAATGGATCCTGGGTATCCATGAAATCTTCCCCTTTGATTCGCTGCTGGAATTATTTTCTTAAGTTCAGACAGTGAACCACGCGAGCTGTTCCTCAAAGTCGGCTCCGATTTGGGCTGGCCGTCAGTCAGCTTTCTGCTGAGCATGTAAATGGGTTTCACTGATTTCACTGATGTACAGTCTGTTGTAGCGGTGTGACGCCTGACGTGAAATATTGTGTCGTCACGGCTGAATACTGCACCATGTGGTGTGGGAATTGCACTTGTGTATATCACTTTCTCCCTGCTGAACAGAGCATGTCAACAATGTATGATGAGCTGTAAGAGCTTGGCCATATGTTTGGAATCACTCACAAATATCAAGATATTAATGCCACTGACAGTATTGTCATTTTAGCGGGTATACCTGCAATGCAGTCCAGTATATTCCATTTCTTCCAGACAGTCGTGGAGATTTTGTTTTCAATAACATGATGCTGTTGCACCAAATTGCATTTAGAGGTGGTTCAAATATCGCTAATGCAATGCAAAAATAGGGAAGCTAAAATAGTCAACTCTCTTAATGTAGTGAAATTACTGCACCACCACATTTAATAGTGACCTCTTAAACATTTGAGCAGTCATACAAGAAGTGTTATGCAAGAATGTTATGAAATTGCCTGCATAAAATTGTTACCACTATATTTTTACACCAAGGTGATTCCTGATGACCTACTGATTTTAAAACATCTGAGGTAGTAGGACAAGTGGAGGACAAAAGAAGAAGTGGCAGGGTTAAAAAATTATCTATAGCAGATGAAAAGTGTCTGAAAGCCATGCCCTTAAGAAAAAACAATCCAGCAAAGACCTGTAACAGGACCTAAAGGATGCATCTGACCCTTCAGCTGATCCATCCACTATTTGCTCTTTCTCATCAGAAATGATCTCAGTGGAAGGGTGACGGTCAAGAAGCCATTCTTAAGGATGAGAATTAGGGTAAAACTGTAAACACAGAAATGTACGGTCAGATTTTGACCCGACATGCACAATACCATCTGGACTTCCAATGATCCCAAACACAGTGCAAATGCAGTAAAAGCAAGGCAGCCAACATCCAAAGAAGAGCTTTGAGTGTCCTTCAAGTAGCCTGGGGAACTATCTAGAAAGCTTGCCTAGGAGAGTTCAGGCTGTGTTGAAAAATAAAAGCGGTCTGACCTTTAAACTCATTTGAATTGTACAACTGTGTACAATATATTTCCATGCATGGAAATATATTGTATTTCCATGTATGTTTGCACATTTGAATAAATCTCTTCACCTATTTCTCATGTTCCTAGCAAAATAAAAAGAAATTTGAAGGTTGTCTCAAGACCTTTGCACAGTACTCTGTGAATCACATACAATGGGATAGTGCACAAAGACATCATCTCAGTTCCTTCACTCTTCAAATTCAAATATATTTGTAAAATAAAAACGTAAGTGACTCATTTTATTCCACAAATATAATGGAAAATATAAAAAAGGGGGGGGAGAAGCCAGATGAAAGTTTGTTTTTATTACATAAAACCATTTCATCTTTACAATTATACACTTGAAAAGGCTGATTTTTTTTTTTTTGCAGGAAAGCCAGTATGCAGTAGCTAAAAAAGTCAGTGTCCAGTAATTATGGGCAGGCAGATGTCATGTCCACATGGCTTTCCCCCATAGACATCTTAACTCCATGGCTTCATAATACCTGTCATTACTGTAAAATGCAGTTGTGCCCTTAAAGCCACAGTAAATTCCCACAGCAAGCTGGAACTGATTAGCTTGTTAGTTTAGCACCAGCTGATTGGTACCACCTAGAAAAATCCCAGAAAATTTTGTTGATCACATAACTCAAAAGGGAATGTTGTCAAAAGCTGTTTTCAGTTTTGTCAGCCTATAAGTTGACTGGAAAAGTTAGCGTAGCAGGATTTTGTTTCCCGTGTGTGAAAGTGCCTCTCACTCCTAACAAGAAACCTGTTTAACTGTAACCCTGGCACTGCTGTCTGGCAGTGTGGAGCTATGTTTGTGTGAAGCCAAGCTTGCATGTTAGTGTGTGTTTGTGTGTCTTATGACGGTGCTTGAGGCTGTGCCTCCTACTCGCTTGCCCTAGTGATGTGACAGCACGGCGCTGACACGCTAACGAGGCTCCTGCTGGACGTGATGAGGCTGAAGTGGTGTGAAGCAGAAGCCATTGTGCATTCAAACACACTCACCTCTTCAGGGTAGTTCAGAGTCTTCTAGTGGTCACACAAACACATGCATGTACACAAACAAAATGAGTCAGAGAGCAGAAGATTCAAACCTCTTCATCCGAGAACCGTCACGACATCTATGAAGGTTGTTTCAGGGTCTATTGCGGCACTACAGGAGCTGGCAGGTGGACAGGACTGTAACTTAATTTTCTGAAGATTTTCTTTTTTTTGCCCCTCTCTGTCTCTTTTTGTTACCTCAGTAAGTGCAAGCTCTGCACAAGCGCATGGTAACTGGCCAGCTCCCCAGGCCAAGGTGTGGGAGAGTTTGGAGTGTTGAAGGGGCTGAGGATGTGTAGGGTTGCAGTGGGAGTTACGCCACTTTTCTTCACCACTTTGTCTTGCTGGCAGCAAAACTGTATTAGTTGGGCCGGTTTTACTGCAGTGTTCACTTTCTGAGCTCGGGCAGAAGTGAGACATCCTCTTTTTTTATTGTTTCGTTGGCAGAAAACTTCCCCTCATCACATATCTGCTCCTTCTCTCCTAATACACTCACGTAGCATTTCTTTGTGCACTTTTGTCTGGCCCTTTTCCATCTCCCCATTTTCTCTCTCCTCGCACCTTCACTCTATCTTTGTCTTTCTCCCCTGCATCTCCCCCCTTTCTTTTCTCCTGTTCAATCACCTTTACGCCTTTTCTCCTCCACCACCTTTCAACCAGCGGTTGCTCTTCCATTTTTGTTCGTTCATCATGTATGCCCATAGATAGATAGATAGATAGATAGATAGATAGATAGATAGATAGATAGATAGATAGATAGATAGATAGATAGATAGATAGATAGATAGATAGATAGATAGATAGATAGATAGATAGATAGATAGATAGATAGATAGATAGATAGATAGATAGATAGATAGATAGATAGATAGAACTGCGTGCTGGGGGGAAATAAAGTGTCATCTCACTCTAGAATATTAGCTTTAATGTGTGATTTTGTGAGAGAGGAGCAGGAGAACTGTGACACTGAAACATATAATGCTGTTAAAGCAGCTTAATGCCAGACTGCCAGGCTCATTATTATGCTCTCTGATCTCAGGATATTCGTTAATGAGCAGATAATGCTTTTACAGATTTTGAGGCTTTCATGTACAGGTATGACAACATCTTTTGAAAAGGAGAGCTTTTCTCGCAGCAGTGCATGCATATAAATGAAAAGTTCACTTCTCCTCGTATTTACGTTGTAGCCACAGATCTGTTTTGAGATAGATCTTTCCACGGTGCATTTTTTTTAGCCACGATTTTCTGTCTCTTGATCGTCACTAATAGCCAGCGTGGGTTTATTGTTTGCTAAGGCCCTTTTTTGAGAGATGAAAGTCCTGTTTTTTTTCCCTAGCTGTGCTCTGGGGTTTATTAGAAAACATCAAACGCACTTCAATTATTTTATTTTCCCCATACTGTAGGATTTATTTGCATATTCATCATGCGTTCACTGTTCATATGGACGGTATTTTGAAGGCCGTGTGCTGGCAATTGAAGAGCCTGTGCCTAGGTGCTACGTTGGTTCGCGGTTGTGCTGTTGAATTGTTCAACTGTAAAATGAAATGAACTTGTGGTAAATATTAATTTGTGGCAAACCATGCTCTGAAAGATATGCTTTTCTGTAGCTGAAGTTTGGAAGAAGGTGCAGTCAAGATGATGTCACAGTAAGCACCCCTTATATTTTGTCCGACTTTAATTATGTGTTTACCTCTTCAATATGCCTGATTTCTAAGTTGCAGTTCAATAACGATGTTACAATGGGTATGATCAAAGGTTACCTGGATGTGCCTGTAAACATCACAGCTCGGTGTCATCTTGTTCCAGAGCTGTGCTGTTAATTATTATTGATCTCTTGCTCTCTTCAGCAGTGTGTCTTTTGTCCTGTCTTCCTCCCTTCACCCCCAACCAGTCACACCAGATGGCTGCTCCTCGCTGAGCCCGGTTCTGAAGGTTTCTTCCTGTTAAAAGGGAGTTTTTCCTTACTACTGTTGCCAAGTGCTTGATTATAGAGGGTTGTCTGATTGTTGGGGTTTTCTCTGTATTATTGTAGGGTCTTGATAATGATTGTGATTTGGTGCTTTATAAATAAAAATGAATTGCAAAAGAAGAAGAATTGCAGAAGCCCTGTCTTTGTGCTTGCACCTCAGCAGGCCGGTCCGCCTCCAGTGTGTCAAAACAAGGACCCTTCAAATTTTCTGGAAGTGGGCCAGAATCACAGGGAGGCAAATCCGGTGAACAGGGATTGTGTCAGCATGAACAAAAAAACAACCGATTGCATCACATTTCCCCTCATTTCCGCTGAATCTTCACCCTCAGATGCCTCGGGACATTGTAGTAGAAGTCTACGTTAAAAGTCTCAACCTGTCACACAGAATTCACCGTGTGCAACCTTGTGAATGTCGAAAAAGTGATGAGCACACACTTGACTTTACACACTTGGAAAGCTGCTGAAAACTGCTCAGGTGTAGCTGAAGATGCAGCTCTTAACAGAGGTGATAATACGGAGTTTGGGTCTGGTCACGCCGCATTGAAATTGTTGGCAGTTGGTGCAAGTTTTGTAATTTAATGCATTCACAGCAAATCAAACAAAAATAGTGCATATACTGTATGGTCTGTTAAATAGCCACTAAATCAGTCCGGTTATTGTCAGCATTGGCTCGCAGCATAAAAAAAGCACATTATCACTATTTTGGACAGTTTGTAAAGTGAAGGTTAATTAGTTAACTGGGGAATGGTAAATTAAACGGTTGTTATATAGCGCTTTTCTACTCTGCTCAAGGACTTAAAGCACTTTATACTACAGCCCAATTTGACCTTTCACAAAGGCACTTTTTTCCCAGCCTACGTGCTTTCGAACTAACATTCACACTTTGATGAATGCATCGGGAGCACCTCAGGGTTCATGATCTTGCCCAAGGATACTTGTACATGCAGACTGGAGCAGCCAGGGATCTTTTAGGCTGGTAGATTACCTTTTCTACCTCCTGAGCCACAGCTGACCCAAAAATGTGGTTTTCTTCACTGTGAAAGCGCAAGATCAAGTTAATGTAATATTGGTTACATTAAAATACGTTTTGTAACTGATCTCTCTTTTATGGCAGTGGGCTGCCTGGTTTCTAACAAAGAATAGGTAGCTCTGCTTCTCAGATACCATCAAGGCATATGATGCTGGACCTGTTACTGGCCCCCATCCGTCTGTAGTTAAATTGGAAACCGCCGCACTAATAGGTTCAACGCAGCCCCAGGGAAATTGAAGAGGTTTGTCAATTATAAGGCCATATTATAGTGCCTGATCCTGGCGCTTCTCTTCTGCCTTTCTTCCCAAAGCAGCAGTGCAAAGAAGAGCATTAACTACAAGGTGATGCGCGCCCTAATTCAATGACACAGATTTTTGTTCTCGCTCCAAGAGTTGAGCGTTGAGTGAGAGCGGGACGGGGTCCAGTGAGTGACAGAGTGGAAAATGTGAAGAATGGCTCAGCGAGGCATTGCTGAAACAGATCCAGGAGAGACGGTGGAAAGCGAGGGAAAGCTGGCGTCAGCAGCGGATGAGATGAGAGAGGAGATGAGGTGCTGACTCCGTCGGTGCTTTTCTCAGGGAAAGCAGTTGTATGAAGGTTCACATACGAGCAAACCCTTCCTCCTGCCCTTTCTCCTTTAAGACCCCAGAGACAGCTTCAGCGACAGCAAAACCTTTCCTCAGTGTGACAGCAAAGATTAAATCCTGTGTATTTTGCAGCAGCCATGCAGGTGTTACCCACGGCAAGACAAGAGATCATAAGGAACTGACAGTTTTCTTTAAGGCTCTTGTGACCACAGTTTTCTTGAACACACCGCAGAGTAGTTAGCGTGTCATAACCCGAGTGACAGATTTAGAGGGTCTCTGCGTGGAAGGAAGTAGTTTTACTCCCTCGATGAACTGTAACGAGGTGTAAAAGCCTTTTTTCCTCTAGTTTGTTGTGTGTTACATTATAAGTAGAGGATAAAGACAGAATGAGTGCGTATACCGGTGGCCATGTTTTTAGTATAACAAAATTGAAAATTGAAAAAATTGTTTTCTGCTTTGATATTTGAAGAGGCATCTGAATCTTAACTTGTCACATAGGGCTGCTTGAGTGGGACGCGTTGGTCTCAGCTTTAGCATCGTTTTTAAAACTAAAGAGTTAATGTTGTAATGTTGTTTTCAACCTGACCGTGTCCGTCTCAACCCAACCAAACAGTTTTTGTGTCTATACCTAAAAAAAGAAGCTTTGCTTATGGAAGTCAAGCAGAAATGATTCATTGTCTTTGAATTGGGGATTTGGGGTGTATGATATGGTTGGGTTATTAGGTGATTGTATCACCTGTCATCGATTGGCTGAGCCCATTGGTTGCTGGGTTAGCAGTTGCATGGACTTTTTTTGGTCTGGCTCTTTGATGCTCAGGAGAACCTGTGAATCTCCATTCATAGCCTGAATCTCATAGGATATTATACTACGAACTCAATCACAATGTTCTCACCTCTTTTAAAATGAGGAAGTTACTCTGTGCATACAGTTACATTTTAAATATGTTTTAATCTGAACGTGATTACAGACTACAAAACAAATGATCCCAGTCTGAAATAAAAAATTCCAGTGCCCATATATTATTAAAGTTTAAACCGCAGGTCAATATAACAATACATTTTTAAGATGTTGTAGTTGTTTATGTCTATTGTGTTTGAAGGAGCTGTTTTGCTGGTTAAATAAAAGGCGATAGCATCTCTTCAATCCTTAGACATAAGTTCATCTTCTCAGAAGCTTCGTTTTTGCAGTGTTTGGAGCTGGTTTCCTGCTGTGATATGCGAGCTGTCGTTGTCTTCTTCAGAGATAAACCTTTGGCATGTTTTACAAAGCATCATTTTGCTAATCTGCTGTGTCTCTATGCTGTAAGCCTCTAAGGGCAGCCAAGGATGTTAGAATTTAATGATGCATGTCCTTCCATATAAAACGGTGATTCAGACTGGGCTTCCTTCACTTCCAGAGAAAAACAAAGCTATTAAGGATGGAGACTGGCATGGTGTCATGTGATGAACAGACAGAGGGAAGTTTCCCTACAGCCATGATGTGAGAGGGCAATGAAGCTCACCCTGAACCCTCCTGGCCCCGTGTGACAGTAGGGCTAGAGTCCCACAGTGAGGCCCAATGTGGCAATACATCACACAGCTCCAGCTTGCCCAAGAGCAAACCATGCTGGTGTTGGGGAAAGGACAGCTAGAGGACAATGTGGGAGATGAGATAAGAGAGATGAGAAGGGAAGGCAGGAAAGATGGCTGCCAAAGGCGCACAGGTTCAGACAGGAAGCAGCCACTCTCGCTTCGTTTCCTGTTAGGAAGAGCAAGAACGGTCATGGGGAGAACGTCAACAACTCGGTCCTGGGTTTTCACAGAGGAAGGTAGGATACACAGCAGAGAATTACAGCCCAACATGAGACTCGGAGAAGAGATTCAGGGTGTATGTTTTGTATAAAGCTTCCTACAGGAGGCTCCCAGACCAAAGTGTTGTTGTGACCTCTGGTGTTTTCTTCGGTGTGCTTCATAGTTTCTCTACACAAGAATGCAAATATTTAAAGTTTATTTAAAGTCAGATTTATTGGATTATTTATCTTGGGTATTTTTTTTTTTTTTTGCTCTGTCCTTCATTAACAATCGAAACAATGGTGTGTACTTAATAAATTACTGTTTAATTTTTCAAATGAAATAGTAACAGTAAAAACCAGATAACTTTTCGAAAGAAGTCCTCTAGACATCCAAAGTCTAAGTAAGCATGTCAGTCAAAAGAAATGTGATAAAAGTTTACCAAATTGACAAATACCGAACTGTAAAGGTTTTTATTTTAGCTTTCCAAATTCAAAGGTCTCATTTTTACTAGTTCCAGTATGATTTAATTAAAATGACCTTGGTAGATACTCATCACATTAAACATGGGAGTTAGCACAAAATGCTAATTTGGCTTTTCATCTGACTAGAAATGTCAATGTGTGGTTTTAAGGAGAAGTTACATTCTGAAACTGTTTCTCAGCAAACCACATCTAGGTGCTAGCACCCCATCCCCCACACCTTCTTAACCTACATACACACCTTATAAGCTTTGTCAAACAACCCCTTGTGTTTAGTTACTGGACAACTTTATGCTCGACTCCAGTGTGATGGTGAAGAATGAGAGTCCTGAACTGTGCAGCTATCTGGCTGTAAATGCTGAGCAATGCTCGGTCCTGACCTCATTCAGTTACACTCAAGAAACCTGACTGCCAGACGCTCATCCTTTAAAACCCACTGAACTGTTTGAAGAAACTCTTTCAAGTTGAGCTCGTTTCATGCATGGTGCACCATCAAAGTGCTCACAAATACCTAACAGGATTACAGAAAGAGATAATGTCCATCTTTGCTTCCTCCCTGAAGTTGAGACTGGGAATGAAACATCTCCACATGATTAAATATTTACAGTTTACACTTTAACGCTGGTCAAGACTGTTTGGAGCTGTGCCGCCATCCATCGGGCCATGAACATAATGCATCCCACAGTTGCCACAGTGATGAGGGGGTCAGAGCTTTCCCCTGATTTGTGTATAGAGAAAATTATTAAATTTAGGAATTAGTGCTTTGTTAATGTGCGTGTTGTATTTTTGAAATACGCTGAAATCTTTGTTATTTCTTTTTATTATCTCGATGGAAATTGTGCAGTGCAAAAGTCGTAAACCACAATGGGAAGCATGCAAACATACATGGAAATTCAGTATTGTGGTAAAACCATACGACAATTTTGACAAGATCTCTAACACCACTGTCTGAAATGCAGCTTCAAACCATGACAGAGCCTCCACTGTGTTTTACAGCTGTAGACTGTAGACAATCACTGATCAGCCGAAGGTCCAGATGCATCTCTGTGGGTCCTGTGTCAGGTCTCTGCCTGAACTTTTCCTATTTCTTAAAGAGATGATTTTCAGATACTGTTCATCTACTGTACTTTTTTTTTTTAGGCCTGGTACTTCTTCTTTGTCACTCCACTTGTATGGTTTTCTCCCATTTTTTAAGGACTTGCTGCACATGTGCTGAGAAACACAATGTTTTTTTGCTAGTAACTCTTTGGAAATCACGTTGGTGCAAGAGTAATATTATGATATATTATGCTATTACATGGTAGGTTTGCTGTTATTCTATATCATGCCTGTCAACTTGCTATTTTGAGATTCGGCTAAATATAATAGGAAAACGTGATGTGTTTTTGCAACAGGCTGCTGTAGGAAAGTGCCTGAAGATGTTATATGTAGAAACACCAATGGCTCATCCCTTGAGTCAGGTGCTTTTTATTGTAGAATATTTCACAGGTCAGTGTTCAAGGACTGAGCTATGAAATTGTCCAGTCGACTGGACTAGAAATGGGTGAAAAAGCAGAAAGACCGTTAGAAACCCTGGAGAACTATTGCTCAAGACCCTTTTTTTAATTACAACAAACTCTGGCTCACTTGAAGCAAAATTTAAAGAAACAAGAGGTGGTTTTTACCCTTTTGCATAGTGCTATATAAGAAAGCAAGTTGGCAAGCTGTGAGCAGACATGGATGTGACTGGCTGAGAAAGTTGTGCACGGCTGACTGACTGAAGACGTGAGAGACACAGGCAGCTGGCTCATTGAGCAGTCATCTGTAAATGTGTGTGTGTGTGTGCGTGTGTGTGTGTGTGTGTGCGTGGTTCTAAAGACGCTCCAAATAAAATTAGCTGTCGAGCCCAGTCCTTTAGCAGTCTGCAGCAACGACTCAAGGTCAGACTTGCTGATCCTGCTGATGCATTTTATTCTCCGGAGCCAGCTTGATGCTGGCTCCGGAGGGTTTACTGCTTTACTGCTGCCCACCAACCCTCTACTCATTCCCACCCCCATTCATCCTCGGCACACACTCCCTTCCCTCCATTATCACCCTGGTCCTCCCTGGTTTGGGAGTGTGCATTTACCCGTTAAATTAGGTGGGGGAAGGAGGGGATGACGCTTTCGGCTGATGACGTGTGGCGGGGAGATGGATAAGCTAAGGTGTCCTAATTTCCCATGTGACTACAGTAATTGTGTTATAATGGAGGTGGGAGCTGAGTGGTCATCAGCAGACGGACAGAAGTACAAAGCTCCTGGCTTTATGCCCCCCACCCCCTTACCGTTCAGACGGACACAGCAGGCATTGTGAGCATGATGTGGCCATGCATGCAGTTTACGACACAGCAGGAGCTTCAAAGGTTGAGTGATTGGACTATGTGTGCACCCCAGTTTGTTATCGCTTCAGGCAGAAGGTGAACTCTTATACCTCATCTCCTTCGGTTGGTCAAGTTGGCGTCTCAACACTTGTTAGCTCACTTGATGAGCTTTACACAGAAAAGCTGCGGATCTCCTCAGGCTAATGTCACAGGCAGTTTCTGTCTATTTATCATCCAAACAGTTATTCATTTACTCATTAACTGTTAATTATAGCGGCACACAAGCGAGCATACATCACCAAACTGTGAAAGGCAAACCCATGTTCTATTATCTATTATTTTTTCTCATTAAATTAGCACCATCTCATTTTCGGCCTGTGGTGAGATCAATAATTGAAATACATTAAAGGGGCACTCCAACAAGCTTCTCATTATGTGTGGTGAAGCCTGTGAGTATGACTCATGATAAGTAACCGTGGTGATACATAGGGTTACTTATGCAAACTTTTAAAATCTCCATGCAGAGGCACAGACGTCATTAGAGAAGTGATTATGCATTAATGATCCTTATGATGTCATCAGGTTTTTCAGTTTCTGGGCTCCTTGTTTTTCAATCTGGAGGTGTTGGCTTTGATGCAAAAGAGGTTTTGTGAAGAAATCTGAATTGAATATTATGGACAATGTGATGCATTATGGGATATGGGATTTTCGAGGAGTCCCCCCCGCCCCCATTTCTTTTCTACATGCTAATTTTACTGGAGTGAAACATGTTATAAGCTTTCTGAATACAAAGCCGTCCTCACGTTACTTCTCTTCTCTGTTGATTCCTCTTAGGCACCATGAGACCAGTCCAGAGGAACTTCTATGATCCGTCATCTGCCCCAGGGAAAGGTGTGGTGTGGGAGTGGGAGAACGATAACGGCTCATGGACGCCGTACGACATGGAGATCTGCGTGACCATCCAGAACGCCTATGAGAAGCAGCATCCCTGGCTGGACCTGACCTCTCTGGGCTTCTGCTACCTCATCGACTTCAACAGCATGTCTCAGACCAACAGGCAGAGCCAGAGAAAGAGACGCCTGCGGAGGCGCATGGACCTGGCCTACCCGCTCATCATGGGCTCCATCCCCAAGTCCCAGTCTTGGCCTGTGGGCGCCAGCTCTGGCCAGCCCTGCTCCTGCCAGCAGTGCATCCTGGTTAACAGTACAAGAGCTGCCTCTAATGCCATCCTGGCCTCCCAGAGACGTAAACCCCACGGGGGGACGGCGGGCAACGCAGGCACTGCAGGGACCCATACCGTAGTGCGGCAGAGCAATACCTTCGCCGGTACTTCATTTTGGTCTCAAACATCCAGCTCCACCGGCACAAACAACAATAACATTAGCCTGGGAGGTGGACAAGCTAAAGCTGAACAGGTGCAGTTGCCACTGTCCGCTGCCAACTTCCCCTGTTCCCCCGTGATGCCATCTCTTTCATCTGCCCATGGCCACCACACTCTCACCATTAACGGACAGAACAATCTGAACCGTCCGGGCACCCAGCGCATTTCCGTGGGGACTGCCAGAGGAGCCATCCCAGCAGGGTAAAGATTTTTTATTGTACACAAGAGGCAAATGCACACAAAGGCATTGGCCTCTTTTCCTAGCTCAGATTTTCTGGAGTCGGCAGTGGCCTTTCACTCGATATAACGGAGGCATAATGCTCAGATTCAGTTGAATTTACAGTTCCACAGAGGCAACGGGTGGATATTAAAAGCCAAGAGCCAATTTTCATGTCTGCTACACAAAAGCGTCACCCTGAATCCGTGCTGTATATTCTGTCTTTCTCTCCCTCTTTCTGCTAATTTATAACTACTGTTGTTAACGTGCCGATCAATGAACCTGCAGGATAAAAGTCCAGCTGATTCTCCTCTGGCCCAGCTGGCCGAGGAGGAACCCTTTTCCTCCATATGTGTGCCCGCCATGGTTACTGCTCCATAACGAGCTTATGTCGGCCCCCGATAGGCGTGAAATGCTGCAGCCTCCGTTGGATCCCTCTGTTGCTTCTGCTTTGAAGTAATTTGTTGCTCTCACACTTCGCTATGGTTGTTGTGTCACGGGATGTGAAAAGACAGTTTGACACTGTATGTGGATGATCTGAACGCGTGTTTATCTGCATCATTATCTGCATGTGTGTGAACGCGTGTGCTCCGGCGTAGCTGTGGAAACCTATTTGCCACGGAGGCAGAGCTCCACTGGGGAAGCATGAATAATGGATCAAGGAAAAACGGGAGCTTCGGCAGAGCGCTCTGACCTCAGAGCGATTCAGAGAATGGAACCAAGGAATAGAAGTGTGCTAGCGTTGTAACCGATACTTCAGTGCCCCCCATCCTGCTTTCTTTTGCTAAAATAAACCCTCTCCTGATCTAATTTGATTCCATTTTGTTCTCGCCGCTCATGGGGAGAGACACACTTACTGCATGTTTGAATAACACCGTCCTGGACACACATGCTTTCACTTTGTGGCCTAATTCAGTGTCACCCCCACCCCATCCTCACCACAGCAGGTCATGACTTTGTTTGTGCGACGTACTCGGTGATGCTTCGTTCTGCATTTCAAGAATTCAGTGACAGCTCAGGTGTTCAGAGCTGTGGGCGAAATGTGACTTCTTCTTCTTTTCGTATTCTTTTTTACCTCACAGCACAATGAGTTTCTTACGAGACAGTGAGAGCTAGAGTGAGGGAGAGGAAGAGACCGAGGGGGTAAAAGGCGGAGCGCGTCATGTTCCCAGGCGAGTGGCTCGACGCACAGGATGAGTGTGGTTAACATACACACAGCAGGACATGAGAGCTTGCAAGCGCACAGACACAAACTGAAACGTGAACTCCCTCGCATATTCCCACAAGCCTGCTACAGACAGATAACAGAGTAACCCACACAGAATGTAAAACATCAGATCTGTGTTTTTTTCACACGCCCACGCTCTAATATAACTGCTGGGTGCACGGAAGGTATTTGGCACATTGTGGCTCGTTCACATGACTCTATTTCGCTGTTTTATGTATGCAAACGAGGTAGCCGCTATGGATGAATCAGGCAAGGTGTACTTCAAGCCACCAGCGAGAAAAGCTGCACGCTGGTTTTCGAGACAACGCATTTGTTCCCGAGTCCATTGATGATAAAAGGCCAGATATCGATCTTTGTATCTTCTGAAAAGAATACAGGTTGTGGTTGTCAAAGCGGGGGAGGGGAGGGGGGGAGTGTTTAATGCATCTGTGTTACGTGTGAAAACATCACAAGTGGCACCATCTGCTGGCTTGTGTCAACACATCAGTTTATCTTATTACAGAGCAGCCCACATATCGCCACCTGTGCAGCTCAGCGACAGATGCAGACTGCCATAGTTTTTTGTTTCTTCTTATCACACTGTTGCATGAGCTGGAAGCAACACTGCAACTGTCTATTATTTTATTAATTATTATTATTAGATTATTTTCTTTGCTCATTGGTTGAATTGCTTGTTTTGGGTTTTTTTTTTTAAACTGATGCCCAAAAGATATTCAGTTCACAGTGATGTAACTGGGAGAAATTAACTGACTATTTTTAAAATCAGTTCATTAAATAATACTGAACCTAGCTTGCATCATCTTTATAGATATTTCATGATATTTATGAATTCATTAAATATTTGCTGGTAAAAGAGCTGTTCGTGTTGATCTCTTTGAGTCAATAGTCTTGCATCATTTATGTGCAGCACCATGTTGCGTATATCTAATCGTTCTCGAGTATTTCACCCTTAAACCAAACTCACCATCGACACGTCGAAAAAGGAACCACAGCAGGTTCTCGCTATGAGATTTATCTTGTCGTTGTGTGTTTACGCATAGATACGAGAAATGTTAACGACGAATCGTCTGCCTCTTTAAAAGATAAACAGATATCATTTGTAGCGGAATGAACAGAGGAAGAATTTCACAAGGCCTCTGGGGATTTTTTTGTTTTGTTTTGTGTTTTTTAGGCCTCCATTGTCAGTCAAACCACTTCCTCTTGTGCACTTTCTCTCCGCTCGACCGGGTTAAGCCCTGCGCTGCAGGTCTTTAGTTAGAGCTGCTTTATAGTATTGCTTTCAGTTCTCTGACAGGTGAAAGATGAAAGGTAAAAAAAAAACAAGGCCTTGTCTTCATGAGCTGAAAGAAAGAGCTTTTTAATTGGGTGCGTTCCCTCGCTGCTATCGGCTGTGTTTACGAGCTGCTCGTGTTAAGGAGCCAGCCTGAGTTTTGACTGGAGGCCTGAGATCATTATCCCTCAGTGTGTTGCTCTGCTTCTCCTGCTCTGGCACTCCCCTCATGATGAAAATTGTTATTAAAATAAATGGAAAAATCCCGAGCCAGAGTTTTGGAAATCGTCTGTGCCATCGTTGCTTATTTTCAGGGCATTTCATTGCCACCCACACTGTAGCGGGGGCAAGCCTCTCTCTCCTGCGATACACATCAATATGCAATTAAGCACTCGTGGAGTTCTCTCCATTCGACTCTGTCTTTATAGCGCATAATAAACAGATGAGGAGATATTAGTCCTCCGTCAGCACTTCCTCAGCGAGGCTTAATGTGGTCTCTTTATTTTGGGAATCACATCTGATTAAGTCCTCAAGGCAGCTGGGAGATTCCCTCCAGAGAAGAAGTATTACTCTGAGCAGGAGATAGAGGAGGAATAGTGACCCTCATGCCCATGATCTGCAAGGGGCCTTTATTACTGTGGTGTTGATGGATGAGCTTGTGGGAGGTGGGTTTATTACTAAATTACATTGGTTTTGGGTTAGAAATTACAGCCTTAGTTATAAGAAATGCCACTCGGACACACTGTCGAAGGTTTGGGCAAAGATAGGCTCAGGTTAATTTTTACTTCACGGAGAGAAGGGAACAAAGAAGTGAACACAAGACAGGAGGATGAAAAGAATTGGAGTTGTCAGCGTAAAAGCAATCTAGAGGTGACAAGGTTCAGTGTAGTTTGCTGAATGTGGAAAAGGTCCGCGCTTGTTTACGCTGACAATGAGTTATAATTGCTCTCAAGGTCTGAGCACAAGCCAACAGAGCCCATTGTTGAGGATCATTGATTGTTTTAACCCTAAAGTGGCTGTTTTGGTGAGGACAACTCAGGGTTTTTAACATGAATGTTGGCGTTTCTTGATGAAATAATCAACATCAAAAGTTATTCCGTGTTCGAGATTTTTAGCGTCATGTGGTTTAAGGCGCGATTCAGAGGCACAGGGTTCACTGATTTCAGAGGTTCCCATTTCTAAATGAAAAAACAAGAAAGGCAAGAGAATTGTGTACAAAAGGAGACAGATGTCCACAGCTGTACACTGGCTACAGGTTGTCTGGCTGCCAGTTTAATGTGTAATCAGAGATTTGAAGGAAAGAACGCGCTCCAAGATGTGCGTCTATGTGTAGGAGTGCGTGTCTTTCTGGTTAGGTGATAAGAATTATCAATAGCATCTAATGTTTGTGTGTTTTGTGTTTCGGCTTGTGTAGATTTTATCGTACCACGGAGTTTCCATCTTTTTTTGAGATCTTCTCTAGAATCTATATGCAGTACAAATGAAACTAACTAATGTCTTGTTCTAGTACAGATCCACTGCTGTGTGTGCTTTTAGTTTGTCCACAATGAGATGGCGTTAAGGGCTCTTGTGTTGTGTCGTCCCCCTTTTTTCTTCTCATGAAAATGATTTGTTTGATCACAGGACTCTCTGTGAACTGCTTAAATTAAACATGCACTCATAAAGGGAGGCATCTGAAGGATTCTCCCACTGGGTGGCAGTGAATATATTTATTTTTCTTGTTTGTTAGATTACTTTTTACTTTTGTTCTGCTTTTGGTTTTTGGGTTTTTTTTATATAAACTTTTACACTTTCGTACACATTTTTTATTCCAGACACAGAAAAATAGACCGCCGACCTCTTGACTCAAACTGGTGCTTTCATTGAGTGAAGGGCGGCTGTGTACTGTGAAGTATTGACTGGTTAGTTTTTGTTACACGCGCAGACTGCAGGAGGTGAGTTCGTCTATTAATTCTTCCTCTGTGGCTGAAGGTGTGAAATCACTCACTGGTGTCTTTTTTTGGACAAAAATCAAATCTGACGTGCCCACCCCCCACCTCCCACCCCCCTCTGAATTTGACTTTCTGACATAAGGCATTTATCAGAGCTGCACATCGCTGTATTTTTTTGTTACACTCCAGAACAAAAGCAAGCTGATCCCGGTTTCTGGCCCGCTGGTGTGAGACGCAGCGTATTTGAGTCCTTCCCAGAAATGCAGTGGCACACATCGGCTTCAGTCAGACCTCGTGTCCCTTTGTTATTGCACTCAGCTTATTGAGCGGCTTCCCCTGGTGTAAGAACCGAGTCCCTCACTAATATCAAAGCGCTGTGTTGATGCGGATTTGTGCAGTGCCTAGAGCTACAGGGTCTGACACTTCACTCCTTTCATACAAAGAGCAAAGAGACGTGCGCAGGAGTGTGTGTGTGAAGGTGTGTGTACGTGTTTGTAGTCAATAAACTGAGAACTCTAGTGATTCAGTGAGAGCACAGCATTGAACATCCGGAGATGATGGCTACCTTTAACTCCACGTTATTTGAAACATGGGTTGGTTTAGAAGTGTAGCAGGTTTGCCACAGTAACCACAGGGTTGAAGGTAGTTAGTGCACACATTTCTTTACTAATCACTCCTCCGACAACTGTGCGGCTTCGGAGCGTAATGACTCTGTGCTGCAGTCTGCCCGCACCGAATGCAGGCCAGGTGTGCCACTCTTTTCACCGGCGCACCTCCCTCAGCCGACCTGCCCCACTTCTACGTCCAAGAGCCGAGCCATTATCTACACCGCACCACCACAGTGAGCTGTATTACAGGTGTCTAAGGTTACCTTCCTAAAAAGAGAGAGACCCTGGCTTTGTTCAAAATATGTAGTGCTTGAGAAATTTATTAGACCAACACACAGGGTAAGGCTGATGCCCCAGCTGGCCTAAGTTAACAGCATTGGTAATTACCAACATGTTCCTGTAATGGTTGTCCATCAGTCTGCACAAGCTCTTGTCACACAAGTTTGTTTGTTTCCTGTTAAACAGTTCTTCTACTCTAGATGATTTCTTCCATATAAACACTTTGTCTCTATCTTCACTTGTTGCCAAAGGGCATTAAAGTACAGACCTATATTTTTTTTATTTCCTAAGTGGTGAAATACAAGCTTCATTTTATTCCAGAATCCCATTAATGATATTAATTTCTGGAGGTCTCAATGGAGACATGATATATGATTTTCCCTTGGAGCCACCATTCTCAAAATATCCTCACATCAGTTCATATTGTGACCTAGTCTTCGCGGTTTCTTCTTCTAATGTCATTCTTACCATCAACTCTAATAATATTAAAACAATAAATCTAAAAATGAACAACGGCTTCCTTCTTCGTAAAATAATATGTATGAAGGCCTAACCAAGTGTCCTAGTGTAATTTTTGCAATTTAAGAGGAATTTAAATGGTTATAAAACTTTATTAGAATTTTTTAGTCCGCTTTTCCACCTGTTTGGAGTCTAAACTGTTAACAGGAATAAAAATGTGTGGTTTGAAACTATCCATTTCAAAGTAAAGTGCTTGTTTTCATCACATTGTCTCACACTGGCTTACGTTTGTTTTTTTATAATTGTCTGCTGTCCATTGCTTTCAAATTTAGTAAAATTTACAGGCTGCTTCCTTTAGGAGTCGCCATAGTGGATAACCTGCCTCCATTTTATCCCCGGTTTCCTCTTCTATAACACCAACCCTCTGCATGTCTTCTATCACTACTTCCATGAACCTCTGCTGAGATCTTCCTCTTTTCCGCCTGGAATATGGCAGCTCCATACGTCCTTTGTCCAATACATCCACCATCGCTCGTCTGTACATGTCCGAACCACCTCTGCCTTGCCTCTTTAACTTAAATGCAAATCGCTTGACCCAACCTGTCCTTCTCATGTACTGACTTCTAATGCTGTCTATCCTCGTAGCTCCCAATGAAAATCTTTCCATTTACCCGGGCTTGGGATCAGCACTAAGAGTACATTTGAGTACACCATCACATTTGGTGTGATTTTATTTATTAGGTGTTTTTTAAAGGGCAGTGTAATCTCAGCTTTAATAACTCTTAGTTTGATGGCTTTGTACTTTTAATCCAGGGAAAGGAAACGTGTTCCTGTGCTCTGCTTCGCTCGGGGAAATTTGCGCGCTCATATTAATGCCCCTGTTTTTGCCCGCTGTGCTTCATAGATCTTGAAGAGTGAGCAAGTCAACTGTCTTTGTCGTCTGTGTTTGTCATGAACTTCAACCTCTCCGAATGTCATCCTGAATCAGACTCTGCGGCAGCGCTTTGCACAAGTCGAGTTGTCTCATCCTACTGCAGTTGTCTTCGTCTTTGTGGTGAAGCACATTTGACATTTTAGCTTGAGTGTTTTTCATGCCACGCAGAGCAGAACTGTCTGCTGCTTTCAGGTTTTTCAGCTGTGGCATAACAAGCAGTTGTACACAAATGGGACCGTTTACCATCCATTTTAGCAGTCGCAGGGTCATTTACAGATTATAAGCTGTGTATTAAATGGACCCGCATGGCGAGAAGCATCTGTCTGTGTGATGTGAGCAATTCTCTTTGTAGAGACCTTTGAGTAAGGGACTGTAACAACACTGTACTTATAATATTACTATTTTTATGCCTTTTCATTTCTTTTTTCTTAAAGGGTTCCTGCACTCCCAGTTAAAAACTTGACTGGTTCTGGACCAGTGCACCCAGCCTTAGCAGGTTAGACCAAATCTGCTGTGCAGCATCTGTTTAGCAATCAGCTATAAATGATCGTTTTTGCTGAGATGAGTAATGTTTGTTTATTTTTCTGTGTGTGTGCCCTACCCATGCGTCAGGTATGACAGGTATCCTGATGTGCGCTGCAGGTCTGCCCGTTTGCCTGACTCGAGCACCAAAACCTATACTGCACCCACCCCCCATCAACAAGAGCGACATGAAACCTGTGCCAGGAATCAACGGCATGCGCCGCAAAACCAAGAAAAAGCACCTAAGAAGAGGTGAGACGGCGGGACCGAACAACAGAATGAATTCAGAACAACAGCACTGTAGTTTGTAGTTTTATAATAAGTGAAGAAATGAGAAATGCACAGATGAGAGAAATCTGCCAACCACTGACAGACCATCTTTGTTCTGCCAAACTTTGCGACATGTTTCAGCCTTCTGAGTGTTGAAACTGCAAAATAAGCCACCAAATAAACTGTTGAGGGATCCATAATTGTTCCATAAGGTTAGCAGTGGCTCAGATTTCACCCAAGTTTGCTAACAGTCAGTTTGAAAAGCATTCCTGTACCTTTCAAAAAGCTCATATATGTATACAGTAAAATAACAACTTCATAAATGTAACACTACATTCAGATTGATACATGAAGACACAATGAAAGGCACAGTTACACTGAGCCGGTTCGAAAGGGCATCTGGTGTATAGTTGGAGAACTCTGGGCCTGAGTAAGTGTTGGTCGATGCAAGCAGTGGAAACCACAGACCTCCCCGGGGAGTTTTTGTATTAATTGAACAGTCAGACTGTTGGATTTCTATCCTTGCACTGCACTTGTCCTCTTAGTCAGTCCTTCAAGCATCTCACCATTGTGAACAAAGATTTTGTTTAGAGATACACCAGTTTGAATTTCCTTCAACTGTGACGTGCCGGTATCAGTATCAGTAAGAACAGCATGCGCCAACAAAAGCATTCCTCAATGCATAGTGTTATTTTCATTATAAAAGAAATTATTAAAGTTTACAAAAGCAAGTGCAACAAATGTCAGGTACTCACATCATCCGCTGTGTTTATAACGTCACCAGATAACAGCCTTTTTTTCTTTCCTGCTTCTTTAGCTTTAAACAATTTGCCTTTTCTTAGCTTCTTTAAAATCTCCTTGTTCAGTTGAGAGATGGTGATTTAAGTATCCAATTAGGTTTGTTGTTACAACAGTTTTTTGCGGTGGTCCTTTCAAATTCACCAAAATCAAGCTTTTAAACAAAAAAAACCCCAAAAAACAAGAGCCTATGCTAACAGCTATGTGAGACTACCTTTGGGTAAGGCCTAGAGCTAAGCTAAATGCTAACACAGCTAATATATCCAGACTGCCTGGTAATAGCTAGCTACTGTAGCACTAAATATATAGTTATTAGTTTTGCAAGTACACTTGGCCTTAAACTAGAATTTAAAACATGCTATTAGAAGGTATCTTTTATATGAATGTATTACTATCAAGCCAAGTTGTGCGAAAACTTTAAAAATTGCAAATTCATGACCATATATTTATTTTAGCCTCAACAAATGCTGCAGACTATTACAACACGTTCTCACTCCCAAAACGTAATATTTGATGCTAGGTGACAAATCGTCAACATATTACGCTTCCAGACACCCACCACATCCCAAGTGACAAGATCAGAAAAATGAGGAAACATGAGAACTGTTTGGAATCAATCTCACATGTTCGTTCATTTTACTTAAATCACTTTGGAAAACGCAGTTTAACGTCATTAAAGTGCTGGCAAAGGAATACATGGCTGGTACATGTATTACTGCGGGACTGTCATTCAACTGGATTTCATCCATAAACTGGTGCGTAGCATTAGAACGCGGAAGGTCACCTTTCACATACCTCAGGAACGCCACGGGATGTGACAAATAGTCGGGATGTTAGGCCTCGGGAGTGAGAACGGGCTGACTATTACCAAAAAACAGCAAAACTAATAAAATAAAATAAAATAAAATCTTCTGCTGTAGTAATTAGAAATTATTGACCTTTCAAATGTTACTTCAGGTAACAGACAAATATGCAACCTATGTGTTTGTGTCTGATTTGATTTCTATTGCTCTGCTTTCTGCACCCAGAACAATCAGAGAAGTGAATGAAGCTGTCAAATAACAACAGAGTAAAATTATTCTTAATTAATTTATTAACTTTTTCTCTGTCTTTCTCCTCCTTTTTTCTGTTTTCACCTCTCCTTCTCTTCACACATTTCTACCTCCTGCATACCCTTTATACCTGAGGATTTGGGGGGGGACAAAAGCTGTCTCCTTCCCTCACTACTCTCTCTGCCTGTGTTCACTGGCTCTCCCTCAAATGAACAAACAAAAGCTCGGGGGGGAAAAAAGGTTGCCTGTAAGCGTATTAGGGATGTAAGCTGTGGGTGTGCTCTCAGCCATACCAGCCTGGTTGCACACAGGGATTATGAGAGTGTGGGGTTGCCAGTGTTATGTGGCAGCTTCAAGGTGACCTCCTCTTGAACATCACTAACATGTGTACTGTTTCCACGTGCACACTTTCTTTTATTGGTAAAAAAAAAAGAAAGAAAAGAAAGGCACATGGGGCAGAGTAGTCTCTGAGACTGATCTGATGTTATTCTCTTGTTTTTGAATAGTCAATTTTCTCTTTACTCACACTTACCTGTGGCTTGTTCTCATGACTTTTGTGACTTATTTTTAAAAGGGAAAAACCCAGAAGATGTGGTGCGACGATACACTGAGAAGATTAAAGTGGTGCCAGATGAGGTGAGAATAAAACCCATCGGTGCGCATATTCAGGATTTAAGTTGCTTCATGAGTACAGTCATGTACATGTCAAATGGCAGCTCAAGTATTTTGGCCCGCTATTCCAGGACTGTACCATCTGCATGGAGAGGCTGGTCATGTCATCCGGCTATGAAGGCGTCCTGCAGCACAAAGGCATCAAGCCAGAGCTGGTGGGCAAACTTGGCAAGTGTGGGCACATGTACCATCTGCTATGCCTGGTGGCCATGTACAACAATGGCAATAAGGTGGGTAAAAGCTTGCGAGCCAGACGCTGTTATGATGTCACGCTAGGCTCAAATTCTAAACTCGCGATGTCTTACAGCTCGACGGGGTTGCACGGCACTGGCAGATGATGGCCCTCGATATTGCTGCTAACAGATGGAAAGCTTATATAGCCTCATCTGATCAGTCTTGACAGCACAGTATTTTGTAAAATTACTTTGGACACTGATGTTTGCTTGCAGGAAATTCAGATTCACTGCTTGCAACTGCAAACAAAAGAACACCATGCTGCACTGTTGGTGCTCCAGAACAAAAAAATCAAGACAAATCAAAGTTTCTATTGTGCATTTAAAATACCTCAGTTCACCAAAATGCTGTACAGTTTGTACAAAATACACACTATACACAAGGATCACTAAATGAACAATAAATATACAACAGAAATGTAATAAAACAAAGTAAATAAGTCTGTTTTTGCACAATAAAGCCAGGGAACTCTGCTCAACTAGACGTGAAAGCAAGAACAAATGGGTCTTTAGAAGATTGGGAGCCACCACTGAAAAGTCTCAATCACCTCTAATTTAAATCCTTGATCTGGGAATTTCCAAGAGCAGGTCGTTCGTAGATGTCCGTGCTCAGCTAAGAGTCTAGGGTTTCCAAAGTTCTGTTAAGTAACAGGGTGACAAACCATGAGGTTTAAAAAGAAGGAATAAACGTTTAAACTGGATCCTGAAATGGAAGTAAAGCCAGTCTAAGGAAGCCAATATGGGTGTAATGTGATCACACCATTTTTCCCCTTTAAATAAAAGTGTGAATTACAAAAGTAACAAAAACAACAAACTTCTTATTTACATTTTACTGTAACAATCTATGCAGATGATTCTACTTTTTATTTGTCCAGTTTTTAAAATTCCCCTCTTTGAATTTAGATTTTTCTTTAAGCTGCGATAGGTGATATTGCTGTACTACATTATAATAGATGTGTAAATCCTACTGTGGCTCCAGAAAGAACTGCAGTGGTGTATTTTTTCCCAGCTCTACTTGGGGATAAAGACTAACAACTCCTGAGAAAAATATGTTTTTTTATCCACTAAATATTAAAATATATTTACCAGTTAGTTCCTAACATCGTCTATCTGCTGTTTGGAATCATTCTATTTGAAATTTAAAATGAGCAGAAACAAATAAAAGGCATTTTTCAGTCTCAATATTTGATATATTGTCTCTAGGCTGAAAAAAAAATTGCAAATCATCCATTTAATTTGGGGTTTTGGAAACAAAGTGGTTTAATTTTATTGCGTCATTAACGTCAAATCATTATTTTTCTCCAAAGCAGGATGGCAGTCTTCAGTGCCCAACGTGCAAAACCATCTATGGGGAGAAAACAGGCACGCAGCCCCCCGGGAAGATGGAGTACCACGTCATACCACACTGCTTGCCAGGCTATCCAGACTCAAAGACCATCCGCATTGTCTACGATATTCCTGCCGGGATCCAGGTGAGAGCCGTCTCACTTCACCTAATCCACCACCCTGCCTTTCTACCCTGATCCGCTGTCTCTTGCCTCTAAATCTGTGACCTTTTACAACTGCTTATCCGCTTAAGTTGGATGGAGAGTTACTCACGCAGGAAGCTGAGGTGTCGGGATCCTGAGGAAACAGCATTTTTAGGAATTAAGCAGTGATTCAGGGCAAAGACAAAGAAGTATCTAAGAGTAATTCTCTCTCATGGTAAAGGCTTATGTTGTATAAGAAATATACAGAGTGAAAACATGCATGTTTTTTTGTCCTTATAAATATAGGCATACAAGTCTGCCTTCCCTTAGTTGATTTGTCTTTCAGCTTATACATCAAACTGATTAACATTAATAAGAAAATTAAACAGCTGGGATTTGCAATTGGATTTCACCGGGTCTGAGCTGGTGGTATTTTGGCTGGTATTTTCTCCTGACTCCTGAGATGAGCTCAAATTGAGTCAATAAGCTGACCTTTTTCCACCAGCGGAGAAGGCATAGAGCCCCCAGGGATAGCGCTGGGGGTCATCTGACCACTCAGATCAGCATAACAACACAATACACTATTGCCAGGGGACATTACTGTAGGTCTGTCTTTTTCCCCTCCTGCAGTTCAGCCTGCACTCTAGACAACATGAGTGATCATCATAGATGGTCAGGTTTACACTCTGTACTCTGTGGACGATAGCAAAATAATTGGGTGAGTAGGGAAGTGGTGACGCTGTGCATATTGTCCATCTTCTTTTGCCTTTTCAGTCTATGCCAGCACCCAAAACTGTATGATGAAAATAGTAGCACACTATAATGGGCTTTATACTTGTACATCTTTAATAGGTTAAAGTAGGTGGTGTGTTCACTTCAATTCAGTTCAGTTTTATTTTACATAGCACCAAATCACAACAACAGTTGCCTCAAGGTGCTTTATATTGTAAGATAAAGACCCCAAAGTAATACAGAGAAAACCCCAACAATCACACAGCGCTTGGTGACAGTAGGAAAGAAAAACTCCCCTTTAACAGGAACTAACCTCCAGCAGAACCAGGCTTAGGGAGGGGTGCCATCTGCTATAGTGGGAGGCGGGGTTAGGGGAAGGAGACAGGAGACAGGAGAGAGACTCAATGTGGTTTACAAAGATCATCAGAGGAAGTTCTAAATGGTCGAGAATCTAACGCTCTAACCTTCTGAGCTTTTGGTGTCACGAGGGCACCTACAAGATAGTACAGAATGAATGGAGAAATGTCATTTCTGTTGTTGGTGGTGTTGATTTTTTTTTCTTTTTTGTGTAGTTGTAGTTAATGTTAATGTTCAGTTTTTAGATTTGAATTGAATTTTGATTGCACCACAAGCCACTTTATGGCATGAACTATTTTGATTTCATGCACAAATAGAGGAGCGGCAGAGAGTTTCTAGCTGCCTGGTTGGAGTCTGCCATGCTAATACTTTTTGTAGTTACCTTTTAGTAATAGGTGCTGATGAGGGGATTGTCCTCCCATAAACCCAGCACTCGCTGATGAATAGATGTCTTAATGTTTGTGAACATCAGAACAGTTTGAGAAAAACAATAACATTTTTAAATATTGATCTTCTTCCCAGTGTTTGATCATCACAAGTAGCAAGTAGCGCTATGATCAAAAGGACACATTTCTGCATCCCACACTAGAAAAAAGTTCAAAATCAAACAGATTTTCTTGTTAAAACCAAGAATGCCATCCACTGGTTGAAAAGCCCACACTACACTGCCGATGTATATGTGAAGAAAACTAAATGAGATTTAAAGATCAGCCTCTTCGAACATAAAAGCAACTTCAAGAAGAAAGTTGAAAGAAGCCCAATGACATTTTATTTCAACTGCCATCGTGTGTGATCTCCTTAAAGACAAACTCGAGACCTACATTTGTTACAGAGACGAGAATACTGGCTTTGTGTTCTATAAATTGAAAACGCTAAAGGTTCAAATTAAGGATTAGCATTGAGCTGCTTTTTGTAATTCCAGGAAAACACATAACAACACTAGCACCCTCCTTTTAACATACTTTGTGTGACGCTATTTCATTTAAGTACTTGGGGTTCATCTCATTTGTAGGCCCAACAGGGCTATTTCATCCAGCAAGTGCAGTAGATGGTGCAATATTCCTGCAGATTTACATAATACACATGTAATCAGTGTCATGGTATTGATAGTTTATGTTTATGTATTTGTGTCGTTTATGTTTAACTGTGACTGATGACATATCACTTTATCATTAGTCCACCTGGACTAATGATGGCTTGTAGCTGAAACCTATTTGTTTTGGTCTTTAATGAACATTAAGAAGTATACTCATCCGTGATCAGTTAGTATTAGTGCCGTGTACTTTACATTGGTACAATACTCGAACCAATGTAAAGTAAATAAAGTCAAATACTGATACTTTTAACCTATAAAGGCTATGAGAGCAGTGTGCCATGACTTATAAGATGAATCATCAATTTACAAATTATGAACACATTTTAATGTGTAATTAAAAATTATTGTGATTTTTAAAAACACATCTTTCAGCTTTTCATGTATTTTGAAACTGGGATTTGTTGGAGACCTGGAATGTAAACGTGCGTGTCTCTAAAGCACTTTGGGTCAGCTTCTGTTGCTTACATTTGCTATAGGCTATACATAAAATAAACATGACAGTCACCACAAACACAAAGAGGTTCAGACATGTTTTATAATGCATGTCTGAGGTCATTTTTGTCATTTCCAAAAAAAACATGAACAATCCAGTGGACTACGTGGTTCCTTAGAGGATAGGAACCACGTATTGATCACATCGTGGTAGTATCAACCTGATACTGCTATCGATGCTGTATTTGGACCGATCTGCCCACTTTTAGGCAGCACACGTTAGCAGGAAGATAGATTTATGGTTAAAATTGGCTTCGTTGTGAGAAAAAACAGGATATTAGTCTCATTTCAGTGTGATGATATAATCAATATTTTACTTGCAAAAGCTAAAATATAATTTCTATTTCTAGATGCAGGCATAAATCAGTCACTCCCATTCATTGGAGGCCACATTGCACTCCCCCTTTTGGGGGAATTACAGCTATTTTCGGTGCGCTGGGATTAATCAAAAGTGGAATGACTCTCTCTGGATCACCTCTGATGTAACTTTTGAACCGTATGCCTGATTTTCGAAAATAGCATACCTCTGGAGTCACTGAAACGAGCTGAGTTTAAAGAGTCTCGTGATATCAGTTTCTGCTTTATCTAATTTTATTTAAAAAGTTTCTTCATCTTTTGGCCACACCTGGTTTTTTTCTAACCATCTCGGCACTTCTTTCCAAAGACTGTCAAAAAATGAGTCATGAGAGGGCAGCACAGAACTTTTTTCCTGTTATTGCTTACAGCCAGCTTTTAGCATGATCTGATCAAGTTGCCATGGCGACTGTGCCCTGCTGAACTACCTGATTCCATCAAAGCTTCTTGCAGCTTTATTTTTAGGTGGTATTATATTAGTGGTACAGTGAAAAGGGGCCTTATAACCTGTCCAAGAAGTGTGCTTAATAGAAGCACAAAGAACACACAAAAGACCGGGAAAGGCAAATGTGTTGTTACAGCAACCAAAGCCTGGGAATATTACCAAAATGTAAACATAAAAAAGGAAAATGAAATAGGAAAATGGACAAAAAACAAGAGAAATTTGTTATAACAAGGCTGCTTTAACTGTGTGACGTATTTTTATTGATAAGGTTGAGGGAATTGGTGGGACCCTGGCTTTGATGAGCTACAAGATTTTTATTTCATGCTAGTGGTTTCAAAGCACTTTATTTTGACAGAGACTGAACATATTACTGCATATTGAAAGTAACATAGTTCCCAGCTGATTATTTTACAAAAGCCTCGTTTAAGCGATGTGAGCAGTAAAGCTTGTCCTGTGGGTGCTGTTGACATTTCCCACACAATTAAGTCATAATTGCAAGTGAAGGCGTTGTAACTTTTGTTTTTTCTTCTTGACATTTTCACCAGACCAATGAGCACCCCAACCCTGGGAAGAAGTTCAGTGCCAGAGGGTTCCCTCGACACTGCTACCTCCCCGACAGTGAGAAAGGCAGGAAGGTAAGCTGCGACGCAGCTCCCAGACGGAAACACCGGGCTTCCTTTTGTGGAAGCGCCGTCACAAATCATCCTCTCGTTCTTGTCTCATCAGGTCTTGAAGCTGCTGATCATGGCCTGGGACCGACGCCTCATCTTCACCATTGGCACATCCAGCACCACGGGCGAATCGGACACCGTGGTGTGGAACGAGATTCATCACAAGACAGAATTTGGCTCTAACCTGACCGGTCACGGCTACCCCGACCCCAACTACTTGGACAACGTCTTGGCAGAGCTGTCGGCCCAGGGGATTGGCGAGGACAATCTAAAGGACTGATGGCCAGCAGAACTGGTACACTGAAACAAAACCCCCCATGCCCCGCCATCTCCCAGAGAGCGGGGACACTGCACGACGGGCAACATGCGGCCGACAACGCTTTACTCCCCACAAACAAAAATATCCTGCAGAAAGGGTGGCTTTTGGTTTGTGTAACCCAGGCAATCTCCCTCCCCCTGCTGTCTCTAGATCCATGCCTTGAGCAAGTTTTGTCTGTTGGCAAAGTCTCTCAAAGTGTAAATGATGCAAAGAGATTCTTGTCTGAATGTTGGGACCTTGAGGTGAAAGGTATTTATCCCTTTTTCAAGTCAAACTGATGCTGTTCTTTGGCACTCAAAGAAAAATGACAAGGGGCTAATAACTGTACACAGGCACATCTGTAAAACGCTGAACTCCAGAATGCATGGCCCCGACTAACATAATGAAAGTCAGGCAAACACACGCGACAGGGTGAGCTGTCAGCGGATCAGCTGTTGCTTGGTATTATGAAGATTTAAGAAAATCGCAAAGAAATCCAAATTAACTATTTCCCTCCCCCCAAGTTTACTTTTTTAGTGAATTCATTACAAACGTTGGTTGTGCATTTTTGAAAAATCAGGTCATGGCTCCGGAGTGATGTCATTTATGGTTAATCTGATATTTTCCACTTCTGATAGGTCAGTGTATTTTATTTTCTACGTACGGAAGTATGTTCTGTAGTGCATGAAGTAGATTCCAGAGAGCTTAAGATTTAGAAGATTATTGGTGTTTGGTAACAATTGTGTGTTGTATGGTTAACCTTGTGGACAGTCTGTGAGAGGAGACATAAAATAAGATGAAACAAGCTCTGCTCCAAGGTTTAACTCATTTGTTTAGTTGACACACTGATGACGATGACCTCTGTGAATAAAAAGGCTGCATTATTATTATTCCTGTTGGAGCGAACCCAGGCGCTGGCACAATCCATCATGCTGACCGTACACAAGGGATGAGCGTGCAATCGTGTGCTCGGAGGCATTAATAAGCTGGCTTTAAGTCCTTGAGGAGAGAAGCTGAACACACAGATGGACGTTCCTCTGTCTTTCAAACACCAACAGCTTTCCCTTAGAGATCCATTTTCGGGGGAGCTCCTCCGCTCGCCTGCAGTCTCTTGTGAGCTTGTTTGCCGTTTGTTGGCGTTGTACTTGGCTCAAGTGCCCGCACAGTGAGCAGCTGAGCCTCGGAAACGAGCAGCATCTCGTCGCCTTCGTGAGCTCACTTTGGAGTCTTTGGGGCGCTTCCCGATGTATCTGTTCACCCCCGCTTTCCGCCTCCTCCTCAGCTGTGGAGCACTCGTTCTACAAACCATGCAAATGTTGGTCGAGTGTGTTGTTGGCTGGGGACTATTTTTTCCTACGCCCCCTCCCTTCCCCCCCCCTCCCCCTTTAGACTTAGTGCCCGCGAGATAAAGACTTTTCGAAGGTCCTCGGTGGAGATCTTGTGATGTTTATTTACTCTGCGATAAATTATAACCCAGAGCTGCATAATTCTCCATAAATATGTCTGATCAATTTTAATGAGCGGGAGCGTTGGTGTCAGGTTTATTAAGGGGTCACCCAGCAGCGGGCTTGATTTTGGGGTTAATCATAGTCTTCCATAGCACTTTGAGGCAACATTTTTGTTGATTAAGTCATTTGGTTTTTAGAAAAATGTCTTAAATTGCAACTTAATCTTTTTTTAAGTTGATGTTTATAAACTGGCTTGCGATGCTTTAACTATATATATATGAATATATAAAATATATTTGCAGATGTGATATACCTTTAAATTTAAACTCAATTTGAGTCAATGGTGTAAGTTTAATTTATTTTTATACTCTTCTATATAGAAAATATACAGATTGTCCCACATATCTGTACACAGGCACATGAACATGAGTCACATAAAATCTGGCAAAAAAATTTGTCAGGATGTCAGGGACTGAAACATGTATGACTTGTTATGGACGTCTTATATTGCAAGTAGTCTTAGCGTATTCTGCTGTCATGACCTTAATGTAGACCTTGTGTAGTTGATCCCCGTGGGACACAAATAAATACAGTAAATGTGTCTTTATTATTGCTGGGGCAGCTTTAGCGGCATGAAGATGGCCCATGTTGGCCTTTTTTTTACGTTCCGTGGGAACAGATGTTGTCAGCCATTTTTTGTTAAAGCTGAAGGTGAAAACAGCCTGGGTTCAAGATCCAATCACAAAATATTCTTAAGAGTTTGTTTAAGCAGGTGAGGTTTCTCTTAGTTAGGCGTGAGTCACAAACACAAGAATACACAGAGTTTGTCACTTTAAATTCTTCCCCTCCCTCCTGCAGTGCCATGTCAGTACTAGTTCAGAACTAGTTTTGCATTATATACTGTTGCGCGGCAGAAAAAGAGGAAATCACAGCCGACAGGATCTGCGGGCTACATCTGCAAATCATCCGTGAATTTCTTGCTGTGGAGCCTCCCGTTGCCACTGACAGCTATTTTGTTGTGGCGAGGCAGTGCCTGATTTTTGCCTCCAGTACCAGTCCCATTTTATTATGAGAGAAACATGAAAAAGCTTTCTGCATCAAGCGCTAGCACCACATCAGTGGAAAAGTGCTACTTCTAACTCTCGCATCAAAGCACAGCAGTGTGGAAATATACATTTAAATGTCAGTGATGCCTCAGTCGCAGCCACTGTGTTGGTAAAGAGAATTTGCACATGCATATGCATACCCAGTGTGTTTGTCAGGACTCCATTTACATCTGCAATTAAAATAATCACAGCTGTTTGGTTTGCAACTGCAGTCTAAGCCAGATACATGGATTAATTATAAAACTCTTTTCATACAAATGATTTGATCTCATACAGATATTAGGAAAGATATTTAAGGTTAAATTAAATATAATTTAATATGCACTGCTCAAAAAAATTAAAGTAAGACTGAAAACACATCAGATATCAACGGCAAAAAAGTTATGCTGGATGTTTACACTGATATGGACTCCATAATGTGTTAGGAATGAAAGGATGCCACATCATTTGAGGGAAATTAAAAATAGTACTCAGGACCCAGTGCACCAGCGTAGGGTCTGACAGTGGGTCCAAGGGATTTCACGCTGATACCTGATGGCAGTCAGGGTGTTGTTGCCTGACCTGTAGAAGTCAGTGTGTCCCTCAGATCATCACTGACACAACACCAAACTGATGATGCTAAACAGTGTTACAGACACCATGGACCTGCCAGTTCTGGCATTCTATGGCAAATGCCATTTGGGCTCCAAAGTGTTGGGCAGTGAGAATAGGCGAGCAGATACGGGTCCTGTTCATGGGTTAAGGACCTTCAAGACCATGTCCGACTCTCCTAGAGTAACTTCTGGACTCCTGAGCCAGTGATGGGAGACACAGCAAACCTTCTGGCAGTAGCACATATTGATGCACAACCTCAGAGGAGCTGGACTACCTGTGCAACCTCTGCAGGTTAATGTAACCCCTAATGGAAAAGTAGTGAAAAAAAACTGTCAGAAAAGATGATGAGGGAAAATGTTTATCTGTAAAAGTATTGCTTTTTTGTCTCATTATTGCCCCTCTAGTGCCGCTGTTATTAATTTCATTGACACCAAAAAGGTGAAACGTGGTTAAAAATAACGACCGCTGCTGCATAACTGATCGGATCAATATCCCAGAAGTTTATCTGACTTGATTCTGTACTCTGAAAAGTGTTCCTTTAACTTTTTTTGAGCAGTATATTTAAGACAGATTACTGACCGGCTTCATAATTCAGTCTCAATGAAACTTCTACTCAAATTTTTTTCTTGAAAAATCTTAATAAATATCGCCACACATTACTAAAATTGCATATGCATCCATGGACTACCCAAAGTTTCATCTACATATAGCATACACCATGAGCCTATTTCAGCTGGCCACATCCCTGCTGCAGTGTGGCAATGCTGAAGACACAAAGTGGTGTGAGCTGTTTATCCCAAACTTATGAATATATTTTAATATCTTTTGTTATTCTGTTAAAGTCCACTTTCACTAGATGAGTAGTGGAGCCTGTGTTGTCTGTGAGCTAGCGTCTCCATTTTTCAAAAAGGACACTTTTGTGGCTCTTGCTTCTCAGGCACGAATTTTCTTGAATGCAGCTGTTGTTAACCTTCAAAGAGAGCTCTTCTTCGCCCAGGAGCAACAAACAAAAGATTTAAAATCTATCCAAGGTCACAACAATCACTGTAATCGCTTTTTTTAAAAAGGGTTAAGGCATTAAAATACCACTGGGTTGTGTGCATACAACAGGATGCCAACAGAAACTGCTGGATTACTTTAAAACAAGGTTTCATTATGCATGTGAATCAGCCTGCTGAAAACTGCTCCTGTGTAAAACAAGCTGTCATTGTGTAGCTTTTAGCTACAGTAAGCTCTTAAAACCCAAAGAATGGCAGATGCTACAACTCGCTTGTGATCACTGTGGAGCATTTAGCAGCTAAAGTGCTCGGACTTTTCATTCATCAGGTGGACAGGATCATGACTCTAAATGAATCGTGAGCGAATCACTGTCCTTAAGACCAAATAAGCCAGTTGTTGCAGATTTAAGTATTAATATCTGTTTAAATACTTTAAACCTGTATATTTGTTTTCAGGCTGTTTTAGCCACAGCTCTGTGTTTGTGGTATGGTATATGGTAAACAAACTATTAAGAGTATTTCTGAGTGATTTTTGACCCAGGCGCTGAAAACATTCACATTTTTGGCCTACGTCAACTTTTCTCCTTCGCACATTTGTGACACCCTTTATACAATGGGACAGCAAAAGAGAATGCTACCGATCTATCAGGGAACTTTTCCATGTGAAGTGAAATTTCGTTCACTAGAGAAATCCAAATGTTCGCTTCTTCAGCTTTTTCCTTTTCCACGTGTCGGTCTTGTAGTGTGAACGACGCCCGGCCCTTTAGACTTTTCAGGTGTGTACAGATCTATGTGGGAATGATGTATAAATCAAGGTTTTGGTATTTGTCCGGTTAAACAAGAAGGAGGTGGTTTTTATGCAATTTACTATTTTTAAAACCTAATACATGATTTACGTGTAGCAAGAAGAAGGTTGATTGTTTTTGGTTCAAAATGACAATGGATGTTTTCTTTATGGGGCGCCTACCTCTGCGTTTCTAAACAGAGAGGTTGCAATCCAAGGATGTTCACATGCTATGTATAAAAAAAACATATATTTTTGATGTCTTTTTTTTCAATGATTGTCTCTAAAAAGAACTATTATGTAACATTTGCTGTATTGCTCTTCATCCCATGCTATTCCATTAGAGGTTAGAGGTGGGATCGGGGATGAAGTTACTTTGTCCTAACGTATGAAGTATATATGAAGTTGTACTCTCGTAGTGTCTACTGCAAACTGTACTTCTCTATCTAAGTGATACTTTACCATTTTTCTGTGGCTATGCTGTACGTTTGTATCCGTCCGTGTGAGCGTGTGTGAAAGTGGGAGTCTCGTAGACAAAGCTTAGGTTCATGTCCTTTAAAGATGCCGTAACGTTTCTTAGAGGTGCATGTTAACCAAACAGTGAGCAAGCGTATTGATAGTGCAGAGTTTTTCTTGTTTTTTGCATATGAAAACATGTTAGCTTCTCTAGAAACCCCACCCTGGTTTTCTGGTGGTTAGCACTGTGGTTCTGAAAGTTATTCCTATTAGTTAGGGATTTTCCCTTTTTATCTTTTATCCCCCCCCCCCCCCCCCCTCCCTCTGTATTGGCTTTGATTTACACAAATGAGGAAACGATAGCGTTTTGCTGCTTTCCCCACTCTTTCCACGACATGTAAAACATCTGAAGTTTTTCAATTTAAGTGCCCATTTTAAATGACCTTTCCAAGTCACTGTTTTTGTTGTTTAATCTTAGGCAGCGTCTGCATATTGTTATGGTTCACGTGGACAAACTGAGATAAACTAAAAGCAAGATATACAGAGACATTGATTTAACTATAAAGGGCTTCTTAATCTATTGGTCTTTATTGAATTGTGATGACCTTGTTGCATGTTTGTGTGTTTTGTTGTGGAAAAATAAATGTGCCCTTGACAGGGGTAGTGTGTTTGAGCTTTTGTTACACCGGCTCTCCTTGTCCCCCCACCCCCACCCCACCCCAGTCGGTGGTGATGTGTCCTCTTCCTATTTAACACCACCGTTTCCTTCTCCCTGGGTAACTCTGTGCTTTGGAGCTCGTTATATGGATATAAATGAGCCTGGCTGCTGTTCTGGAGTGCAGCAGGAAGAGTTCTCACTGGTAGTAAATTTGCTTTATGGTAATTTTCTGCCTCTGGCTTCTGTGGTAAAGAGCTGTGGTGGGCGCATATTAAAGCAGGCCTTGAGATGTCAGGACGGAGGTGATGAGACACACCCCCTTTCAGGTTGTCGTTCTTCCTTCCGTCACTGACCCAGCAGCTCGGGGGCCAGACCCCTGCTAGTATTTGTAAATAAGCCCTACTTGCCTGTCTCCGCTCACCTCTCACGCCTAATGAGGGGGCGAGCAGGGAGACTGCTGCATCAGTGCAGGTAGGTCTGCTTTCATTAGCATTTAAATAAGGCCGGGAGGTGCATTGCTGGCACGCATATTTTTTTCATGTGGTATAATTTAACATTGCATTCAGATTCTTGTTGGATTGTGAATTCTGTGGTTCTGGTGGGTTGATTAAATTTGAACAAAGGAGTAGAGCAGTAACCATGACACTGGGAGCCTGCTCTGGCATCTATCAGATGTGACGGGGTTTCCTGTAATACCAAAAATGAATCAATGTCTGCTTGAAGTCAGATCCTCCTGCACTTTAATGCTAACCAGGAGACGGACAGACATAAGCCAGCAAAGCAGATTTTTTGAACCAATCCTTCATTTTATGGAAACCAAGTGAGGATCAATGTAAAGAAAAAAAAAGTGTCAGTCTCGTTTTTTTCTGGGCACAAATTTGACACCTTCTCCTTTGATTTCTTCACCGGAGTTTATTGAATAATACAATTGTGTTCACAGTAACAACCCACTTGGAACAAACCATTATGATGAATTTGCAAAGTAAGGTACAGGCGGGGTTTTTTTTTCCTTTCTTTTCTTTTTCATAACAAGAGTCCCCATTCAAGAGAACACAATGTTCCACTCATGCCTACTCTCGTTATGACTTGAGCGGCAGATTAATAAAAGAAAAATGTGGAAAGCTGCAAACACCAACACACTCGTAATAACCATCTCAATACAGGATGCTGAATGTAATGTCTGCCATGTGTTTTAGAGTGTTAAGCTTGAGGGTAAGAAGAATGCCTGATGAGGTCATCTCAGTGATCTCAGATCAGATTTTATTCAACTGAATATTGTTTAATAGACGGACACTGAACACTACTTTCTCTGTGGAAAATGATCAAAATTCCCCACATGTGTATTTTTTCTTTAAAACTCCTAAAAGCAGATTTGGCATCTCAAACACATGAAACCAATGCAGTGGCACAAAAATCTCTGAAACTGTCAACTTAGCAAACGGGAGTGTCTCATGATTGTTAATTCCCCTCTTTTTCAAATAAAATTTGTCCATGTATGGATATTATATAATAACCAGGTAAATATTACCCATCTTGGCATTATAAAAATGTGAATTACATCAGAACCCAACATTTACGTTGACTGGCCGTAGCACCAAACCAAAGCGGATGTTTTGTGTAAAGGGACTGAAGCAACAATTAAAATCTGAGTTTTGCTCACTTTACAAGTGGCGTCACACTGTGGAATAATTTATAATGTTATTGTCGCTGCTACATTGCGGCCATGGTGATATTTTGCCTCAATAAAAATACAAAGCATTTATAATAATAACAGCAATATCAAAACACCTTACATTCAGGTACTGTAGGTTACACTAAAACAAGCTTTTTGCATATAAATGTGTGACTCGGGTCCTGTACAGTATCTCAAAATATAAAAGCTTCTTTTCACATTTCACAACAAGTGGATGTGGGCCATGCAACAGATTGCTTATTATCTACATAAAAAATATCAAGTCAGATCATGCTTTAAAGTCCCTCCACCCCTCCCCACCCACCTCCTCCTTTTTGTCAAGTATCATAATCTTCCTGCGGCGCTCTTGTCGGTGGCACTCGGAGAATCAAAAAGATTAAAGTGGCAGAATTCCCTCTTGCTCTTTACAGCCAGGAGGAAATGTACTAAAAGGCTGGAAGAGGTGGCACCACGCAGCCAATTTTTTCTCCGTGACAATCAAGAGAGTGGGTTAGCTGATTTTCACTTGTGTTGGTACAGGATGCTGCCCTTCCACTCCCCACCCCTAACCCGCCTTGATGCATTAAAGGCTCCCAGTCCACATGTGAACTCTAGGGATTCATAATAACACTGGTGACGTCCTCCTTTTCTCTGCGCTGGAAGGTAGCGTGAGCCTGCTCCAGGTCCTCTATCACCACCAACAGCCGAGCAGCGATGCCCTGACATGGCTTCATTTGCTGAACAGTGCATTCAGCACCATCTGTGACAGAGAAACGTGTAGATAAAAGGATGTTGTTTCTGTAGAATTACTTCCTGGAAATGTCATACCCACATAGAATATAAGGGGATAATAATAATGATAATACAACAATTAAAGCACTTGTACATGTAACGTGATAGAAAAGTTAAAGTTTAGTGTCACCTGGGTGAACGTCCACATTCGTCTTCTTTTCTTTATTGCACGCTGTCTCATCATCATCCGGCATCTCCAGATATTTGTTCCTGCAGTATCAGAATCATATCACATGATCACACAGTGAAAGTTAAACACTTGACTCATACTAATGTCAAGAAGCAGCACAGCAGTGCTTTACTGTATAGCAACATAGACCTCTAGTGTTCAGGAAAAGAAATGCATACAGGCCGAGGACATGCTCGGGCACCAACCTGAGTTTGTCTTTGCCCTGCAGAAGCTGCTTGTATATCGTCTGAGTCTCCACGTCTGGATCCAGCGGGTCACTCCAGTCACCAAGTGTCACAGCTGAGTGGGTTCTACTGCAGCCTGCAACTGAGACACAGCTTTTTTTATTCATCTCTGGCACTTTACAGTCTGAACTTCACCCCACTAAATGTAAAATATCATTTTAATAGATGTTTCTACTAGTTTGTATATAATAGTCAATGGAACAGACTTAGTAACAATCAAACCTGTAGTGTTGGTGCTGAAAAGAATGTAAAATGTTTAATCCCACGTGCAAGGCGGTGAGTAAATAAAATTGATTTGGAGAGCGCATCAAAAACAGCCAGTCAAACCTTAGTAAAGTAGCAAAGGGGAGTTTGCAAGTTTCCTACAAATATTCTGGTGTCTTGGACATAAATCAGTACATCTGGAAGTAATAACAGCAGGATTACCAGCTCGGTCGGCCTGCAGGCAGCAGGTCCACTTGCCACTGCGATGAACCCCCGGGTGAAAAGAGGGCAGCATGCGCTCATTGTAGATGCTGACTTTCCTGATCGCAGACAGCCACTGGTTCAGCTCATTTACATTCTGTTTGGGAAAATTGAAATACGGTGAACCATGAAGTTTAATGTCGAACTGAAAAAAGAAAAATCTGCGTTTTGAAGGCAATCAGCTGAAAAACCTACAGGGATAAAGCACATCATTGCGACAGAAAACAATATAGATATTTAGTGACTTTTTTCTAGGAGATTAATAAAACTTGTTAAAAATTCAAATCTGTGACTATAGAAAACTGTCAGGGTTTTGTGTTTAAAAAACTTTAAAAAAACTCATGCACTGTCTAGGCAACTGGGTGGTGTACAAACGCACCTTGCACTGGATGTACGTGGTGTGCAGCTGTCCGTCGTTGTCCTGGGTGATGACCTGCATTACATTCTGCTGCTGAAAAGCATTTTCATCCACCCTCTCCACGGCGCACACACACTGAATAGGAATTGAAGAGCGCACCTGCAAACCACAGCCCCAATTAGAACAGGTATGCACATGATGGCAATGATGTATCATGCCTTGCCTCAGGCATACTACACAAAGGACTCAATGAAATAAAGGTGACATCTGATCACTGAGCAAATTAATGAAGAGGTTTCTCATCCTGAAAAGCTAAGAGGAACGGTACGGCGCAAGGAGGAAGTGAGGATGAGATCATCATGGCAGCAAAGGCTACTTTAAAGTGTAAATCAGCCACTTCCAATGGGAGCTCATCTCACTGAGACTGGAGTGCTCCAACATGGAGAAAAGGGGCCAGGACATTGTTTCCAGTGTGATTTGCGATGTTCGTATGAATATCCATAGCTTTCAATTAACCCTCGGCTTTATTCCAGTCACACAAAGCAGAGACTGACTCAAAGAGAGGCATTTAGTGACGAGGATGTTCTGCTCCCATCAACCGTCTCCCTCTCTCTGACAGTCTCTGGTTAGAAAATGAGAGGAAATCATTATCACGGGTTAGGCACTACATTGTAATATCAGTAACGATGTTCTCACGAGAAGATCAACACAAATACATGAAAGCAAAGAAGCAGATGACTAAAATGTTTTCTCTTTGTGCAACACGTGGTGATGAATGCCCTTCATTGGGCACAAATGGGCATATTGTACACGTATTTTTATCATTACTTTGATTGTTTTTGATTATTTGATCCATCAGTCGTAGCAAAACATGATTAAAAAGCAACACTTGACACAGTGGCTGGTTGCCAAAATGAGCAGTAACGTAAATACTCATATGTATTTCACACATGATATGCAGTATGTTGGTAGATTATAAAATTTTGCTGGCACAATACCCACCTGCCAGTCGGGAGTCTTGGCATAAGACAGCGTCTCACTCGTCAACCAGAAGTACCGTTTCTTAAATGCAAAGCGGGATAACAGTTGGGGTCCTTCTGCTTTGTGTTTGTGGAGAAACCCCTCTTTGACTGTGACTGAAGCCATGAACACAGCCCTCTGAGGCACTTCAGACGCTGCGCAGAGAAAGCAGAAGACGGACATAAAGGGAAAACTGTATGTAATCTGTAGCTAATTGCATATTCACCCGGATAGACACAAGGTGGTGCTGTGTCAATAAACTATATAGATTCATTGCTTTAAACTGCACTCTGTTACAGATGGCTCCTCAGTCTTGTTCCATCACGCCATGAGGGATAGAGCTTCAAAGAGGAATAACAAGCATCTGCTTCTGTCCAACAAATTCACCTCAAGGGCATTAAATGTCAAACTGGCCTTTAGGAGAAAAAAGTGGGTGTGATGTGAAGACGGAGGTTGAAACACGATATGTCAGAGGGGGAAGATGTTTCACAACAACAGCCTCACTGACATATGACATTAAGGCAACAGCCAGGACAACAACAGCCCATGTGGCAGCTTCTCACTTCAGCTCCCTGCCAGCTCATTAACCATGTCATCTCTTTTCCAGACTTCCAACTAGTTATGAATATTTCACTGCAAGGCTACAGTATTGTTTCACCTATATCAGCTGGGAGCTACTACACTGGCAGGTGGCCTGTGGCTGATTAGCTCAACAGCATGGCCTCTGGACTTGGCTTTTGATTACACGTTGTAGTGATGTGTTTGGTGGTTACAGTCTTACCAGTGTCATGATCTATGTCAATTAACTTGTCCAGGAAGTCCTTGACAGAAGCCACACTGCGAAGGATGATGGGATGAAGAGGTGCCATCCACTGTTCTTTTCCGTGGCCCAGCTGAAGTCCCAAGTTCCCAACACTTTGTAGTGCCTGGCAACCACAGAGGCACGATATCAACTACAAACTCACATCTTCACCATATCAAATCTCCAGAAAATGACAGAAGTGAGGGAGTGACTGCATATCTAAAAGTCGAAGATCAAAAGGGTCCCTGGGGCCAAGCATGCTGCGAGGCCCTTTGTCCAGCCCACACCTGGCCTAGGGTGAGGAGGAAGTCCCCCTCTACATCTCTCTGATGCTTGGCTTTGAACCACAGACTGGTTGCAGCACACAGAGGTAAAAATAGCCCGTTCCCCGTCTCTGTAGAGGGCCCATGGCAACAGTTCTTCAGCACCATGGACAGCAACCACAGAAGCCACACGTGGGAGTGGAATGAGGTTTTACTGTTCTTCTAACATCTGGATCTAAGATCCCTGCTTTTAATGATATCAAGAAATATCGACTCAAATTCCAGTTATAACCTGCTAACATGCTCATCTGATCTATTTATGGTTAAAACGGAGCATAATGTGAGAGGGATGTTTTATGGCCATACTCTGTATAGTTGGTGAAAAAAACTTCTTTGAGATTTGCTGTCTGAGTAGAGTAGTTATGAATTTTAAACGGGTTCCTAACAACAGGTGATCTAGTGGCATTACTGCAGATTATTAGCACCTTTCAAATAATTAACATTTTTATTAGTGTCTAAAAAATGAATACAGCGTTAGTTCTGTGAGAACAGACTCAAACAATCCCAGCAGATCAGCTAATCTAAATTCTAGCTCACATCAGCTCAGCTGTTTCCCTTTCCGTACATCCTACCGGCAAATCTCATACTCTTTTCAAAATTCTTCAGTCTACCAACTCCTTCATTTGAAGCTAAAGATGCTACTTCCATGTCATCCTGTCCTCACTGATCCCTGCTCTGTTCCCTAAGGGCATCTTGCTGCTGCCCTCACTGTCTTTAGACTTTCCATGTGAACGTATGAAAGGATGGTGAGGTCTCAGACCACAGCAGAGACATATAAATATAAATGACTGGAGATGGAATATCAATCTTATTTTGCTGATTATGGCAGAACTTAAAATAAGGCACACGCAGACCTACAGTGTTACATAATTACCAAACAAAGTGAGAAAAGCAAGGAGTGCCTCAGTGCTCTCTCTCTGTTGACGTTACACAAACACCGTGTGTTTGTGTTACATCGTATTCCTGCTCCATGTTTTATTTGTTTTACATCCACAACATTAAAATCCATCTCCTCACACAGATGGCCTGTTGCATCACGCTCAAGGCTTCCAACACTTTACTGTTTATTTTGTGTTTTGTTTTGAGGAGTGCATAAGTCTGAACATGGATAAATGATTCACAGCAGAGTCTATGTGCATGTCTGTGATCTGAATCATACCTTGGCTAGTAGTAACAGTGTTCTGCTTGTACGCGTGTCAGCATGCTGGTCTCTCAGCTGAAACAGCTTAGGTGTGAGGATTGCAGGAGCAAAAAAACGCAGGAAAAAGAATCCACTGATGGCCAGGTACTTCACATCCTGTAAAAATGAAGACGAGTCACTGAACGGTGACAGGCTGCCTCGGGATAAGCTGCGGGTGAAAGTAACCACAAATACACTGACACGCTTTCCTCTCTGTGTGTTTTGCTTCACACTAACCTCATTCTCAGGCTCGGTAAATTGCTCCTCCACTCTCTTGTGCAGCTGTTTGAAGGCCACTCTCATTACAGGAGGACACTGATCGACTGAGCTCACGATTGATTCGATGATGCTGGTCAAATAGCTCTGCAGCATCTCCACGCTGCTGTCCCGCACCTCTGCCTCTGACACTGCACCCTTGAATGAAATCCTTCTTCAGAGACAAAGAAAGATGCTGTAAACAAATGAATCCCTGAGATCTGCAGCGTAAACGCAATGCAAACAGGAGCTATCCAAGACAGGCTTTTATCTGTTCTGTAACACAGTTTATAAAAGGACTGATAACACTTCTGTTCTTCATTACCTCGTTACATATGAGACCATGTTACTACAGAGGAATCCAAACAATGACTGCCGTATTGACAATATCTAAACACATAAACTGAGATAATTTAAGGGGACGAGATAAGATAGTAGGTTAGAGCTACTGCATACATGGAGAACGTTAGATCCTGGATCTCCCCCCATGTCAGAGATAGATATCTCAGGGGGCTCATGGCAGTTGCCAAGCAACAGCCATTCCCATTTTACTTTTTTTTCATTTCCTCACATTCATGTCTTTCTCTCAGGGGTGAAGTGTAAAGGAAGTGGGCAGTCTCCTGTGGCAGCTTTTCCATTTTAACACATAATTTGCGAATAGCACGCCTGAGCGTACAACCCACAAATCCCCTCTTGTCAATTGTAGCAGTCCTACTCTATTACCAGGTCCGAGTATGACTATAGAATTGTGATCCAACAAGATATGTTTTAGGTCCGATTTACCTTGTGCGGTTCAGGTCGATCTTACATGGGTCAAGTTCAATGTACTTTTTCTCATCAAAGATGCGGTTGATGATGGGCTTCAACACCTCATGCAGATACAGCATGCCAACAGCCTGATAGCAAAACAATATCATATGTTGAAGACATCTGTTAAGGTCACTGTTATTCGTTTTGCTTTTCTTGATCTGTTCCCCTGCGTCTTTTGTGTGTCCCTCCCTGTCTGCTTCCTCAGTTTATCGGTTTGTTTTCCATGTCCCTCTTTCCGTTTATGGTTGTTTTGTTTTGAAGGTTATTTTCTCATGTGGTGTTGTTCCCTGGTATGTGTTTAGCTTGTGGTTGCGGTCAAACAGACAACAAATTCCCTCCGTTGATGACACTTTCCCTTGATAGGAAACATCCAGAGGGTCAAGGAAAAACGCTAAGAAGAATTCACAAAAAGGAAAACAGGATTGTTGTCCACAGGGAATCTAACTTGCATAAGACTAGTTAAAAATGTGACAAGGTGACAATTTTATATTAACGGTGTATATATCCTTGTGAAAAATATCACTTGATTACCAAGAACAGCTTTCCAGCACACAGTGAAGTGTTTGTATCAAGAAATGCCACTCATCTCGTCCTGCTGTAGAATTAACCCTTTAATAGGGCTTTTTAGCACCTCTCATGTTAGATGAATTAATAAGACTAAATGCTAAGACCAAAAATGGGGACATACGCAATGCAAGCCTTCACTTCAATTAGTTAAATGCATATAAAAAACCTTATTTATAGAGCAATTTTCTAAAATTAGGTTTCAAAGCACTTCATACAATGAGTATCAGTGAAGTGATCGCATGTATGAAAAATTTAAACCGAGTAGCACATGATGTGTCAGTATGCTGATCATTTTCTTTGAATTGAGGGGCAGCATTATGTCTTTTCATTTCATAAGAGATGGTAAATGTGCATCCTTTTCTAAAGGTGGTAATAAGGGAAGCACTGAAGCAGCTTTCCTTAACATTTAAAGAATTTAACGACCTCCTATTATGACTCTAGACACTTCTGGGTCACTTCACTCAGTTGGGAAACTTCCTAAGCAAAATTGGCTCAGTCAGCTTGTCAAGCTAACCACCTCCTGTCCTGCATCTCTCCTTGCCTCTGTCTGTTTCTTGTCCTCTTTTGGATCATCTGTGTTTTTTTACTCCTTTTTGTAGCAATCTTGAAAATTGACACACTTTCTGTTGCACTTAATTTGGATTGATCCTGCCCTATATAGCAGCCTGTTATGTCGACATACTCATTGATACATTAAAGTTACCTTTGCATTTGTCATGCTACACATGCTACACATGCCTTTTTGTTCTTACACTTGACAGCTTGCCTTGTTTTATCTAAATCTGCATAATTCAGAGAGTAAATATCAGGCACATCATGCTTTCCCTCAGAGCAGGGACCAAAAAACTGCAGGAACTATAATAATAATAATAATAATAATTTTTTTTAAAACTTAGCTCACCTTCATGAACTGTTCCATGGCTTTGGAGGCAAGTGAGTTTGATCGAAATAAGGTGTTAGGATCAGCTATAAGAGCAGAAGGAAAAAAATAGTATTAGCAAAATATCTTACATATGAGCAAAATTAGTGGGCATAAAAAGATTTTCCTTAATCTGAATCAAGTGAAACAAAGCAACAGTTTTCAATTAAAGAATTAAAAAAGGGTAAGAAGCTCAACATCCACCACAACAATTTATTGCTCTTTTCCTGTCATCTATCTATTGTTGTACCTAAAAACACCTTTTATATGATGTATGACAGTGGGAATGGTGGGAAGGATCTTATTACTGCATCCAGTAGCTCCCAATCAATTTAATAAAGCATCACATAGACCCTCATCAGGCTCTTAATTATACTTGATGAAAAAGAAAAATTTAAGATTGAAACACTGCTTCCTTAGAGTGGAAGCTTTTCATATAGCCTGTGGAGCATTTGTTTGCTCCACCCTCATTTCACCTTTTTCTCTGGGCTCATTTATACATTTCTTAAGTATCTATGCTTTCTATTTAGTCTGGCACAAGTCTATCAATCAAGAACAAATAGTCCAGAGTCACAAGTGAGGGCAGACCGACCTTGCCTCAATGTCATGTTAGTCATGCGGTGACACTAAAATATCCATAGTAACGGGACTGGGTTGCCAGGTAAATTATTTGGATGTAAGGAGAAGGGTGGGTTTTTCACTGCTGCCCAGCAGGTGTACTGTACGTTTTTGTGCCGTGTGCCTAACTTTAATGTCTGGGTGCTCACACAATGCATTCCTGATCAAGCAGTTACCATTTGGATCATGTGGAGTTGCTATGGAAACTTAGGCACTATGCTTATTAGCAGAAACTACACCAACAGAAACCAAAGACCAGAGCTCAGTGTGAATTATCATGGGGATATGGTGCGGAGGCAAAAACATGACTAATCCAGACCAGAGAACAGCCAAGGGAAGACTGTTGGGTGAGTAAATAATTGGCACTGGGGTAGTAAATATAGTGTTGGGAGGCTTTTACTGCCCACACACATACCATAGCTGCAGTGTTCAGAGACCTTAATGTCAATGCAGCAGCAGCAGCCCTCAGAGGGTCTCTGGAGAGTGGAGCAATAACAGCAAACTGGCACGTCCCAAAGTCTGACTAATATAAATACTGACTAACAGAGATAAACTTAGATCCTACACTGTATATTCAAAGTGCAGCCACAGTTATTACATGTAATTAAGAGCACAAATACACATAAATTCTGAGCAAATTTAGACACTTGCAAGATGGAGGACATGAAATCAAAACCTTTAAAAACAGTTTAAAGTTTGCACTTTTTCGCTTCGTCTTACTGGTGTGGTTGACCTCCCGGGTGTTAAGGTAGTCCAGGAAGGGCACCACCAGTCCTTGTCCCAGGTAGATTTTCACCAAAGTCATTGCCACGTCCTGTCTGCTCTCAACTGTGGTGACCTCCTCCAGCATAGTCAGAGCGCTGCTATCCTCCACCTGTTCAGAAGAAGAGAACTCGGGTCACGGGTCAAGAATTTTGGCGCAACTGGGAAGCCGGACAGATGAAGCAGATGAGGTCTAACTGCAGATGGAAGAAGTAATGCATACAGCAGTCCCTTGACATGGCGAGTGACTGAGTGGTCAACAAATTAATATCAGCATTGAAGAGGAGCTGTCATGCTGACCTCTGTAGGGGAGATTACCGACTCAACCAGAAGGTCGATGAGAGGCTGATAGTACATGGATGGCAAGATCTGATCCTCCACCAGACGCACCTTGAGACGGAGTGCTCCCAGCTTGCCACTAAAAACAAAGGAAAGTATCACAGCACAGATTTTCAGCTAACACAATAATAGTCTGACAATAGTCTTTGTTAGACATTTGCATAAACTCTTTTTTTGTTTTTGTTTTTGTTAAAGGAGTCAGCGGTTGATTGGAAAATGCAGTTTAGATAAGAAATAAAGCTTAGAGTACACTCGTAAAAACAACCGCTAAATCATCCTGCCCCTGGCAAGGACATTTTCTAAACACATGGCTTACCGTGTTTGGGGGAAAATGACGCACCGCTTGGTCACAGTCCTCTCTAAATCAACAGTGGACTGGAGTGCAAAAACTCCTTACAAGAGTGAGTCATTTCCTAATGAACCTGAGAAATTCCCTTTACTTTACAGTTCACTCAGCCCTCCGCTCGCTCTAAAATTATCTCGGGGTGCAGATGCCATCAACGCACTGGCTATACATCCGTGATTGTGCTTTTAAGTGCTCGAAAGAGAGCCGGGAGGAAAATAAAAGCTTCTCTTGAGAACATTTAAGAAAAGATGTGATGATTGCTACGACAATTTTAGTCTTGATGGTTTCCGAAAGGAAATGCCTCTCTCTAAAGATGCATAGTTACCACATTGTACAAAGAAGCACACCCATAATCCTCACCCAGCATCAACCTCATTGTTTCCCAAGGGCAGTAAACGAAACCAGCCCTCTAACTGAGGTGTCTTGTGCAAACAAGCAAAAGGGATTTCCACCTGTGGAAAAGACACAGAAAGCAAGCACACAATATCAACAAGAAGAGGTAAAAGCCTTTATTTTATAGCAAGGAACACTGTACTCAATTATAAAACCTTTTGTAAGCTACTCATGACCTGAATTTTAATACATATGAAAAATGATTAGAATTATGGGAACCTCACCTTTCCCAGAAAGTCATTCTTGCCCACCATGTCCCAGTCCCAGACCTGTACAGTAACAGTCCCCTCCTCCTCACGCAGCTCCTCTGGATCCAGCTCCAGCTCTAACGTCTCACCCCAGTGAGGAAAACGGGTCTTCTTGATTATCTAAAAATCCAGCATTAAGAAATTGAAAGAAATCAAAAGATCAGCTTAATCTTTAACTTTTAACCTTTAAATGACAAACAGTAAGGCAACCATCAATCAGACTTCAGTGCAACCAACATAACCCACTCATGCATGCAGACAGAGCTCACCGAGGTCTCTGCACTATGGTTGTTGAAAATAACTCTTGTGAAGGGATCAGAGGTTCCAGAAATGTCTCTTGGAGCCAAGTCTCTGCGGGTATCACCACACCAAAGGACAAGAGAAATCATTAATCCGCCAAAATGCTCCACTAACTCTTATTATCTGTTCTGCAAGTTAAATTAGTGTGCTTTAGCGAGGAAAGAAAGCTGAATCTCTACTTCTTACTCAACCTTTTTCTTTCAAACTCAATTCACACTCATCAGAGCACATTTGAATAACACAGTGTCAAGTCCTGATTGACAAGCTCATTGGTGCCCCGCCTGAGAAGGAAAGATTGTAGCCTGGGACACACAGATGGGGCAGTGAGCGGTGTGACAGTGGCGGTGTGACTCAGAAGGGAGTGTGGAGGCCTGCGGGGTGATGGTGATAAGAGTTCAGCTCAAAAAACACTGATATACTGCCAGAGCTCAACTACAAGGAGCTCAGCTACACAAACGTGACCACGTTTGAAGTGATAATACGGTGGCTCTATCACAAACTCACATGGCAGATTCTGAAATGTTCGAGCCACTATTGTCCGTGGCCGTTTTTAAGTGAAATCGCCTTCCTGGCATTTTCTCGGCAGCGCAGCATTTCATTTTACCTGGCTTCAATGACTTGACACCGCAGACTGATCTTCTCCGTATCTTTAAGCAGCTCCAGACCCAGATGGATCTCTCCTTGAACTTCTTCATCAGGGTCAACCTTTGTGAGATTTAGCCAGCAGTCTAGCCCTGGCCGTAAAGCACAAAAAGAGATTAATCTCTAAACCATTAAACACTGAGAGGAGCTGAGAGATTAGAACTTTGAGAGTCATATTGAAAATAAATAATATTAATTTTCCAATTAGCTGTAAAATATCCATTGATGAACTGGCAAATAATTCCTGGACTAATGTACTTTGAATATTATGAGTATGAGTTTTTCAGGATCGAACTAACAGTTTGAAGACCTTATTTTTAACTTTAGGAAGATACAGTTGTTTATTTTTGTTCTTTCTGACAACTAACTGGTCATTATTCTGTTTGATTAAGTACACAAATAAAACTAATTAGTGCAAAAACATCTACAGTTTGTACAACTGCAAGGCAGGAACAGTAAAAAATAAAAAATAAAAAATAAATACCACACAGTCGATGATTGCCTGGACAACATGCACACTGTGTGATGCTGTTAAGATTCTACTTTTGTCTTTCAGAAAATGAAAGAAAAGGTACAATATCAAGGCCGGGCTGTGAGAGAAATCCTGTGAGGGAGTAAAATGACTCAGTACCACAATGCGGCAGTGAATCACATGACTGAGGCCGATGCCAGGTGGCCTTCGGAGGAGAATCATCAATATGCAGCAAACATACCCTTTTAAACTCTTCAAGTAATCTAATAACGCTACGACACAAAGACACACGATTTGTCAGCCCCATATGTCTGGCTGAAAGTGCGTTCATTCCAAAACTGACCTACCTACTTTTAATCCGGGAATGTTTCTTAAACCTGTGCGCCACTTTTCAGTGAATACTCAGGTAATTTTCATTAGAAGCAATTCTCAGTTTCAGAAATTTGTGTCTCCATTTTCTGATTTTCCATTAAATCCCAGTTTTAAATTATTAGCAAACACAGCATTCTCTGCTTTATCTAGTTTTTACATATTGTCCCAAATTTCTGGAAGCCCTGTAAATATTGTGAGTGATGTGCATAAATGAATTTAAAGGTTTGAGAGAAGCTAAGAAACATTCCCACCCTTAAAAAAAAAAAAAAAAAAAAAAAAAAAAAAAGCATGTCTCCTCAATCACTTGGACTTTTGAATCCATCACAGGATTCTTTGTGTGTTTAACCTCTGAGCTCTGGCCATGCAGTCATCCAGTTATAGACTACTGCTGAATGTTTAGCCATGCCTTTAGCTTGAGCTCCAATGGCTTCTTTGGTCAGCGTAATCTTTCCAATAACATCATCGTGCCTGTAGAAAGGGATACAAAAGAGAGAGAGAGACTTTGAGACAGAAGCTACTGAAAATCAGATCAAAGTTTTTGAGTTTTTGAGTGAAATGATTAGCGCTGGCCATCATGTGAAGAGGAGAAAAAAAAACAACCTTTAATCACTCAATCTGGGCGACCATCTGCCTGATGATGTTTGTTTATTCAAAGCTTAGAGTTCTTTCCCAAAACATTAAAAAGCTTTGCATGAGTTTCCACACAAATATATCAACTCATGGCAAGTTAAGCAAACACAGAGGACTACAAATACACGACCAGGGTCCAGCAGTTAAGAGTAAATATGGAATAGTTTTGAAAGTGCTTTGGTTGCGGGATTACCCAATTGTGTCCTCATCCATAACGTGAAAAGAGAGCGAATGAAACCCCATTGGGAGATGCAACGTGTATTCTTCACCCCAGAAAGGATTAAGGTTCTTCCACACTGTGGCCGTCCTGAAAAGAGAAGTTTACCATGCTTACTATCAGCAGCCCTGGAGCAGACACATATCACATTAACGTGCGCAAAAACAGAAACGTGCAAGATTCTTTCTTTGTTTCCATTTATATAGATGTTAATTTTGTGATATGCACTAAATATAAATATTAAAATGGGAGAATCGTCCTCTCCTCAAACTATTCTTTTTTTTTTTTTTTTGCCTGTCCCGTTTGGCTCTTTTGCCATCAGAATTATTGTCTAAAGGCAAAGAAAGATGCCCAACGGATTTACTTTACCAAATTGACCATCCCAGCCTTGCCATAATGGTCCATTTGATTCACCTTTTATTGTTTATTTTATTTTCACTTGCTGAATACGGGACAGACTTGACTGGGGGAAAGAAGGGGAGAAAGAAAGAGGGAAAGAGAAACAGCTGAGAAGAGGGACAGGGATAAAGGGCAAAAAACAAAAACCAACAGAATGGGCAGAAAAAAAAAGAAAAAAAAGAAAAAGAAAATGCATATATCGATCACCTGGATCACCTGTTGAGAAAGAAAAAAGAAAACAAGCAGAAGAGAACAAGAGTAATAGAATAAACAACATCACAATGATATATGGGAATATGACAGTAAATACTAAATATTAAACATTATTGTGCAGCACATAAGATCAACAGAACACAGTGTGCTTTGAGGTAGGAGCCAAAAAGGGTGTAGTTTGTGGGTGTGATCACCCGTGTGTACACCTGTGAGCATGGACGCGCTTGTTTTTTTTAAAAGGTTCCTTCATGTAATGATCTGCTAGAGGGTGTGGGGGGGCCACAGCCCCGTCCTCCAGGGCATGAAGCAGGTATGGAGGAGATCAAGACTTCAGACATCCAGAGGCCCCCAGAACACAAGAGACCAAGGAAGACCAACAGAGGGGCAGCCGTGCCACTGTCCCAGAAAGAGCTGAGGAGAGTCCCAGATGAGGGCTCACTCAGCAGCCGCGGAGCAGAAGCCAGGGGGAGTTGCAGTGACGCGCCCGTGAGCTCCGCCGGCAGCCAGCTGTGCCTGAGTGACCGAGCCCCAGGCCGAGAGGCCGGGGGCACCCCACCTCCGAAGTGGCCCGAGCGAGCCCCAGGCTCCAGGCCCCGATAAGCGGCCGCCAAGGAGTGAGCCGGTGTGTACCTGGACGCCCATCCCCAGACACAAAGAACCACCAGCGCACCGATGTCTGAGGGAGTCCGCCACTGGCAGGGGAAGTGGTGGTAGGGGGAGATAGGCCTCCAAACCTTGGAGGGCCTGAGATGTCCCCAGAGAGGTGGCGCCTGATACCCAACCTGACATATAGACACAGACATACAGGCACACACAGATACAAACATCCATTCCCACCCTCATGCTCTCATATGCACTTACTCCACACTCAACCAACGTGGAGACAGACATAAAGAGACACTGTACACACGATCACACTCCCCAAGCATACTCTACGAACCGGGTCTAGGTACCCTTGCCCCTGGAGGGGGGAACTGCACCCAGACCCAGGTGGTGTTACCCTTTTCCCTGCGGTGGGGAGAGGCAGACCGCCCCGACTCCGCAGCAGCAGGGAGGCCCCACACTCCAGACCGCAGTCAGACGGTCAACTCCTCCTCCTCAAACTATTCTCAACTTAGTGATGTACAGTTATTGTTAAAGTGTCAGGTGTGATAAAAAAAAAAAAAAAGGTTAGAAAATCCAGCTGTTTCAAAATGATAGCAAGCTATAAGATTCTTGGATTTTTGAAAAGGTCATCTAAGGATTCTGTTGAAGCCAAAACAAACACTTAAAATGGTCAGATCTGTGCAGCAGCCACAGTTTGACTCTGACCTGAGGCCCTTTGCTGCTCGTCTTCCTGCTTTCCTGTCCACTCTGCAATTCAATAAAGGCAAAAAAAAAAAGCCTTAAAAATCCTGCTTGTTTGTTTTTTAATGGTCAGATTCATAATTTTGTGTGTTTATTCTTATCACTAGTTATGTTTTTGAATCCTGATTTTTGTAATTTTGCAATTAGGCAAGATTTTGCAGGATGTGCTTTGAAATGAATGTCCTTTGATCTACTTGTTTTTTAAAGGCATTTCTGGGGAAAAGTTTGATATTTTTTAATAAAAACAAGCAAATTGCTAGCTTTTTGAGAAATACTTTTGAATCAAAACCATTCATACATCATCCTGCCAAAATGGCCTAACCCTTCATTATTACCACCAACTTTTCTCTAGTGTACCAAAATCTAGCAGCTGCATCATTTATGAACATTACACTCAGAGGACTCAGTTGGCCAGTAACACTACAAGTGCAACATAATTAGTGTGAGCATCTTCAGTGAATCATTGTGCTGTTTTTTCCCTCACCACCCCAGATGGAACAATACCCACTAAATTTCACCCCGTGTTCTTGTGAAAGTCCACAGCAAAGCAGTTTCTCTAAAGAAATTTGCTTTGCAAAGCAAACAATCCTGCAGTTTACTACAGCTGCTTTCTAAAACTACCATCTTCTGTCTGAACAGCTTGGAGGTTGAAATCATGTGCATGTCTTCACCCAATCTGAAACCACCTCTGAAATGGTGTATTCTGCTCTGAGCTCCCAGCATTCACCTGGCTTACACCGGGTGCTCACTGCAATAATTGATGCACCCTCTCCATGGTTACCTGTGGGTGTTTTAAAGGCCAGACCAGTATCAGGTTCTCTGTGATGGAAGGACCACGCTGTGGGTACCACAGCACTGATCACACGCACTCCACCCTGGTTTACATGTGCACAGTAGCGGGAGCACAGCCAGAAACTAATGTAAATATATGAAGTGTGATGACTCAGATCGCAGCATATAGATAAGAACATCATCCAGCTGCAGGTCTGGATAAAACACAGTTAATTTACGTTTATCGTGCACATCTTAATAAAATTAAGAGAGAACTCACCTGGCCACAACTTCATTGTCAACTTTTACAATGCAGTATGGATCACTGGTTCCGGAGCTTAACGTGACAAAGAAAAAAATTACAGAATGAGACAAAGCATGGCCAGTTTACCTGGGGGTAAGCTTAATTTAATCTTCCCTCGTCTTTAATTATACTCAGGTCAATTTGACTATCTCTACTCTAATTCAATTAGCTAATTTACAGGAAAGAGCGCACCAGAAATGGCTATATGACATTTTTTTTCTTATTTGACAAATAGCTAAGAAACAATGCAGAGGCTGTGTATATTTTAGTAGATAAGACCTGAGCACAGAAGCATGCCATTCAGAAATTACTTACACGTCTTTGGCCGGGAGGTTTCTGCCCTCGACAATTCGAAAATAAAGAGATGTGTTTTTGGCCATGTTAATCGTATGAACCACTAATCCAGTTTCTCCTGTGCTCCCATACGCGCTGTTATAAACAGTGCTCTTCCCCTCCGCAAGAGAGTTTTCTTCGTTTCATGACACCTTCAGCTCGTGACGGCGCACTGCCCACCAAGCAGCGCGCGACACAGGCGCGCCTCGCGTCCAGCCAGCTGAGGTTAAACGTCACGGGTCACGGCGTGTGCACCCCAGCTGGGTATTTAAGCTCTTATTTTACATTAGGTGTTCAATATGAATAAACGTAATTGAAAGAATTGCATTTAAAAAATAATCTTCATATGGGACATAGCGTATAGTCTTTAACTGACATCATTGTATTTATGTACTCAGTCATGTTAATTTGTCATGGTCTGAAATGTAATATCATATCTGATAAGTAGCCTATAAGAAGCGTCTCTTTTTTTATACAAAGCGCCACCTAGCGTGCATATTTAACTATTTCATGCGCAATTATAGACAGGCATCTCGAAAGTCGCCAATAGGGGTCCTAGTTAGCTTGGTTAGAAGTCTTAACAGCTCAAAACTAGTCTGTTTCGTTTTCTTAAAGTGACTTAGTAAGTTTAGCACGCTTTTGTGCACACACGAAGCTCATTAGATACAAAATAGCCTCCTGTATATAAGTTATATTATTTACTTCTAGAAAAAATGTAAATATAGAAGCGTAATTTGTCGATGTTGTTACTGTTAGCTAACTGAGTCCGTGCTGCTCTCATCTTTCCAGATGAAGAGATGGACGGTTATCCCGGTGTCACTGGGGGGGATTCTACACAACAACAAGAAAGACATTACTACCTGTTATCTGAACTGCAAACACTGGTCAAAGGCTTGCCGAGGTATCGTTACTTCCTCCACCGGCTTTAGAATATTGCTGTGATATGAAGGGGCACCTTTTTAAAGCTGTGTAACTGATCTCTAGATGATTTATTTCTTGTTTTGCTTTTTCCTCCGTGGTTAGCTCCTTTCAGCAGCGCCTGTCTTACAACACGCTGAGTGACCTTGCTCTAGCCCTTATAGACGGGACGGTATATGAGATTGTCCAGGGCCTGCTGGATATACAGCATCTGACAGAGAAGAATCTCTACAATCAGAGACAGAAGCTGCACTGCGAACACCAAGGTTTGTGGACTGCTGAACAGGAAACGCACAGGACACGTCCCCTGTTCCAGCTTAGCTGGTTTTCATCTTGTCTGATGATGTTTGACAACTTTTCAACCACATTCCACAGAAAACGACTCCTGCGTAGTCCAGAGATGTTATCATAAAATACCATATACCTATAAAATGCAACACTGTTGTAAAAAGGACACATAACTAATGCTGTAGCAAATTAATCTATTTATACTACAGGCCTCTATACTATGAAGCAGGATTTTGTCTTATTCTGGTTACTTAAGTGTTTTTTTGTGTTGGTTGCAAACATCTTTTCAACATTGTTATTCTATAAACATTAATGTGTCCTAAAATAGAGCACCAATTTGTACTTAGAGAGCTTATATCAAATTTATGCAGACTAAGCCTAAATTCTCTTTTTATATTTATTCTTTTCTCTTAGACCATGTCTTTTAAATATTAATTTAATGAAGAACTTAATTATAATCCATCAGAGTTGTTACATTGATAATTCTGTTAACTCACACAGTGTGCATTTTTGCCTGCTTTCTTTCTTGGCTAAAATAGACTAAACATCTTTAATATGACTGCTCTTTTCCAGCTCTTTTTCAGTTTACTCCTATAATCCTATATTACTTTACAGTGCATTTCCCCATACTGCTGTGTTGCTTTCAGTCTGAATTGTGTGTTTAACCTGGTCATAGTTTTACAATTAGTCATTCTGTCGCCAGTACACTTATCAATTCGTGTGATCAGTCAGATGGCACCAACTTTCATGTTAATGCACAGAGCAAATAATGCATTAGTGAGTTGATAACAACATTCACGACTGATTATCTTGATTGCCAGTGTTAGGGTAAGAGCAGCCAGAGAACAGAAAGATACCCTGGGTATGTTGAACTCACTTCATAGTACAGAAAAACTATGACAGAAGTTAAAAATGACAAAACATTTAAAACCAATATTAGTATTTGTGGGATTATTACCCTTAATTTTAGAAAATATATGTATATAAAAAATTTATATATTAAACATAAAGTCAAAGATAAAGAGGGGTTCGAACTCAGATTAGAGCCACTACTCCTTCAGATTGAAAAGAGCCAGTTAATGTGGTTCGGCCTCCTGGGTGAGGTGTTCCTGGCATGTCCTACTGGGAGGAGGCCCCATGCAGACCCAGGACATTCTGGAGTCTCAGCTGGCAAGGGAACACTTTGGTGTTCCTTTGGAAAAGCTGTAGGAGGTGGCCAGGGAGAGGGAGGTCTGGGCTTCGCTGCTTAGGCTGTTGCCTCCTATCGATGGATGGATGGATATTTTTATACACATACCACTTGATAAATTCAAACACACTATTAATGAGGTATTCCACCAAACATTAAACACATGCAAGACAGCACCTCTGTAAACTCACAAACTGTGGGTTTGTGGGTTCACAAAAAACTCACTAAGCATACAAACTAGCATAAATATAGTGATGGTTTGATGAAGTCCTGTGTGGAATCTTTCAGTTGCTTCACCACAGGGCAAATGACACTAAGCCCTGTTCAAAAGCTCAAGTGCTGACATCTGCTGGTCATTCAATGTACAGCAGCCCTGCTGTGATAATACATGTGGGCTACATAACAGTCGATATATAAATGTAATGATGTATCAATGCAAAATACCTACATGAGGTCCTGTGTGTATGTATGTGTAGAGAGAGAGAGAATACCTCTAACTAACCATGCTCTCTGAGATTAATGTAAGATGTATGTTATTATTGGGAGATATGATATCGCCTTTTTCCCTAATGTGCTTACAATCTCCTTGCAAGTTTGTGATGATCCTCAGAATCACCCCAGATCCAGTTCACGCAAAAAAAAAAATTAAAAAAATTCCTGCGTCTTTTCAACAGCTTGAATCGCATAATGAGACACTCGCGTCACATCAGAGAAATGGGCCCTCGTTTATCTTTGGTCATGTGATATTCTGAAGAGTGGTACAGGCCTTGACATGGGCTTCATTTGGACACACCTCCTTAGTCGACACAGGCCTCCAGGCTTCAGTTTCAGACATACCAGCCCTACAGAAATGAGAAAAGGTTGAGAAAAAATGATCCTATAAGTGTTGTATTTGTAATAGGGCTGCCATGATTAGTCGACTAGTAACGATTACGTCGACTATTAAAATCGTCGACAACTAATTTAATAGTCGACTTGTCGTTTGAAGCTTTGTAAGATCCCAAACGATGCAGGAATAAGTAGAAGTATTTAAGAGTGTAATAACGGACTGAAGCAGAAGATGGCAGCACTGCATGTACAAGGATGCCTCGAAGAAGAAGAAGCTGTGTCCCAGAATTTGTAGCGCGGCCCTGCTCAGTTGTCAACAATGGCGGCAGCTAGTTAGTTTTTATGTTACTCATATTATTTTTTCTGGGTCACAAAATAAACGTTTATGTATTTTCAGGCGAGAATGTTACCAAATATCTGCTCAGTTTATCAAGACACCACATATTTTCAAAAGTGCTCCGACGTGGGTAACAGACGTCTCACCAGCTCGATAGCAAGCCGGGGTTCAAGGCTCACTAGAGCCTGTGAGAACACCGGACTCCCGGCAAATCGTTTTCAAACCCACTGCTGTCTTTCGCTACTCAGGTTAAACATGTAATATAAGTCACTTAGATAACTTAAAAATGTTACTGTTTGGTATTTTTAGTATTTTATTTATTCCTGAGTAAATCGGTTTGGCTGAGATTAAATTTATAGTTTTTACACAGCTGAATAAACGTCAAGCAGACAACTGATTATCAGAAGTGTGAGATGCGTGAGAATATACTCCGGTGTCCTGTTATAATTTAGATAGCAAGGAGCAACGGCTGAGTTTATTAAACTCCACCGAAACAATCTGCAAATGTCATTAAAATTTAATAAACTATCATCTTGTCTTTATTTTTAGTTAGTACATATCTTAAACACTTAAAGCTGTAAGCTAATGATAGTTATATAAGAGCAGATGCATGCTGGTGCAATAAGATGTAGGTTTTACGTCCAATAGATGCATGGTCTGATTAGTCGACTAATCGCAAAAATAATCGGTGACTAGTCGACTATCAAAATAATCGTTTGTGGCAGCCCTAATTTGTAAAGAACTCTTGCTACAGATGTCCAACACTGAGTGAATGACACGCACCAAACCATGGCCATAGGCGAGGCTTATGTTACTTATGAAAACACAAAGCATCTATCAGGTGAAAATATGTAGGCTAGTTCATACAAATTGGAATAATTTATTTCCATGAGGTCGACTGCACTTGTGATGCAGCTCAATTTTAGGTCTGTTTTAAGGGATCAGCAGGTCGTCATCTGACGTGGATTTGGCATGAACTGTTCATGTCAACCCTTGCCTCATACGTCTTTCCTCATGTTGTACATTTTCCATTGTTATACCTCTGACCTGTCTTCCCCATGTGATGTTGTAATGTATGAATGGTCGGAAGGGTAAGATGGCGCTGGCAAAGGTCGGCAGCCTTAACCCAACAAATTTTCCACTCGTGGGACTAATAAAGGTTATCTTATCTTATCTTATGACCTATGCTGCTATTACACAATGACAAAACTGCAGACAGTGACTTCAGGAACATAGAGAGGGAAATATATAAAGAGTTGTCACCTGTTCACAGGAACACCATTTAAACTGGAACGCCCGCCATTCCTGTTGTCTGGTATTTGTTGATTAACATCACTAACTTCCCCTGAAATTCACCGGTGCGGCAGGTATTACAGTTGCTTCTTGGGAAAGGAAACCTTAATCTGTTGATTAACTGGTTCTCTTTTGTGTGCAGCACTCAAACAAGACCTTGCACGAAAACACAAAGATGCCCTGCAGTCATGTAAGTCTCACAACCTTGTGCTGCTCAAGGCAAACCAACAAGCCGAGCTAGAGGTAAGCACTGAAATTCTAACATCTCTGCTTACTGAATGGTATTGCTCTATGCTTTTAGTTTACAGCTTTGTGTTGTTGTATCAGGCTCTGGACGTTCGTGTGCGAGAGGAACAAAAAATGATGGATAAGAAGATCGTAGCAGAAATGGATCAAAAAGTGATAGACCAGCAAAACACGCTCGAGAAAGCAGGAGTCCCTGGGTTTTACATCACTACTAATCCTCAGGTTAGTTAGCTAATGACTAAAATGTATACTGAGCCCTCAAATACAGGTGGAGCTGTACTTTGTGACAGAGCAGAAGGCTGACACTAGCTGCTCTTCAAACTCTGTGTGTTTCAGGAGCTGACAATGCAGATGAACCTACTTGAATTGATGCTTAAGCTTCAACAGAAGGAGTCTCAATCTGGACTTCTATGAGGAGGATGATAGAGCAACCTATTTGTGCCAAACAAAACTGAGAAAAATTGGTCACAATCCAGTAACCGTGATCTGCCCCTGGGGTCGGCGAACATACAACACTCCTGTCTTCTAAGAAGTGGCAATTTCAGACGCATGCTCAGAGTGCTCTAATCATCAGTGTCATGTGGAAAAAAGCTGCTTTCGAAGTATTGAAGTGAGACGTTGCAAGACACAGTGAAGCGGTAGCAGGCTGTCATAGCTTAAATATCACAGCCTGTAAGAAATTAAGAAGGTGTTTTGTTATTAATCATTTAAACGGGTTTACCAGCCCTGACATGGGGACACGAGAGCCCCCCGAGACGCATTAATTCAACACTTGAAGTCAAAGGAGAAGTTTTGCTGATTTATGCGGACAGAGAAGTAACTCTGAGCAACAACGTATTGCTTTCTGTCAAGAAAATTAGTTATTTGATGTTTCTTTATGATATTTATTTAAAATGCGTAAATAGAAACACACTTTGAAGTGTTGTCAGTTTGACTGTTCTGTTTTTTTTAAGCAACTTTATTTGAGCATTACTGTAATAGTTCCTACACTGTCATGTGTTTTTGTGGCTGTTCTGTTTGTTTCAATTATTTTGTATTATTGGAGAAATATATTCATGGTTATTATAACTGAATACATGAATAACGTAATCCATGAATAAATAAAAGTGCAGCCTAGCAGAATTAATGATTGCCTTAAGTTGTTTTTTTTTTATTGTTATTTTTTTGTTAGTTTTGTTTTTTGTCCTAAGGTCTAACATCAACTATCATCCATCATGTTATGATGCTGTATCAAGGTTTCATTTTAATGTTAACTACACACTCAGTATGCGACCATGGTAACAAACTGTATACAGGCAACAACAACAAAAAATGCCTACACAAACAAAAAATGATACACACATTTTGAGAGGAGCTCAAAAGGAAAAAAAGATACCAGAATAGGGACGATACCCCCAGTTTTTTCCTTTATTTCCAGTTCCCCCATTCTCATGGATCAGACGCTTAATCATACAGTTTTATTTGAATTTTCAGCTTTTTCAGTTGTGTTTTACTGGTGTTAAGGTTCAAAATATTGGGGATGGAGACAAGAGAAAAAACCACAATAACAACACTGGTCCGGCCGGGTTGAGTCAAACGATGATTTTAATGAACACACGCGTGGGAGATGGACACTGATGCAGACAGCCTCAAAATCTCAAAATGGTGGAGCATTGCTCAAACTTTTATAGCCTCTGGTGCCTCCACCTTATCATACAAAGCCTAAACATTCACATGCTTTCTCTCACACAGCGCCTAAGCTACGACCTTGGCTCCCTGTTTATCTGCTCCTGCTGAAATGGGGCAGAAAACTCCAGCACACTCTGTTCTCTTCTACTCAGACAAATTAGATTTCTTATAACTCAGCAGTATAATGCATCATAAAACAATATCATTCATTCACAACAAGTCAGCAGTTTAATGTAATGCAAATCAGTTTAACTAATGTAATAGTTATCAGCTTCTTCTAATTCAGGAGAATAATGCAAACTAAAACTACATAATAATTCACAATCTTTAATTAGGGGTATAACATGGCATAAAATAATATTATAATCTAACACTGGCTACATACATGCACATAGTAAATTTATCTGTCATGTAACCATAGGGACCCCCACCCCCCCGGGAACCCTGTGGATTGAAAAATGGGTGGAGCCCAGCGGGGAACCCCTTTCAGCTGGAGCTGCGCCTTTAAGAAGCAGTCAGTCAGGGCAGTGCATGTTAGTTTTATTCGACTGTGCACCTTCTGCTCCATCACCAGACGATGTACGCCGGTAACTCGCCACAGCTCAGGACCCGCAGCAGCACCGATGACGCATCTTGAACAGCGACGGTAAAGCAATCGTTGACTTTTTTTTTTAAATGGCATTGCGGTCGTTTATCATTACAAACGAAGCGTGGATCAGAAACTCACACCTATCTGTGGAAAGTGTGATGTAGCGCCGCATTTCGTCCACATCCAGGAGAGAGGCAGGGCGATGCACTGGTGTGATCCTCTCTCTGCCTGCGTTTCCATTTTGTTCTAAATTATTAATTTGGCATTTAAAAGGACGCACATTCAATCATCCGCCTGATCTTATTTCTGTTATTTGATGGTGGATAAGCACGCTTTTATACGTGTAATGTAAACGGCTGTGGTTGTAGTAGACAGCGGTCTTATTTGTAGAGGGGAATAAAGCGTTACGTAATTATAATGGAGGCATCCTGTTGTCGCCATATGCCGATCGAGGCCAGGAGTCGGATGTTGCACCGCCCAGAGCGATAGGAGAAATATCTGGAAGTACTGAAACAAAGACTAAATATATCAAAATAATCTGTAAATTTTTTTTCTTGCTCTCTTTTCCAACTCTGTTTGATGTTGTAATTTTACACATCAGTGATACCTTTTAGATGACGTGGACTGGCCCACCGTGTTAAGAGGGTAGTGCCACTCACTATAGACTCTTGGTTTAAAGGAGAAAAACATGAAAGTAAATTAAAAGGTAAAGATTTAAAGATATTACAAACATCTGGCTGGTGATCCTGGTTATCAGCTGGTATGAGATCTAAAGCATTTTGTTTTTATTGTAGAGCATAGGGTGACAAAATGTTGTGTATAAAAATGTAAGAAACTGAAGTTTGACTTCATGTATGTAACTTTTTTTTTGTCCAGTATCTCTATGACCCTTCTGTGATTGGGAGCAGGACCTATATTCAGATATGTTATGATTTTAAGCTGTATAAATGAAGATATTGTCAAATGTAAATGCAGGACCTTAAAAATCTCTATAGATAATATTTTTCAAGGACATGGACATCATTTCTTTAAAGGTACAGCTTGAAAGAGAACTTTGCGTCCAAAGTGGCATTGCACACATAGTATGCATCAGCTGATTTGTGAAAAATACATATTTAGTCACGAAATGCAAATTGCTTTTTTACAGGTCCTCTTCATAAGCAGGTAATGGATCCAGTGTGACTGCTGCGCCACTATCCTGCCCAGCTGGCCTGCCTAACCCTTTAGCTATGGCAACCTGTCCGAGAGGCTGTGCGCCAGCGGTGCGCCTTTGTCAGAAACTGAACCGCCTCAAGACACTAGAAGATGACATGATGGCCACGTCCCTCAAACGCTGCCTCTCCACCCTGGACCTGACACTGATGGGTGTCGGTGGAATGGTGGGCTCTGGCTTGTATGTTCTGACAGGAACGGTGGCCAAAGACACAGCCGGGCCCGCTGTCATCATATCTTTCGTCTTCGCAGGTATAGCTTCCTTATTGGCTGCCTTTTGCTACGCTGAGTTCGGAGCGCGCATCCCCAAAACGGGATCCGCCTACATGTTTACTTATGTCTCTGTGGGGGAGTTGTGGGCCTTTCTCATTGGCTGGAATGTGATTCTGGAGAACATGATCGGTGGGGCTGCGGTGGCTCGTGCCTGGAGCGGCTATCTAGACTCAATTTTTAACCACGCCATCCAGAATTTCACCGAGACGCACATTATGCAGTGGAACGTTCCCTTCCTCGCGCATTACCCTGACCTGCTCGCGGCAGGAATTCTGGTGGTTGCCTCATTTTTCATTTCCTTTGGCGTCCAAGTGTCCTCTTACCTCAACCACATCTTCTCCACCGTTAGTATGGGGGTTATTGTTTTCATCCTGGTCTTTGGCTTTGTGCTCGCTGAGCCAGCCAATTGGAGCCAGGAGCAAGGGGGCTTTGCACCTTACGGCATGTCGGGAATACTGGCAGGTTCGGCTACATGTTTCTATGCATTTGTGGGCTTTGATGTAATTGCTTCCTCAAGTGAGGAGGCAAAGAATCCACAGAAGGCCGTTCCTATCGCCACTGCTATCTCCCTTGGATTGGCAGCAACAGCCTACATCCTGGTCTCCACAGTGCTTACGCTGATGGTACCCTGGCATACACTGGACCCCAACTCGGCTCTGGCAGATGCCTTTTTCCGCCGTGGTTATAGTTGGGCTGGAATTGTTGTGGCAGTCGGTTCCATATGTGGTGAGTTTGATTTAAATGCTTGTTGGTGCATTGTGTTTACCAGGTGTATTGATTTATCAGTGCCATATTTTGACTTGTGTCCTCTTTGTTCCACTTTCTAGCCATGAACACTGTGCTGCTCTGTAATCTCTTCTCCCTCCCTCGGATTGTGTATGCCATGGCAGAGGACGGATTGTTCTTCTCCATTTTTGCAAGAGTCAATCCCATCACCAAGGTTCCTGTTAATGCTATTCTGGTGTTTGGAATCCTCATGGCCACCATGGCTCTCATCTTTGACCTGGAGGCCTTGGTTCAGTTCTTGTCCATCGGAACTCTCCTGGCTTACACCTTCGTGGCAGCGAGTGTTATCGTGCTGCGCTTCCAGCCCGAGAAAACCAGCTCCAAGGGAACGCCTTCTACATCTCCTATCCCCAACAACGAGCCTTCTCCTGCCCCCTTGGAATCTCAGACCATATCTGAGGACAGCGAGGAGCCAAAGCAGTACGAGTCCTTCTCAGACAAACTCCAGTTGGTAGAAAGGCAGAAGCAAAAAGAGAGGCGTGGCGTGGGGCAGCTGAAGGCGTGCTGGGAGCCGTACCTGGACAGGCTGCTGGGGGACTGTGAGCCCGGTGAAGTGGTGGCCTTCTGTGTGCTCACTTTGATAGTGAGCTCGGTGTCCCTCTGTGTTGTGCTAGAATTTGGAAAGAAACAGCTGCAGCTGCCATTGTGGAGCTTCACAATGCTTCTGGTGATTTTTAGCTTAGCCTACATTCTCAGCCTTGCTATTATATGGGTCCATGAGCCACAAAGAAACAACAAAACATTCCAGGTGAGCTTTTATAGACATTCTCAAGTCTATATTACAGTTTTTTCTGAATGCTTAAACCCTAACTGTGATTCCTGTAGCACAATCTCTAAAACTATTCAGACTTATAGCAAAACCACTCACTGAGTTTGCAAAACTAAAAGCTCAAAAACTGCTTTGCACTCAGTTTGCAATTTTGTAACACACACTTTGCAAAACTGTAGGCACAATTCACTGCACAACACTCAATTACCAAATTTCCAACACACTCCTAGCAAAAGTATACACATGTATGGCTATCATTAACACTAATTTGCCAACTGTCTGGCACACTTTCACATGTGAAAACTTTTTTAGATAATTAGTTCACTTTGCAATCAGCCTAAGCACTACAATACAGGTAAGCTGTGTGTGCGGAGTACAATGGAGGGAGCAGAAAGAGTGAGAAGTAGAGGAGGCCGAAGAAGAGGACGTGGAGGTGAAGAAGTAGGACGAAGAGGACGACAAGGACAAGGAGGAGCAAGAGGAAGACGAGGAGGGGGGAGAGGAAGATGAGGAGGGGGGAGAGGAAGGGTAGGAAGAGTAAGAAATAGAATTGCTGATGACATCAGAGCTACAATAGTGGACCATGTAATCAACCGTGGAATGACCCTGAGGGTAGCTGGCCAACGGGTCCAGCCTAACTCGAGCCGCTACACTGTAGCAAGTACCATAAGGACATCTTGAAATGAGAATCGGTTAGTACAGTCACTTCGCACAAAGATTTGTAGCACTGCCGTATGCCAATGAGAAACACACCAATACCATTGATGTAAAAATACTGAAATTGTTACTTTACAGAATTGCTAGATGACCAGATGCTGGGGGCAGAGGAAGCATGTTCACTGCAGACCAAGTAACCCATATAGTCATTATGGCGATTGCAAATAATCCTATACTTGGAAATAAACACTTGTGTTTGTTTTGATGTGTTTGAATAAACACCAGTACTTGAAGTTTGGATCCCTCTATGCTTATGGATCTATGACAGAAGTATGAGCTCAAACTGACATAGCCTACCTTGTGCACAGAGAAAGCAAAAGCCAGATGTGTTTTGTATTCATACCATCAGTGTGCAGTTGGCGCATTGTGCGCTTAGTAGATGATGGCTTGTGTGTACTGTTTGATACGGAAACACCATTTTTACGAAGGTGTGAAGAGTTAATCTAGCTGTGTTTGCTTTTGCAAGAGAACTACAATGTTTTGATTATTGGGTGACAGGTTTTCTTATTTGTGTGAAGAGTTTTGCAAAATTAGCCAATAGTTACAAAAAATGTGCTTAAGCAATCAGAAAAAACTGTAAAAAGAAGGAAAAACTGTACTGCTTAGAGACTGACGGAGTGTTTATTTTTATATAGGTACCTCTGGTTCCATTGACTCCAGGTGCCAGTATCCTCTTTAATGTATTCCTCATGATGAAGCTCAGCCTTCTAACCTGGATTCGATTCACTGTGTGGATTGCCATAGGTAAGAGGACATCAGAACTTATGCAGAAAATATTGGGGCCACTAAAAGATTTCAGTATATTCCTCCAAAAATATATATTTTTGCCCAACTTAAACTTTGGGCAAATAGATTTACTTTTACACAGCCGGCTCATGCAACTATCTATCCGCACAAACAGTGGCCGTCTGTGTTATCTCAGGAAGTAGTTTGAATACGCTACCATAAAACATCTGCCTTTTGTTTCAGGTGAACTTAATGCAACCTACCCAAGTTTTACAATAAAAGGCTGGTAATAAAAGATCTTCTGTTCTCTTAGGAAGCAGAAAACCTTTTATTATCAGTCCTCTGCAGATGTAGGCGCTGGACAAACAGCTTTTTGATGTCCGTCTGTCAGTGGGAATCACTTGGGAAGCGTAATTAGCTGTATTAGCTTAAGGCTTCTCTGGGCCACTAAACTGTTTAAACTTCCCTGTCACACTGTTGCAAGTTAACAAGATACACACATGTGGGATATTACTGTTGACAGGGCTTCTGGCTAAATTCTCACTCCCTTGAGGCAGGAATGGATACTTATCTCCCATAATGTAATTATGGAGTGTTATTATTATTATTATTTTTTTTTTAATTTAACTCAAAAGTACTCTTTTGCTAAAGTACTATTCATAATATTAGGCTATTTATCATTACTGGTTCACTGATGTAACTATTACATCAGAGGAAAAGCAGAATGGCAGAAGTCAACTTTTCAATCCGCTCCCTTTACTTACAGTTGGAGAAATACTTATTTGAATCCCTGCAGAATTTCTAAGTTTGATCACTTAAACAGTATCTCATTTTTATGCTTTGTCCAGAAAAAGAACACATTACACAAAACTTGTAAATTGATTTGTGTGTCATTGCGTGTTATACAAAGTTATACAAAAATTGCTACAGAGACTGTAACAGGCTGTAAACACAATCTTTTTGGCTGTTGATAATAGGTCTCTAAGGAGATTGGCATACTTTACTCAAAGGAGAGCTAGCCTCAAGTGGCCATTTGAGAAACTGCAGTTCTCGACATTTCTGAACTGGCCTCATTTTTCACAATCAGAAGTTGCAAGTGCATTAAAAACTAAGTGAAAGCTACCCCTCAAAACTAATAATAGTTGCATTAACTTTAGCTCTGTGTGGTGTTAACTGCACAGAGCATTGCTAACAATCACTTATGTGGCCAAATGATTGTAAACCTTTATACAGTAAACTTTCAGATCTTTTATACAGTCACTGATGTGACGACTTTGAATGTAACAACCTGCAGGCTTTGCATTTGAGCGTACATTAGCATGCTGACTGTAGTATTTGTCTTAAAATGCCATTTTGCCATCAGCAGTCCTATAAGCAAGCCTGGCCATCTAAGATGGACGATAACTACAATGTCACATCTAGTAGATTGGCTACACTCAAGTAGATTAAATAATAAATTTCTCTCATACGTACACCTTCATCTTCTGCATCAAACACAAGGACAAAAAAAGAGCCATTTTGTAGCTGTGTGCTGTTATGTAGAGTCAAATTCTTGCTCTAGCTTTTTTTCCATTTTGTCTCTCGCGCAGGTCTTTTTGTGTATTTCGGTTACGGGATCTGGCACAGCAAGGAGGGAATACGGGAGCTGCAGCCCAAAGACATGGCCGCACGCTATGTGGTGCTACCCAGCGGCAGCCTGGTAGAGACAGTGCAGTCCGTTCAGCCCGATAGTCAGCTGGACACCTCAGCGCACCACATCGACAGCCCCGCTGCCTCAGCAGCCGAGGAGTGCAACAGAAAGAGATAATGTGTGACCAGTCGTAATCATTAAAACTGCCCGGTGTGTTGTCGCCCAGTCATATGCTGTACTATAACTAGTGTACTATCTGCATCTCACTCCCTTTAGCACGTGACAGGCTATACTCGTTGCTCTGCAAATGTATGCACACCACAGTCTGGGGGATGCACTCCTTCTGTCTTATTGTGAAGCCTATTTGTATATCTTGTAATTTTCAAATGTACAGTAGAGAGCTTTATTACTGTCCTGCAAACATTAAGCATCAAAATTGTGTTACATGCCCTAAGACCAGCTCTTTTCTTGCAACCTTGCCAGTTTGTCAGATTCCACATATTTGGTGCTTTCTTTGTGACAAACAGTGGAGTTGTTTTTTTGTTTTTTTTAATGTTACCACAGCAGTGGAGGTGCAAAACCAATGTCTCTTCTTTTTGCTAACAAAGTAGAATATCATTTAATTCAGTTAATGCATTGTTTCCTGTTTGTTGTAATTTGAACAAAGAAAAGCACAGAGTTCAGTTTTTTCCTTTATCAGATTGAGATTCTTCTCCCCAGAACCGGCTTTTGCTATTTGGTAATATATAGACTTCCCCAAGTATTTTTCTTTAGGACAAAGTATTTAATCCTATAATATAAGTAATATTCTATGTATTTATTTTTCGATTTTTACTATTTATACTATTATTTTACATTAGCTTAGCCATTCTTGTCTCTGTTATTTTTGTGTGTCACTCATAAATTTTGCATGTACTTCTATTGGTCTATAATCAGTAATTAGCTGGTTGAACACTTCAGTTGTTCTGTTAAATCTCCTAAATCTCATCCCATGACCCACTTCTTTCTTTCGTGTCACTGATCTTGCACTCTGAGTCTTTTTCTCATCCACCTTTTAGTCAGCAGCCCCTTTCACTTCTCCCCCTGTCAGCATGAGATTATGTAACAAAGCACACCGATTGTTGAGACAAGCTGGGAAAATGTCGATATATTAATATCAGTGGAAACCTATCAAACGGGAGTCTTCACACACAAATACTGCAGTCACTGGTCGTTACGTTAAATTGGGATCTGCACCACTCCCCCGAGGGCCTCCATAATCCCAGCAGATTTACTGCGGTCCCTGTCGCCAGTCTGCAGCTTGACCTAGATTAGGGAAAGTCGCATATGTGAGAGCGCTCACATCAGATGGATAGCATTCCCACAGTTTACACTTGTGTCAATAATTGAATTTAAGTGAGCTTTTATTTCTCAATCACATATGTTACTCTGTGTATTTAAAAAACAAGTTTATTCTGATTTTATTCTTTTCAGTTTATGTTTGCATGTGTTACACAAGAAACCAATGGCCTTAAACATGTTGTAGTCAATGTATACTGATGTCCAAAGCGAAAACGCTCAGTCTGAATGGTTCAGTTATTTATTTGTCTGATGGAGAGAAACTGTTATACTGCACACCATGCTTTGAATTATTAAACCAAAACACAAACATAGGTAAGAATGTACACTAGGAGGCATTTGGCATAGTTTTAAAAAAGGAGTCAGGTTCAAGAGAATTTTGTACAACTTTGCACAGTTTGCAATCTACTGTCTTGTAATTTTGTGTCAGTGTTCTGCTTTTAATGTCAGCCCGGTAATAGATATTCATACTGTGGTGCTTTTTTAAGCTGAACGTTCTCACAGTTATAAATGGTCCAAATCTTTTCTTACTTCTGAGTAGTATTGTACTCTGTTCTCTGCACAAGTCTCAAATCTTCTTCTTATCAAGTCTGTTGTGGTGAATGTCTATGTAAAATGCAAAAGACTAAAAAATAAATGTTTTGAAGCAGCATTTACAAAAAAAAAATACTGTGCAGAGTTTGATTTCAGTCTCTTAGAGAATCACATCCATGTAGTATTCACATCCTTTTGTTGTTTATAATAATCATAATAATACATTTTATTTGTAGCCGCCTTTCTAAAACCCAAGGTCACTGTACAGAGCATACAAGATAAACAGTAAAAGGATAAACAGGTATTATACAACATTTGCAGTCAATGTTAAAAAGAGTAGGCTAGTTTCAACAGATGAGGGTTTAAACATCTATTCAGGGTTTTGATTTTTGACTTGAATAAGAGAAGAGAGTCAGTATTCCGGAGGATATGAATTCCAAAGTTGGGAAGCAGAGTGGCTGAAATCTCTGTTCCCCATAGTGGTGAAACAGGCAGAGGGAACAATAAGGTGAATGGCGGATGAAGACCTAAGGGAACGAGTGGGGCCAGGTTATGGATACATTTGAAAGTGAAAAGCAATATTTAGAAAGAGAATCTACAGGCAGCCAGTGAAGCTGTCGAAGAACAGGTTGATGTGCTTTCTGGATGGTGTGCAAGTTATGATCCGGGCTGCAGAATTCTGGAGGAGTTGGAGTTTGTGAAGAGATTTGTTAGGGACACCAAAGAGAAGAGAATTCCAGTAATCAACTCGAGAAGTGACAAGGCTATGGACAAGGACAGCAGCAGCATGTGGGGTGAGGAAAGGACGGAGACGACTGATGTTGCGTAAGTGGAAGTAAGTAGACCGGGTGATGTGATTAATAAGAGACTGAAATGACAAAGTGCTGTCGAGGTACTTGTGGAAGAGTTGTCAATATTAATGGAAAACTTGTGGGATTTGGTTAGAGTGGAAGCTGTGCTGATGAGTGGATCTTCAGTTTTATTACTATTGAGTTTGAGAAAATTGGTGGAGAATCATGTTTTAACCTCCATGAGGAAGTCACAAAGTGAGATGGGTGGAAGGGTGAAATTGGGTTTGGAAGAAATATACAGCTCAGTGTCATCTGCGCAGCAGTGAAAGTTAATATTGTATTTCCGAAATATGTGACAGAATGTAAGCATGTAAATAATCAATAAAAGAGGCCCCAATACCGAACCCTGGGGCACGCCAACAGAAACAGGAAATGAACTTGAAGAGTGAGATTTAGGTTTAATGAACTGAGTGTGATCTGAGGTGAACCAGGCAAGTGGGTATGACTAATGCCAATGAATGCTTGTGTCCAGCCAAAAGCACAAGATAAGAACTACAATTACATCAGTAAGCAATACTGACATGATTGTTTATGAAATGGAGGAAAAATCAAAGCATAAACAATTTGGGGAAGAACCTAAGCCTACAAATGGTTTCTAACTATGCTACGGTGGATCTCCAAAAGTTGATTCTGTTCATCTGGACGTAGCGTTTTGTGGGAGAAACGTTTCGTCACTATATAATCTTGATATTGATATAATCTTTGGCTGTTCAGCCATAGGGAGCTCAGTTCTTGCAGTCATGTGGGCACCAGCCTGATAATGAAGACAGACTGCATCGTGACATTGAACACAATTCACATTTAGTTTGTTTTCAAAACTACAAACTCATTCTTTATTCAAGAAAGTCACAGCTACACACCAACAGTACACTGAGGTTAAATGAGGTGAAGCACAAATTTTCCATTAGATCATAGAGGCACATTGAAGTTGTTGTTGTTGTTGTTGTTTTTTACATATGTATATACTAGCTAAATAAACAATAGTTTATATTTATTCATGGCAAACTGCTCATTGGAATGACAAAATATCTTTCTTCATAAGAATGAAATGTTTAGTCAAGCATAGCATTAGAGATGACTTTCAGTGACATCTATGGCACTGGTTGAAAGTGCTTAAAATTACCTTAAATTATATGCTTGATTACACAGCTATAGTTAAGCCAATTAGGGATTAACCTTCAGGTCACATGCTGTCTGTGAAGTGACTGAAATGACAGGTCATGTGTCCATTCAGGTAAAACTGGTAAAAGGTCAGTGTTTATACTAACACGATTGTTTATTCAATTCAATTTTACTGAAAGCTTACACTGCAGGGACTGACCTGAAGGTCAGAAGGGATTCAGTGAAACCAGCAAGCACTTGTGTTTCCCTGGAAACTCCCACATCCTTGTCAGCAAGCACATAAACAATGACACTGACATCTGTCTCTGTGACGTTCAAGGTACTTTACCTATTTACTTAGAACCATGTGATCAATCCGGAGGGAAGGCTATCCATTCAGATACATCCAGGCTTGTTTGAGAAAGCATATCACATTTCATGAAACCTAATATGCAGGGGCCATAACTGCCCTATTTTAACAGCGGTGAAAAACAGTCTTTATTAATAATGTGTTTATTATGGAGCAATCCATCTTAACTGTAATATTAACTGCCATAACTGTACATAATGACAATATGTAATCACACAAACTCAAAAAAACAGAATTTACGTAGAAAGAAAATTAAGCACTTGTAGTTGTTGCCAGTAATTCTTAACGAGGTATATTGCTTGCAAAAACAGCTTCTGCTCACACCTCCACTGTTTCATTTTTTCCTCTGATTCCAGGCCCGGGAGTGATAAAGTTGAGAAGGGCTGTGTACTTTTGCAGGGCTTTTAGCAGCAGTGCACGCTGTGTTGAGGTGGAGTGTTTGAAGGTGGATTTGTATGGACGAGGGGGAGGTGGATACACGATCCTCTGACTCCACACCACTCTCTCCTCCTCCTGCTTCCTTTCCTCTGTTAACGTACCCCAGCCTTGCTGCATCACTGCTCTGCCTGTGGAGCAAAGAAGAAGGCAACAATGGATGCACAGTATCACTCAGACTAATCTAAAGAGCAGAATACTTACGCTGGACGTTTTTCCGTTGGTGTGCTGGGCAGAGAAGCAGTGTGTGTCTGCTGAGTGGAGGCTTCCTGTTAAAAATGCATATATATGATGTTCAGCAATAAACAACCACAAAACCCTGTTTGAAGTTGTTTATTCATCCATGATATACGTCTATTCACGTGTTTTCTATTTATGTAGCATCACAAGAATCCTACCTAATGACTTACTCTGCTTGCATTATGTTGTGCTCTTTCTCCCAGTTTCTCCAGACTTCTAAGAAGGGTGGAATTTTCCTGCTCCAAAACATTTATACGAATGCTATTTGCTTGCAGTTGCTGCTGCATATCCAGAAGCACATTTCCTGTACCTTTTTTACATGGAATAAAATGAGAAATATTCCTTAAAAATGACAAGATTGATGACAAGAGCAATACTTTAATGTGCACTGATTTTTCCGATTTACTGTCTCTTTCATCTGCAAATGCACTGGGTCATTTTTGTGATCTTATAATTCCAAGTCTGTCAAACTAGCACTCTGTGCTTTCTGAAGTATTAATAGCCGCAGTCAACTAGTGCTTGACAGGTGCAAAGCCACATTTATTTGAATACACACAGGTAATGTTAGTTAGTAGGTGATTCATAGCGGCCTACTCTGTGGTTGAGCCAGTGGGCTGAGCTCTGGGAAAGCCACCAACAGCCTCTCCCTCTCTCTCAAAGCTTGCACATATTCCTTCAACTCATCCACACAGTTGTTTAGCTCATCTGTGTGTTTTTGTAGGGTCTGTTTCTCATTTTGGAGCTTCAAACACAGGTCCTGATGGGGAAAAAATATAGGAGCATATACTACTTGGTTAAAACATGTCTTCTTTGGGTATTACTATGGGTAAAGTGCATTTAAAAGCTCTGATCTACCTGCTGTTGAGTGAGCTGAGCCCGCAGTTCTTCCTTCTCCTCTGACATCTGTTGCAGCTGACTCTGTAGGCCGATCTGCCTCTCATCTCTCTCCCCCAGCTGTTTCTGCAGCTCTTCACACTCTTCGTCGAGAGCGTCGACTCTCTCTAACAAAGACTTCTGCTTTGCCTGCATTGACTGGATTTCACAACCAAACAACACATGTATGAATCTATTTGATTACTGCTGTGTGACTCACACATAAGCGAGTCTGTCACAGTGCCCAGTGGAAAACAACTAATAATCAGGTGCTTGCTGTGATGCTGACCTCTTGCTGACGGCAGGCACTCTGGTACTTGGCTTTCTCCTTATCAAGCAGGAGCTGAATGTCGGAGATCTGACTCTCTAACTGCTGGATCCTGTGCTGCAGTTTAGAACAGGCCTCTTCCTCTATTTGTAAGGTGTTCAGACTCTCCTGCAGTCCTTTCTTTTCATGTTCTAACACACAAAAAAATGCTTAGCCTGCATAAATATGTATTTTGTGTGTGTTCTGCAAAACATACTTTCTTTTTTTTTAAATGAAAGAAAGGTTGTAGATTAATCTTAGGTGCGTGTCTTACCCAGTGCTTTTAAGGTATTTTGCTGCAATGCTATTTCCTCCTTCAGTTTGAAATTCATCTCTTCCAAGGACATAGTGTCTGTGTTCAAAAATGTGAAAGTAGAAAAGTGATTCCAGTGAATTCTCATCATGTTTATTCACAATTTCACTCACCCCTCTTATGTTGCTGTTGCTCCTCATGCAGCCTTTTCTCTGTTTCTTTAATGACTCTCTGTGCTTTCTGCAGCGAAAATTCAAGCTGGACTGAATTTATTTGAAGCTTTTCCTTCTCTTGATTGAAGTCTTTTTGTGCTCTTTCCAGCTGGGACCTGAATCTTTTCTGTTCCTCTTCTGCCGCTGCTAGTCTGTCTTTAAGAGGCTGCACCGTACAGCGCACATCTTGAAGGTGTTTTTCCAGCCTGCGCGTGTCCCTGCGCTGTTCATTGGCCCACTGGGAAACATCGCCTGCTGTCATGCGTCCCAGCTCCAGAGAGTCATCCACAGCTGCTAAGAGAGGCTGCAGAGATGAGGGCAGGCCCTCGCTCTGAAGCAGGTCTACCAGAGCGTCTCCTGTCTTTCTCAAAAGAGTTTGCACTTGATGACACGCATCGCATGGAATGAGTGATGATTCGACAGTCTGGCAGCTTTTGTTTTGACTGCTAAACACAGGAGAGCATGGACTGCTGTGGGTGGGACTGGAGGATGTGAGATTCTGTGGGGAAATTTCAAATGTGCTCGTTGAAGACCAAGCAGACAAGCAACGGCTGCAAAAGTTGGTTCTTGAGCTCATTTGAGGTGAGACAGGTGATGCAGTGTTTGTCTCATCACTGTTTCTTTCCATCTGCCTTTTACTGAGTTCAGACTCCTAAGAAAGGAAAGACAACCTAAAGCACTGAGATCTATCAGTTAACTGGCAACATTATGCCATTATTTTTAATTATGCCTTCACTAAAATGAAGCAGTCTGCCTACCTTTATGTTGGCAAATTGAACTAAATTACTCCAGTAGTTTGTGACTATGAGACCAACTGACAGGCATCCCTTCTGTGGCGTTTGTTCTCTCCTGTGGCTGCCCCTCAGTCGGTCAATGTAAGCACTGGAGCTTTGTACAAGAAGCAGCAGTCTTGTTCAGCCAGAGAGGGAGGGGAAGAAAATTTTTTAACAATTATTATGTGTTTATGTAATGTAATGTCAATTTTTGCTGATTATTTCTTTTGTCAGTTTCAAGTTATTTCAGTGATTAGTGTGAGTTTTTCCTCCTTCAACAGAAGGGTACCAATGATTTTGTTCATGTCTATTCATCAAACAGCAGCATTATAAAGTTCACAGATGATACCGCAATCATTAGGCTGATCACTGATGGCATATAGAAAACAAAATGGCAGGACTGGTGGCTTGGTGTCAGCAAAATAATCTCTTCCTAAGTGCAGATAAGACCGACAACTCTTGATTTTTTTATGTGAAGAGAAGGATAAAGCAGCATACACACAGCAGACATCTGTGAGACAGGTAGAGAGGGTGAAAACCTTTAAATTCCAAGGGACACACACTAAGGAAGATCTCACAACATCCAGAAGTTTCTCAAGAAATCACAGTAAAGACTGTACTTCCTAAGATGGCTGAGAAAGTGGCATGTCGACTAAAATCCTCATTTTTTCCAGCATTTTTTTTTGCAACTCAACGTACAGTTGAGCGCATCATCACCACCTCAGTTACAGAGTGGTACTGGAAGCTGCACTGACAGGAAGGATCTCCAACGTGGGATAAAAACTGCACAGTCCATCACAGGAGCAGCCTTCACATCACTACACGGCATTTACACGACCAAGGGCTCACAACATTTTTAGAGACAATACACACCCACCACCTCTCCACACTTTTGCCCTCAGGTAGATTCTATAGGAGCCTGAAATCAAGCACTAATACTCTCTGTAGCTTCTAGCTGTTGGCCATCGGACTCCTGAATGAGACAATCAGCACTGCCCCGCTCCCACACCAACACTACTGTTGGCTGTTACTGTACTATCATTATCTGCTACTGCACTAATTTGTACAGGTCTGTTTGCAAACATCCACAAGGCATGGGCCCAACGGGACACTGGCAAAATAAGAATTTCATTGTACAGTGTAAACCGCGTTTATTTTCACTGTGCATGTAATAATAATAGCAATATTAAAACATCTAACATTTTTATGTTTCTTAATTTTCTGTGTTAGGCACATGAATTTTCATGTAAATGTGCTATATAATAAAATTGTCATTGTTATGTATTACCTGTCAACCACCAACTCCAGTAAAACAATGTGGGAGTGCTGATTGAACGCATCTTCCCCATCCACAAAGTCATACTGCTCTAGCAGAGCTACCATGTCTAGATTACAGGAGTGCTTGTCCGGGAACTTCCAGGAAGAAAAGCGGAGCGGTCCGGTTCGAGAAAACACGTCCAGAATCGCTCCCTGAAGGTCAACCAGGTCTTTTCGGAGGCTTTCGATACAGTCCTGACTACCCAGCAACTGACTCATGTCTGACAAACTATTTTATAAATGACACAGCTCTGAAAAACACTGTGCAGTCTGTTGATACCGTATCTCCTTGGCAACGTCCAAAAAAAGTACTCCAAGTTCCACAATGCTGTGCGGTTTATTTCCGGAAGTAATTCATCTCCATTGGGTCAACGAAAGCGCGACGTAGTAAGTGTGTTTAACCACGGCAAATTTTAAGCTTTTAGCTCCTGTAGCCTTTATTGTTGACATAGCATGTGCTAAAAAGTAGTGTTTAAAATACGTTTTGGTTTTTTTGTTGGTTTTGTGTTTGCAGGTTACTTCCAGTTTTACAATAAGTCGCAGCCATGCCGCCTGGGCCTGTTCAAATCGTTCAGCCGGAGGCTAACAACAAGGTAAGGGTACCGCTGCTAGTTAGCTAATGCCAGCAGTGTAGCCTACATACTGCTTGCTTTTTGTCGGCTAACTTGTGAACTGGGTTAATTTTTGTCTTTCTATACTTTGAACTGTCTCTTTGATTTTTGAATTTAGCGAACAGCTAGCGTCTATTTCTTTTTCTTTCGCTAAACGTTTGAGGTCGCAGCATTAAACCTTGCTAGCCCGTAGTTAGCTGTGATGGTAAATCTACACACGACGTCTAAAATCTCAGTTCGAACCTGAAGGTAATTGCTGAGACTTTGCTGTCACTTGCTAAATTGAAAACGGATATTTGGATCAATGTGTCTTGTACCACATTTTTTTCACGTAGAAAATTCACCGACCCACTTTCATCACAGCACTTGGTAGTTTTTACCGTATGGTGTGGACTACTGTAGCGAAATTTAAAGTTTTTCAAAATGTTGTCTATGCTTTGAGTGTTGTAAATTGTAGTAGAGCAGGGGAAATATTACTTGGTGTAGTTGGAAAAGCTTTAACATCGGGTGGGTGTTAAGTAGACCACTGTTGTTTTTACTTTATTCTTTTATTTATTCATCTAACCCTTCTTTGGTTTATTCTAACTAACAAATGTGCTTTTGCGGCAACAGAATGATTCAACAGCAGAAGAAACGCCAGCCACAAAACCTATTGTTGGTATCATTTATCCACCTCCCGAGGTCCGAAACATTGTTGACAAGACAGCCAGCTTTGTTGCAAGGTTGGTTATTTTATATGTGGCAGCTTTTTAAATATGTAATGGTAACTGGATTTCATGTATATGGCATAACTAATTCTTGCCAATTCACAGGAACGGGCCTGAATTTGAGGCAAGAATCCGTCAGAATGAGATCAACAATCCAAAGTTTAACTTCCTCAACCCGAATGACCCCTACCATGCCTACTATCGCCACAAAGTCAATGAATTTAAGGAGGGGAAAGCTCAAGAGCCATCTGCAGCTGTGCCCAAAGTTATGCAGCAGGCTATGCAACAGTCCCAGCAGCTTCCTCAGAAAGTAAGTCATTGAACTTCACTTTGCACTTTATTTTTTATTTTTTTAATAAAAAAAAAAAGGTCTGGTAGTCTTTGACCCTGACTAATATTTTACATGTTTTTTTTAGGTTCAGTCACAGGTGATTCAGGAGACAGTGGTCCCCAAAGAACCTCCCCCTGAGTTTGAGTTCATTGCAGATCCTCCATCAATCTCAGCATTTGACCTGGATGTTGTCAAGCTCACTGCCCAGTTTGTTGCTCGCAACGGGCGCCAGTTTCTCACTCAGCTCATGCAGAAGGAACAGAGGAACTACCAGTTTGACTTTTTGCGACCACAGCACAGCCTTTTCAATTACTTCACCAAGCTGGTGGAGCAGTATACTAAGGTGACTTAACAGATTGGTCTTCTCTGGGTGTGTATTTATTCAAGTGGTGATTCTAAACTTTCTAAGCATTATATTGATTCTCGACTTTAATCCTTTAGATTCTGATCCCTCCCAAAGGCTTACTGACCAAACTCAAGAAGGAAGCCGAGAACCCAAAAGAGGTTATGGACCAGGTATTCTGTTTTAACAGTGACTGTTTCTCAAAATAACCGTTTACATTTGCTCTTTCCCATGGTTGTAATATGTCCTGTTGTCCAACCATCAGGTAAGGTACCGTGTTGAATGGGCAAAGTACCAGGAGCGCGAGAGGAAGAAGGAGGAGGAGGAAAGGGAGAAAGAACGAGTTGCATATGCCCAAATTGACTGGCATGACTTTGTAGTGGTCGAAACAGTGGATTTCCAGCCTAATGAACAAGGTAATTATAATCACAGTAACTATATCTTTAAATAGTAACCCCCACCTGTAAATATTGGTACAATCATTTAATCTTTATTGGCATCTCAAATTCCTTAGGCCACTTCCCACCACCTACCACACCAGAGGAGCTCGGTGCTCGCATCCTGATCCAGGAGCGCTATGAGAAGTTTGGAGAGAGTGAGGAGGTAGAGATGGAAGTGGAGAGCGATGGTGAAGATGATGAGCGGGAGGATAGGGGTGAAGGCCAGCCTTCACAGCCTGATCAAGACACACAAGTACAGGACATGGATGAGGTTAGAACTGATGGAGTAATTAATTACTGCGGATTGCAAGCTGTTTGTGTCTGACCAGTTATAGATTTGATACTATATGTTTTTCTTTTAATTAAATGGCATCTTTTCTAACCCACTGCTTGGAGAAAGAAAAAGAAGAAAACTTTAAGATCTTGTAACAAAATCGATTCATCCCCTGCTGCTTTCTTTAGGGATCTGATGATGAGGATGATGGCATGAAGGCTCCACTTCCACCGGACACCCCCATGCCACCTCCACTGCCTCCAACTCCAGATCAGGTTATCATTCGCAAAGACTACGACCCCAAAGGTAACACTGTTCGTTATGTGAGCAAGTTTTTACTTTGTACAATTTGTTTGTTTTTGTTTTTTAACTAATGTTACCTTTTCATTACAGCATCCAAGCCTCAGCCTTCAGTTGCAGTTCCAGACGAGTACCTCATCTCTCCCATTACCGGTGAGAAGATCCCGGCCAGTAAGATGCCAGAGCACATGCGTATCGGTCTGCTAGATCCACGCTGGCTGGAGCAAAGAGACCGCAGCATCAGAGACAGACAGACTGAGGATGAAGTTTATGCTCCTGGTTTGGATATCGAGAGCAGCTTGAAACAGCTGGCTGAGAGGCGTACTGATATCTTCGGTGTGGAAGAGACGGCCATCGGTAAAAAGATTGGGGAAGAAGAAATCCAAAAGCCAGAGGAGAAGGTAAAAACACTGAGTAACTGCAGCTTTTATAAAACTGTCTTTAACAATAATAATAACAATAATAATTGTATTCTTTTGCATTTCAGGTTACCTGGGATGGGCACTCTGGAAGCATGGCTCGTACACAGCAGGCAGCGCAGGCCAACATCACCCTGCAAGAGCAGATAGAAGCCATTCACAAGGCCAAAGGACTGGTGGGAGAAGATGACACTAAAGAGAAAATTGGCCCTAGCAAGCCAAGTGAAATTCATCACCAGCCACCCATCCCCTCCTCTGCACCCAGTTTGCCTAAACCTAGTCCCCCTGTCACAGTGGTGCCTCGCCCACCCTCTGTAAGTTAAAATTGTAATTGTATACATTTGAATGCTTTTTGTTGTACCTTCTTATCACGTAATGTTGTTATGTAACAGGTGGCACCACCAGTACGCACCACTCTCTTGTCTGCTGTACCTGTAATTCCGAGACCACCTGTGGCTCCTGTGGTGCGTCTTGCACCAGGACAAGTTATTACCCCAATGCCGCCCATGATTCCTGCTCCCCGCATTAACGTGGTTCCCATGCCGCCTTCTGCGCCTCACATCATGGCTCCCAGACCACCTCCCATGGTTGTTCCAGCCCGTAAGTTAACCCCCTAGGGTCAAGGGTATAGTGGCTGTTTTTTACTACTTTTGATTTTGCTCTTGAATTAGATAAAATGCAGGTAATGGCTCAGGCATTGTTTTGTAAGTAGTTGTTCCAAAACAATCAGGTGTCACAATAAGATGCAACACTGATTATTCCTGACTACACACTACCTTTAAACTCCAGACTGGCTTGCAATTCTCAAATCTTGCTATCGGTGTCACTGTTCTTTCTTTTGCCATTGCTCCAAGAACTTCTCCTCAGCAACCAAATGCCACGTGTTCCATATAATTTTCTAATTGGTTGATGTGTTATATTTTTCCACCAGTAGGGTGTTGTTTTTTTGTTTTTATTTTAATTTAATTTTTTTTATTTTTGAAAGTACTTTCCTTAGAATATCACATTTTATTTTTTTATTTTTTTTAAATACTTTCTCTTTATTGATTTTCATCTTATTTTACATACAGAACTAAAGAGGGCAAGGGAAACCAACACAGTCACATATGTTCGCATATTCCAAAATACACAACGCCTTGTTTTACTTACACATATTACATATTACACAGGTGCATGTTCCATTCAAACAAATTCGCAGCTGTCCCTCTGCATCACAGAGGTATCAGTTTCTAGTCTCTTGACATATAACGATCCCATCGTTCCCAAAGTCTCTCTCCTTTCTCCTTCTGTAGCCGCAGTGAGAGGGTAATCAGTTCCATATGATGAATTGTGTTAATAATGTCTATGACCAGCTTCCGTGTGGGGGGAGAATATCACATTTTCAAGCAAAAGCATACCATAAATTATTGATCGTAGGTCAAATAAAATCATACTTATCAAGACAATTTAAAAAAACTGGAACATAGTTTAAAGTCTGCACGTAATCCCATGACTCATGTAAGATACTATAGCAGCTATAGTATCTTACATCTATCATGTGTTCTGGACATGCCTGTGCATCCGTCAACTCTATAAGGTTAAAGCGCTTATGAGAAACAACTAGATGACCATTGTTAGGGAAAATATTACTTGTCTTGGAGTAATTTGGTAACCAAACCTTTTATACATAGCCTTCCTTATTTTTATATTTAAATTCAAATAACCTTATTTTTTCCCCTTCCTCTAGCATTTGTTCCTGCTCCACCTGTGCCACAGCCACCAAGTGCTGCTCCAGCACCACCTATCCACCCACCCCCACCTCATGAGGATGAGCCTGTCAGTAAGAAGATGAAGACTGAGGATAACCTGATTCCGGAGGAGGAGTTCCTTCGTAGAAACAAGGTTTGTTGGATCAATAAAGTGTGGAAAAGGTGTTACGTTACATTTATAATTTACCAGTGCTACCACATCACTCTCGTGGTTCAGTAGACTGGATTGGGACTTTGTGTGACCATCAGATTCATTTAAAGATATGCAAAAAAGAAAAGTTCTTTTTGTGCACATGGTAGTAATATAGGGCTTTGTTTCCAGCTGTGGTAGTTGAAGATAAACACAGCTAACCTACTTAGTAGAACATGGATATGTAGTTTCATCTGTTTTTGTGTCTGAATCTTTTCCCTGTCTCTAGGGTCCAGTGGCTGTTAAAGTACAGGTTCCTAACATGCAGGACAAGAGTGAATGGAAGCTGAATGGCCAGGTGCTGAATTTCACTGTCCCAGTCACAGACCAGGTATGCAACATGTGGTTTGTTTTCTCTCTTTAAGGTTAAGTCGTTTCTCACACACAGCATTCTTATTGATGTGCAAATGTAATGTCTCCGCAGGTGTCTGTCATTAAAGTCAAAATCCATGAAGCTACAGGCATGCCGGCAGGAAAACAGAAGTTGCAGTATGAGGTAAAGATTTGCTCATGGCTTTGTTGGAATGTCTGATCTCATCTGCATTAATTAATATAAAGTGCTGATTTATTAATTTGTTGTTTTGTTTTGTTTTTGGTTCCTTTTCAGGGTATTTTCATCAAGGATTCCAATTCACTGGCTTACTACAACATGAGCAACGGTTCGATCATTCATCTGGCACTGAAGGAGAGAGGTGGAAGAAAGAAGTGAGCCATCCTTGCAGAAAGAAGACATGATTTTTTTGTTGCTTTATTTTGTTGTTGTTTGTGTCATAAAATAAATTTTTGTTTGCATTATATGGCATTTTTCATACAATTGTGTGCAAACAACGTGTCCTCCTTAAAGGTTAAAAGGATAATACTCTGGATGGCAGTCATGATTTCACACTTTTGCTTCAGTCTTTTTCTTCTCTGTGATGCAACTTAAGTGGTAATTTGTAACAACATGTAGAGCCCACGAGATTCATTCATTGAAATAAAGGAGTTTTAAATGGTCTGGTTTTGTTGCTGCTGCGTTTGCAAATCTAGCACATGTGCTCACAGAAAAGAGCAGACATGGGATTCGCTTCCTCTTTCTTCTGCAGCCGCTAGGGGCAGACGTAACATTAGGATGTTAAAGCCCAGGCGAGGGCGGTAGGCTTGGGATACTAGGAGATGTAGAAATCCGTATAGTGTTCTCGGGTGGGATGACAGGACGGCAAAACCAAGCCACAGCTAGCCGAGGACAAAATGTACTAGTTCGTTAACCAGGTGGTTTAGTAAGTAATCGGCTAACTATGTAAAACTAGACAATAATGTAGCGGCGGTTCGTTGAAGGTGGGGTCAATGTAGAAATAGTTTGGGATTGTTGTCACAAGCAGTTAAGGCTAACTTTTAGTACGTTAGCAACGCAGAGTTAGCTGGCTAATGTTAAAACTGGGGGAAAACCCATTCAAGTTAACTCAAGCATAACCAGTTTAATGTGACCCAGCGGTTGGAGCACACCCTTAGAAAAGATTTACGGACAAAACAGCGGTTGGAAAGTTTAACTCGCGCCCAGAAATCATGGCGTCGGTGCAGTTTGACTCGACTGCATATGCACAGGAGCAGATTTGACTCTGGGTTGTCCACAACCTCGCTGACGTTAGCTGCCCCGGCTAGAAGGCTAGTTTTTTTTCTTCTTCTTATGCTACCATGGACAAAATGGAAAACGGCCGTCGATCTGTGGACACGGGGAGCATCAGGACTCTTAGCAGCAGTCACATTGACGACGAAAGCTCCTTGGGATCCGACTCTGAGATCAACGGCTTCGCCAGCGAAAGGCAGGCGGATAAATATGGATTTATTGGTGGGGCGCAGAAGTACTCAGAGGACACGTAAGTTTACTTTAACTCTGAGGCCATCTGTGTTGGTTTGCCATGCTTAATGATAATGATAATAATAATAGGTAGTAAATTTGCAGCCTACTGTTGTCCATTAGTTGTGATGACAAGTTGTGCAGGTGTTGTTATGTGCCTCAGACAAACAGAGCTCCCAACCAGCTGCGTGGCACCGTGTTGTTTCTATTTTTTCCTTTCTTTCTTTTTTTTTTTTTTATTACCCTCTGTTTGCCACAGTCACCACAAGCAGTAAACGCGTAGATGAGGATTGAACGAGTCGTATTAATCTTCTTATTTCTACCATGTAATGTTAAATTGTTTTTCGTTTAGCCTGTCACACAGTTTTTTGCGGTGGTGGTGGGGGGGTGCTGACCGAGCACTTCTGGCTGTCTGTGTCATGCTTGGATTTAATTTATCTCTGGCCTTTTGGCAATACAGATTAGATCAGTTTCTTTTCTTTCTTTTGTAAGAAATCTATTTCGTTTTTCTTTTTGTGCTGGGTCTAAAGCCTGCATGACAGCAGTGAAACAGTGGAAGGAGTGGGTGAAAGTTATGGCAAGCACCGGCTGGCTGGGAGTTTCCTGTCTTGTGGAGTTTTGGCAGGCTTGGAGCCGCAGCTCTTGGTGCCTCTTTAGCTGAGGGCCTCTTTTGGCTCAGCTCTGTAGATAGTCAGTGTTTAGCTTGTACTGTTTGGCAACAAACGTATCTCTTTATTGTTTAAAGGCTCTGGGAGCTGAAGCTGCAGTATAGTCTTGCACTGATCTACAACACATAGGCTGCACTTTGTTACCAGAAGAGGCCTGTCTTAAATAAGAAGAGCTCTTTGAAGACGTTTCAGCCCTACAATTACAGGCTTGTGCCGATGAGATAATTATATACCATAGTAAAGCATCAGACCACAATTCCTAATGTAGGTTATACTTGCTTACGTTTTCTTTTTCTGTTTGAAAATATAATGTAAAGTCCTTGACTCCCCCTTCCCTCCTTGCCTGTAAATATTTTACTGTTAAATTATCCTGACTGCAGCTCCTTCAGATCAGAGAGCTTTGACATTAAATAGGTCTTGAGTTTGTATCTTTTATAGTTCGCTGACTGCAAATGAGTGATGGCCACACACACAGATCTGATGGTAGATGCAGAACGATAAACTGTCTTTGTGAGATTTTCTTTTTAAAGCTTGGGCCAATTTGGAGGCTTATTTCAGACTTGCCTTATTGCAAAAACAAGCAAACTTTTGTCACCTGTCTAATTATTTCTGTGCTAAAAGAAGAGAAGATGTGTCGTTTGCTGTCATTTCAAGCAAAAAAGCGCAAAAAATGATTTGAGCTTTGTAATTTTTTTTCTCCCTCCTGTTGTGTAACCAGAGCTCAGGATATACCTCCAGCGGTGCTCAGGCAAAGAGAGGTGAAGTGGCTGGACATGCTGAACCACTGGGACAAGTGGATGATCAAGCGATTCAATAAGGTCAGCACCAGGTGTTAAATCAGTTACATAAAACATGTGGCTTGGTTGTATGCCTTCCATGGTGTTAGCCATGTGAAGCTCACCAGATCAGTTTCTTTTAAAGAGTTTCTGAAGGTGGTTTGCTGAATTGTATTGTGTCGTTTCTAGGAAGTTTTTGTTTTTGTCCCCCCAATCACAGGTACTCTTACACATGATCAAACAAAGCAAACGGTAACGCTCAAATGATTGCACAAGGACCAGACTTTGTATACACTTTGTTTTGCAGCTTCGCTTGTCTAGCTGGTTCTGTGTGAAATGCTCTCAGCGAATCGACGTAAAGCTGCAACTTAACCTCACACCCATGAATCAGCAGCAAGCCAGGACACAACCCCGTCACTGTATCACTGCATATACTGTATGACAAATTACCGGTTTCAGATTCAGGGTGGGATTGTACTGGCTTCATATAAAATGATTCTCTTTCAAAAGGAATACAAAAAGTGGCTCTGTACATGACAGAAACGGCTAATTTAGCGGCGAGAAGTGTTCCTTTTCTCGCTGTACATGTACTAATAAAGGTCAGGGTTTCTAATCCTTTATTGTGCCCCCATGATTGATAATAATTGTACAGTAGGAACTGTAATGTTCTTGAGGAAGTGTGCCAGCTTTGCTTTAGAGCAAACAAATGTGCTCAGAAAGGGTAATGCAATGCAAGTCAAGTCAAAAGTCTCAAGAGGACTCAAATGTGAAGGTCGGGTCAGCTAATCTGTTGCGACAACACCTGTTTGTGATTCCTGCTGAAAGATTGCAAAGCCTCAACTTGGAGAGATGGCACGAGTTGAGATCAAATTTTATCAATGTCATGTTTTGCAGCATTCATTTTAGTATATTTTGGCCCTTTTGAAGGTCATAATGTTCTTCCTACAGTTGCAGCAACAAGCTTTTTTTCTATGCTTATCCCTTCCACACACTCGCACGCTGCTGGATGTCTTTAGATCATTTTGGGGTTCGGTATCTTGCCCAAGATACTCCTCCAGCACGCACACTGGAGGAGTCTAACTTTCCGATAAGAAGACGACCCGCTCTACTCCCTGAGTCACAGGTGGTAGAGTGTTTGTGTATGACTTCTGTTTATGTTTCTATGCACCTTAAGTAGTCGCCCCCTTGGAGATAATGTTTTGTTTTCTGCATCCTGAAGATATAAATCACGTGGCATGTTTTTAATGTTACATGTATAAGTGAAGCTCTAATAAGAGACTCAGATGTTAGAATATCCCCAAATTTTGGCTCGTCTTTGATCAAATTCTGATCTTGCATCTGCCAAATAAATTGGTGATCTAGATAAGTAGTAACTGGCCATTTTCATTGCTGAAAAGAAGGAAGTCAAATCACTGGGTTGTAAGAGTTTTTAGAGTGCATGCAGTGCTACAAGTCAATGCATCCTAAGTGTAAGTTGTTAGTTTCTAAGTACAAAACTACACTTATTCAAAAAAGGGAACAAATACCAGTGGAAGCGCTCTGATGAAAACCATTTGCTGTATCTGCGCACCAGATTGCCTCTCTTAGCTTTTCTCAAGCTACATTCTCCCATGGTCCTTTGGTATATTGCTTTATTTGGGAAACCCTTTTGTTCTGTGACTCAGGTGAGGCTGCGTTGCCAGAAAGGAATTCCTCCTGCCCTCAGAGGCCGTGCATGGCTCTACCTGTCTGGTGGGAAGGTGAAGAGAGAGCAGAACCAAGGAAAGTTTCAGGTCCGACAGCTTCCTCTTTCACTTCCTCCTCACATCTCTGCTTAAACTCTACTTTGAGCTCATTTCATTTTTAAATTTCATTTGAAATTGGTACTGAAAGTGTGGTCATCCACAAGCATTACTCATTTGAGTGAGAACCCAGATATTTTTACCAAAGAGCTGGAGCAATGGCAGTTTTTATTATTGATCTTTTTTGTTTGGTTTGTTTTCTATTCAGGTTAAGTGTTCAAAATGCATGCTAGCATCAAATGAATAATGATGCAGATCTTGAATCTTTTCAAATATAAAGTTTAAAACTAGCCTCTGCTCATGCAGTGGTTAGACAATTCACTGACCTTTATAGTGAATGAATAACTTAATTTATTGCTGAGATCACTAAATCCTATAAAAAAGAATCAGGGGTTTGTAGTCCTCCTACTTAAAGACAATATAATCACTTATACCGTATCACAAAGAGATCTCACTCTCATGTCCCCCATGCTCTTTTTGTCAGGAGCTGGATAGCCAGCCGGGAGACCCCAAATGGCTTGATGTAATTGAGAAAGACCTCCATCGACAGTTTCCTTTTCACGAGATGTTTGTGTCACGGGGAGGACACGGGTGAGCAGTCTACCACAATGTGACGTACAACACGGGAGTTGTTTACTGCATCTTATTTGAATATGCTAAAATGTTGCGTGTGTGTGTGTGTGTGTGCGCGTGTGTGCGTGTGCGCAGGCAGAAGGACCTGTCCCGTGTTCTTAAGGCTTATACTCTCTACAGACCAGAGGAGGGATACTGCCAGGCCCAGGCTCCTATTGCTGCAGTGCTGCTTATGCACATGCCTGCTGAGGTACGAACTGCCTTCAATACAAACACACACCATCACTCACCATATAAATTGTGTCCCTTGGTGTGGATGATCTGAACACTTGAAGACTTGTTATGGTCTTTAAAACTAAAATCCACACTGAAAATAGAAATAGTGCTGTTTCTTTTATTTTGTAAGGCTCAGTTTTAGTTTGTGACCTCGGGAAAGTATTTTTGAGCTGAACTGCAGAGGGACTGAGTGTACAAATGATGTAATCTGTAGATGATTTCCAGAGCTGCTCCATAGTATAAATAATACATCGAATTTGAGATTATGATAGCAGCCAAGATGACTGTAAAAGGGTTTGGAAATTTTGAACTAAAAAACGAGGCAGATAGCATCGCTGGAAAAATCCTATCATTCCACAGATTAAGTCTCTGCATGTATGTCAGAGTATCAGCTAATGGAATCATGAATTCCACTTATTCAGTTTAGCTTAGTTAGACATGGTGTGTGATTTTTAGACACACTCTCAGTTTGAGGAAAGTCTTGTGGTCATTAAAAGCACTAAGCAATTAATATGTTGAAGGAAAATTCTCCTCACAACCTAAAGTATGAACTTCAGACATAAGAGAGAGAGCAGACTTTGAAGTGGATTTATCAGATGTGTGTGGTGGTTATATATACATGCAGTTTTCTGTCCTGGTGAGCATTTCAATTAAGTAAATTACCAGCTAAATAAGTGTCCGGGGTGTTGCAAAGATGGCTTTTTATTGTGGATAGTTGCTTGGGAAAGGATTTTGGTTCGACACCACACTGTGTGACACAATAACACTATACACACCAAATTGGCCAGTGTCCTAAGGGGGCCCGAGTGCTTCATAAGGGTAGAATGGCTAGAAAATCTTGTATTTAAGAGAACATTTCTAATGTTTTCCAGCTTCTCTGTGACCCCTGGAATGCCTCTCTAAGTATAACAAAGAACTACCCTTACATTGTGTGTATGTGTGTGTGATTCTACAGGATGCTTTCTGGGGGCTGGTCCAGATCTGTGAGAAGTATCTTCCTGGTTACTACAGTCCCGGCCTGGTGAGACTGAAACACTTGAAAGCGTTCATGATGATATGGCTCAGTGTTGGAAATGCAAAGAGAATATAGCCTCAGTTGACTCCACTGCTACCAGAGCTGTGCACACCTACTTGTAGGCCTTTTGCTCAGCAAAACTAGAATGTGTATTTTGTTTCCCACAGTGTGTGTGTGACGCAGTGGCACTGTGGTTATGGTTTTCTGATGAAGGCAGTGGGCTGTTTACAGACTTATTTTCTCAGTAAGCTGTTTGAGTAAACTTTCTTGCGTAATAATTGCCTCCTCTTGGTTTCTGTTGCAGTTATGAATTCCATGTTATGAAAGAAGGTTTGCTAATTAAATGTTTCCTCATAAGTGCAAAATCTGGGTAGTCGTGCATAATGGGAAAACAATGTGTAGAAATAAGGACTGGTTTAATTTAATAGATGAGCGTGTATGTGCATATCTCATTTCAGCACCAGCAATGCAGAGTACAATACGTTTTTTGTTTAGTGTCCCCCACCGCTCCCTCTTTCAGGAAGCTATACAGTTAGATGGAGAGATACTCTTCGCCCTGCTGCGACGCGTCTCCCCTCTAGCCTTCCGGCATCTGGAGAAACATAAGATCGACCCCATCCTCTACATGACTGAATGGTTTATGTGTGCCTTCTCCAGAACCCTACCCTGGGCATCGGTGCTGCGCGTCTGGGACATGTTCCTCTGCGATGGTATGTATCTGCAGCGGTGCCTCATAGAGCGTCTTTACTCTGAAATTGACTCATCGGCTCCTTCTTCCTCCTTTTAGGAGTGAAGATAATTTTCCGAGTGGGCTTGGTGCTACTCAAGTGCATGTTGGGAACTCGTGAGAAGCTTAAGGCCTGCCAAGGCCAGTATGAGACCATGGAGCTTCTCAGGGCGATAGAGCCTCGATACATGCAGGAGGGTTTCCTTGTTCAAGAGGTAAGGGGTTTTTCCCAGATTGCTTTGCCTTCAGGCTGAAATGTCCTCGGTGTCCTGCCAGTGATTCTGATCTTTGATTTGCAGCTTCTAGAAGTGTAATCCAGGCCTAGAGTTGAATGTGGTAACTGTCTCCAAAAACTGAAGGTATTGCACTAGCAGCGAGTCGTATAGATGCCTAAAGATGGTCTCTAGTTGTCCTTTAGTTTGCTCTTTCAAGGAGGAACTACATCCCAGATATCATGCTTCTCATCACACGAGTTACCTAGTCATGTGAGGCTACCCAAGAATCAAGGAAAATATAATTTAAAAACAGAGTTTATTTTACTTTGCTGATATCAATGTTTTCTAAACATGTGATTTGACTTTGTTATTGAGAAGTCGTGTCTGATTATTCGGCAGTGATGTAAACAGCATTGTGTCATATTGTGAGGGAGGAGTTAGAGGGAACAATAAATGTTCCTACAAGTAGTCAAGAGAACACCAGTGAGTCTGAGAGAGTGAATTAAAGTGACACACAGACAAATTGACCAGAGTGCTGGCTGCATGGTGTCTGGTTCCTTGTATCGAGCTTTGTGTGAGGGTCTGTCTTCCCAAACAATACCCCCTGTTATATGTAGCGCCGGCTTGACTGTGTGTGGCGGTCATTTGGCATTTGCAGACAAAGTTCACAGTCTCAGTACAATTGCCAGTCATGGAAGGAACATGTGAGCACAGCAGTGACCGGGTGACTTGATTTTTCCTTTTGCAGATTCTAGAGGTGCCGGTGACGGCGCGAGACGTGGAACGAGAGCATCACACCCAGCTCAAGCGCTGGAAGAAGAACCGCGGGGAGCTCAATTTCAAACCGCCTCCAAGAATGCACGGCGCTCGGATCATCATGCTGGCTGAGCCACCCAGGCGTCAGGACCTGCAGCAGAACCCCACCATTGTACTTGAAGTGCCTCAGACTATCCCACAGCTGCAGAAGGGCAAGGAGGAGAAGAAGAGTAAGAAAAAGAAGAGCATGAAAAAATCCCAGCCCACAGAGGAGATTCCCAATCCTTACCCTCTTCTCAGTGACCCTCAATCGTCATCCACAGAACCGCCTGCCCCACCTCCAGGCAACAGTGTGACGCCAGAGGCCGCGGCGCAGACTGAAACGGACTCAGCTGGAGAGCAGAAAACACCTCCTACAGACCTCCCCTCTGCCAAAGAATCTACTCTTCAGCGATCTACACAAAGCCTCAGCAGCACAGAGCAGGACACATACTTGTAGCTCTGAAAGTGTGTGTGTGGGTGTGGACGAAGCACCAGCACTCTTCCGTCAACAACCAGCCAGCCTTGCCGAAGTCTCTGAGTGGCCAGCATAACCTATTTTTTTTTCTAATATTTGTATGCATTTGCTCATTTCCACACAAGTTTGCCTTTGATATTAACAGCATACACTAAAGCACCTTTACCATGTATAAAACTACTTAAATGCTTTTGCTATTTGTCACTACAGAGCTGACGGATGCTTCCTCTTAATGCTTGATTCTCTTATTTAGACCATAAGTCTTAGTATTGTTTTTTTGGAAGGGAGACAAGTTACTGCTTTACTGAGGGCAGTGTATTTCAAGTGTTCGGTAATCTTAGTAAGGTGCCGGATTTCTTGCAGTTTATGCGTTTTCACTTGTAATAATGTGCAGCAGAGGATGTAAACTCCTGATGCACGCGCCACACATTTCAGCCTCTCAAGTCTTTGTATTTCATTTTGGGGGAGGGGGGTTTCCACTAGAGGGCAGCCTTGCAGCTATACATGCTCTTAGGAGAGGCAACCACAGCGAGGATGGGATTCAGTAAAATTGGGAGTAGGTACAAGCGTACTTCTCTGAAGTTGAGATTACATTTTCTCACAGTGAAAAATTGTATTAAATTTAGCGACTGAAGTGGCGAATGTAAGGAAGTCTTTTCCAACAAGCGCGAGTTATTTAAATACAATTTAAAACATGGAGTAATAGGTAGGTGTGTGTGTGTGTGTGTGTGTCCTGCTATGCAAAACAAACAAAAACATCTCTTTGTTTTTCCTGAATCAGTTGAACTGCTGTTTAGCTGTGTATAAGCTCCTCTTCTCACTGTGTGAGGCACTTCCAGCCACTTCGGCTCACCAGTCATTCCCAGGCAGCAGAGTGGAGAACACTGGACTTTCCTCACTGTATGACACATTCCTGCCTTCTTAAAAGCTAATCATTTTGAAGACCACCTCTTACCCAATGCAAATCTGCCTGATTGTGTTTGTGCACACGAAGCAAATCACCTAATGGTGCTGACCTTCCTTTTGGCTCTGCTTAAGGTCTATTTGGACATGTGAAACCATTAAGGTGTTGGGTTCATTTTTGTATTTTGGGTGTTTGTTTTTTGCTAGAGCTTCCAAAGCAAATTAAGACTGTTACTCTGAGACCATCTACGACCCCTGCATGTGACCAGGCTCATTTTCTGTGCAGTCACGAGGGATCACGGGATTTAAGGATTTACTGGGATTTCTGTAGCTGTTTGTATTTTTGGGGGGAAATGCGGTAGCATGCATGGATTGTGAGGCTCTTTGTCTTTTCTTTTTTTCCCTCCAAAACACCACAGTTTTATTTTGGTGGCATTCCTAGTCTTTCTCAACTATCAATACAATGGTAAAGGGAGTCTTGAGAAACACAAGTGCACGTGTGTAAAATGTGTTTGTGCATAACTAATATTAAAAGAGTCTTTGCTAATAAAGCGCGTGCTCAGCTCAGTTATAAAACGCAGCGGGGATATAAAAAGATGACATTTATCAAGCGATCACTCTCCCCTTATGCAATAGTTTAGTTGCTTGTGCCGCAAATCCTCACATTTCACTCGTATTATAATTTAATGCTCTTTGTGTACATACGATATAAAAAAAATATGTAATGAACTGTATTTTCAGTGTATACTGCTATATTTTTTGTCATGCAGTTACAGATACTACAGAGGTAGCTATGTATGTCATTTGCAGTCAGAGACGGTATATATACTTTTTTTTCTTTTCTTTTTTCTTTTCTTTTTTTTTTTGATCAGCATTTGTAACACTAGGGGGGGAAAACATTTTCAGGGGAACCTTTGCCACTAAAATGCTTTTTCTCACTCTAAGAGTGTTACTGTTGCTACTAGGTTTTAAAAAGGAGATCCTCTCCAGAACTCCCGTGGCATGAGTTTTAGGCTTGCAGATAAGTGGCTGTGTTGCATATATGATTGCTGTCAATCTAGATTGTTATTAAACGCCGGGATCTTTAGACCTGTTTGTATGTAATGTCCCATGTTCACCAGCAGATGGCGGACCAGAGTCATCTCTTGGAAATGAGAAGTTTGCCTGTATGTGAGTGACAAGCCGAATGCCCTGTGCGATCCAAGATGTCTCCATTAATTCCACTTTTTTCTTTTTTTTCTTAATGCTGCACTAGCACAAGGTCAATTGTTACATTAAATACTGTTTTGCGTTACATTTTTTTCAGAAATGCCACGTTTGAGAGTGATGTGACAGCTCTACTTATGAATAAATTTGTTCTGCAACCAGGTATTGACTGCTGTTTGTTTTACGTCGGGAGAGAAAAAGCCTTCAAATCAATGGGAAAAGTGGGGAAAAAACCTTGTTACATACGATTTTATTTATTTTATTTTTTAAAGAACAGTTGATGTACATGCCTATAGGCCACTGATTTTATTTCACAGAATGATTCAAAAACAACGAACCAAAAAGTTCTTGGGTGTGTTTAAGAAGCTGGCCAAATTATCGTTTATTAGTAAGTTGTCTTTTGTTTTTTTTTAAATCTGCCTAGCAAAGCTAAGTGCATTTCAGTTTACATAAAAATTTCAACTTACTGTTACACGTCTCAGTTATTTCTGTGTAAGCTGAAATTTTGAGATCCGTGCTTTATGGATAACCAAAATAAATTCTTCAGTTTTGGAAACGGGCAGCTTAGTATGTTTGATTTGGCAGGTTTTTAGGCCAGGTTGCCAAAAAGTGATTTATGATGTTTCTGTGTGTTTATATTGGTAAATGGACTGTAGTCAACCGGTCAAGACATGACTTGTACCTACAGTATGATTGTGATCAATCCGGTCCCTTTTGGCCACTTAAAATATCTTTAATTCTGGCTCGGCATGACTTGATGTCATTCATGAAAGCTATGTTATACATATGTTTAACAGACTATAGACCAACAAGTCATTTACAACTAATTTACAACTTTTTGGGCATCACATCTGACTTCCTCACTTTCCCCTAAAGGCAGCACAATTCCGAATGACACTGGGTAAGTAATAGTTCACACGTACCAAATATTTTACATAAATTACTATTATTATTTTATTTTTGGCTGTCTGTATGTTTTTATTTTTTTCACAGTGTATTTGTTTTCTTTCTGAAGGTCAGTGTGGTTATGCTAAATGTGTAACTGCGAAGCAGCCTGTTAGCTTAGCTTAAAAATGCTAGTGTAGTTAATGGTATGTTTTGTGTTTTTTCTTGTTATTTCCCCCAAAACACTGCCATGAGGGGTTTCGAGGCATTTAGTAGTGAAAGACATGCTGGTAAGTTTATTCTGTTGCTTTTAATAGAGTCAGGCTAGCTGTTTCCTCAGGTTTCCAGTATGTAATGTAAACTATGCTACATAAAAAGTAAATATAGGAGATTGATATCAAGATTTTGCAAAAAAGGAATACAAAAAATATATATTTAAAAACCAAAAGACAAATTTTGGAGTTATACTGGATGAAAGTGTGCTTAAGCAGAAGTTTCCTGGTTGAACTGGAATGGGGTTTAAGGAGGCTTTTACAACAATAAAGATAAACTACATTTAATCTGGCATAGTGTTAGTGTTATATGATGATTTATCCCCTCCAGTGATAAATTTCCTTTCCTATAACGATGTTATTCTGCATTATGTCAACCCTGACATCTCAGATACAACAGTGTGGTACAAAATCTTATCAATTGGGAGTCTGTGGTTTGTTGTCTATTTGTCTAAGTATGAAGAAAGAAAGATTGTAAAGCCACTGTAGGAATGTGTGTCCAGCATATTCGACCCTTCTCCTGTCAGGCTTTCTCAGCAGCTTGACTGACTCAGGCCCCCTCTTAAGTCTAATAACAGGGTGCCATTCTTTTCTTAATTCACAGTTTGACCTCTTTTCTTCACCTTTAAGGTGTGGGACATTTGAAGGTTTTTTTCCCCCAGGCTCTAAAGAGTTGTCAAATTGTTGTCTTGATGACCCCAAAAAGCGTGCTAACTCATTTTTAATCGTCCAGCAAGGTGTGACCTGCAGCTGTTGACCTCTGGTCTTCAGGGTTTAGTGTAGTTTTTTGCAGAATGCAGAGGTTCCTCATAACTGGGAAACTTTAACTTTCTTATTGTTTAAATATCAATGCACACATGTGTAGACATGATTATAATTTTACTGGACATGGGGTACTTGTTCTGATTGCGTTACTCCAGCAAGGCCATTATGGACCATTATAGAATCTGCTGATGTTGACCCGCATAAGGCACAGCAACAGTTAATGTTCTAGGTCCCTGAGGAATGCATGCACCGTCACGCTTTCCCTCTTTGCATCAGACACCTGGCCCTCTTTCAGTGCCACCGTGCTATTTACATCTCAAAGGGGAATGACCAAGAAGGCTCTCTCTGTGCTCCCTTCCTTACTCCAGAAATGATCTGATTTATCTCTTCATCAACGGAAATATATGCCTTTAGAGGGCCATCCCGTGCCTCTCATCCCCAGCTAATACAGATGGGAGAGAGAGAGAAATAAAAAGAGAGACTTGTGATCCTCCGTGTGATCCCAGACCTAACGGACCCCTGTCACAGTGCTTGATTCATGTGATGCGGGTGACTTTCTCTCTCCTCCCAGAATCAATGTGTTAGGGCTCTGGGAGGTGGTGGCGGGCCATAACGCAAAGCAAAGGCGCCTGTGTTCCTAAGGTATCCGATTCCCACGTTTGATGGACCATGACAGGCAGGTTCAGGTCAAATTAAAAGGCCGCAGTAACAAATATGAGGGCAGACGCTGTGATTGTCTGTACAGGTGAACTTTCCGTGGCAGTGGGAATAAAAAGTTATTTATTGCACCAGGGGAAAACATTACTCTTTGTGCAAGAGGTATTTACAAAGGAGGGGGATTCCTGAGCTAGTAGTTGGATAATTGAATCATCCTTGTGTTGGTTTTTCTGTGTGGACCTCTTGTGTTCATTAGCCAAAGGAAAAGCCCTCACTTTTATCTTCCTCTTGCAGCATTATGGCATTACTTGCCCTTTTTTCCCCCTGTAATGTAGCATATTATTAGTAAAAATCACCTTGAGTGTGTTCCCTGGTGCTGCACGTTTCTTCTGGATGGAAACTTTAAAGCCCGCTTTCGAGACAGCTTTGCAAATATTTTCCATCTTTTGGCTCCAGTGTGGTATTTTGGACCATCCTAAATACAGACTACTGTTAAATAATCCCATGCATGAGTGTTAATGTTTTCAGTCTGGAGCAATGCCTGGAGGTTCAGCCTTCCTGTCACGTAGAAAGCTGAGTCTTGCCAGAAAAATTAAAATGCGGTTTTGGCACTTGCAGCGTTTCCATTGTATAATTCTGCTTGTATTTAGAGATTTGGTGGCTACAGATATGGATAATACTTAGAGGGTAACGTTACCGCAGAATAACACCCCAAAATTCACATGGGTGCATTTAGCAAGTGCTTTAAATGTCATCACAGTTCTCATTGTAGTTACTCCCAGTGGACGTGCTGCACTGCTTTAGGGACTGTATGATTAGTGGTGTTGGTGGTGGGGGGGGTTTGGGTTAAAAAAACTAAAACCATTTGAGGTTATTTGGTTAAGACAGTGCACGTGACTTTGAAAGAATACATTAAGGAACAAGGAACTCAAGTGATAGATTAGAGGTGAAATTAACAATTACTGAAATGACCAAAAAAATGACCAAATAATTCAGTCTGCAAACTTTTAGATGATGTTCTTCTTTGCACTGAAACACAAAAGAGCCCTTTCTAAAAAGCTTAGAGTCACATTTGAACGTATGGGTCAGTGGCTAAAAGGTAAGTGAGGCATAGTAATTGTATCTGCTAATCACCTGCCTGCTACACCCACAGGACATTTTGGGCCCAAATGACGGTTGTGTGGGGGTTAGTTGGGGGGTAAGTGCAGCGCACCTGTGTGGCTGTCATACTCCTTGAGGAGTTTCAGTTCAGTTAATCTCCGTCAGTTTCCCCCACCCCTGCACCCATCCTCCTGACCTCTTAACCCTCTACATCCCCTTGATCAGTAGTGCCAGGGGCATTTACAATTATGACTGTGAAGTCTCGTCAAGTAAATGAAGCATAACCGGCGGCAACATTTTTCCCAACACTCCTCGAGTCTTCTGACTTTTTCGCGGCTGGTGGTAATTAAGTCTGTCGCAATAGTTTGTTTTATACCCTTGATCCCTGATTGAGCTGTTTTGCAGTTATGTCTGACGCAAATTCCCTGTGTAATGAGGATGATGATGAAGCAAAGTGAAGTTAATGTGCCCCTGTTCACAGTTGCCTCCTCCTTACCCCCCTTACCCCTTGTCACTGGCTCCCGTCCTCTGCTTTTTGGGTGGCGCTGATAATCAGTAATTAACCGAGCCAGGTAGAGAATTGGCTCTTAAATGGCTCTCTCTGGGTGTTTGTTTACTTGTGTGTGTGCCTGCAGAGCCTCCTGGCCTGTGAGTGATGAGTTAGAGACACAGATGGTGGGCATCAGCAAGCTGGCTGGAGGCAGATTAGCTACCTACTAATATCTGAGCAGCCCTGTCCACTCCCACTCCCACTGAGCCCCAGAGGAGCGCCTGTCTGTAACACTACTCGCTTTGGAAAGCCTCATGTGTTGATGGAGGCCAACCATGGGCTTATCTCGTCTCATTCCACCACCAGTGAGCCTAGCAGGCTCAGGGCTCCGAGCAAGAGAGGGCGGGGGTGTCTGTGTGTGGATGTCTGCATGAACAGCCTTGTTTTGAAAAAGTAGTGGTGTTGTCTTTACAGGCAAAGGTTTCCCAATTAGGACTCATTTAACACCAATAAATAAAGAGCTTTATGAAAATGCATGCTTACCTGCACGTTTTTAACCTCGCATCCATATCCTGAAAACACGTTTTTCTTTTTAAATTAAAAACTTATTTATTGACTTTTATGATTGATATTGGTGTGAGACAAAGTTCTGGACTGCATCCCTGTTTTAATCATGTGTGGGAGGGCCACATGTGCCATCTCCATGAGGATATGTTGGTAATCCCCTCCACCGGTGCATGAAAAGTGCCTACAGTACAGATTTTGCCATTATGCTATAGTCACATCGTGTCGGGACAGGAAGCACAGTTCAAAGAGTCCAGGTCAGAGGTCATCCAGATGCAGAGTTGAGGGTGCAGGAGTGGGGAGACTGGGCAGGCTGTAGGTTAGTGTTCATGGGACTGTTTATTTTATAAACAGTGGGACCAGATTAGTATTGGAGCCAGGCTCCCTCAACCATATGTGGAGGATGTCCTCTGTGTTAGGAGGCTCTTAACAAAGCATTGTGTTCATAGTTGCAAACACACAGTCGCTGGCATCATTTCTGGTCACTGCTAATGATGACATGTTGGTGTTGCCAACACACATGTCTGATTCCAGGCGTGTGTGGTCTACGCCACTTCCATTTCAGGCAGTATTGAATGATTGTGTTAGCGGCCTATAGGTTTTGAGTCATTAGTGGTGTTGGCACATGCAGGCCTCCATCACCGCTTAACTGGGAGGTAAAAAACAGGATATGGACAGCTCTCCCTGTCCTCAGCGCCAGTCTAATGAATCCTGCTTCAAGATCTTTGTGTGTGGCTCATCTCCTGAAGACTTGCAGCCCCTTCCTGCTATTGTTTGGGCTTTTTGTGAGCAGTGCTAGTAGTAAAGTCTCTTTGATGACCTAAACTGTCAGCTCTTGGCTCCACTGATGGCTCTCCATCGACACGTTAGGATTTAAGTAAACACACTGTCGTTTGATGTTTAAACGCTCTCTTCTAAAGACCCTTACTGTATCATGAATGCTCACATTGTACACCAATTTAGCCCAGTGGAGAAACAAGCCCTTAACTTAAAACACTTGTGATTGCACACCCCATGCTTTTCTATTTGTTTATTTAAATAGGTGGTCTTATTGAGATTAAAACCTCTCTCACAAGAGTGAGCCATGCTGAAGAAACCTACCCAGATTAAATATGGACCGAAACTGTAAATACACACACACAGGTTAAGATAAACAAGCACAATTTGAATTACAGAAGATCTTTTTACACTAAGATTCTTCTTTAATGGTGAGGACCTCACTTCATGACATTTTTGCATGTTTACACCACGCCACACCAAGTCAGCATGAAGCCTGGAATATAGTCCGCTCCCTGGGCTAATGTGTAGTTGGTGCATTGTAATGTAAAATTTCCACAGATGAGTCTGTGGACGAGTCCTCATGGTCACAAAAAACCCTCACGCTCACTGTTCAGTGACAAACTACGTCACAGGGACCCAATCGGACTTGTGGACGTGGAAAGTGTTGGAGAATCATAATAAAAGGGACATAGATAATACAAAAGTAGTAAATAAATAAACTTTAGATCAATGAAGAATGGTGACAAGGTTTTTTGTTCTTCTGGCTTTCTCAAGGTTTTTCAAATGTCTTTAAATCCAAATGTGAAATCTTTGATTCAAATTGTAGTTAATTTTTATTGAGGAGATCAGGAGAGAGATGTGAATGATTGCAGTCTTCTGTAAAGCACGGTGGAGACTTACAACAACACTTACCTCAAGGCAACAATCCCCAAAAATCATATGATCCACGATTCAGAAACGTCTCATTGGCAGTGGTTTAACTTTTCATTGTGACAATGATCCCAAACACACTGCCAATCCAGTGAAAGCATACATGCATAGAAGGGAACACAAGGAAACGCTATCAGTCATTGATTGTCCTCATCAGAGCCCAGACATCAACATTATTGAAGCAGCGTGTGATCACTTTTACAGAGAACAAAACAAAAGGCAGAAAAATCCAAAAAAGAGCTTTAAATGTCTGTCAAGAATCATGGGAAACTATTTCTAAACTACTTAAAAAAGGGATAAGTGATCACTTGCCACGGAGAGTTCAGGCTGTGTTGAAGAATAAATGTGGTCATAGCAAATATTGACTTTCAAGATTTTCAAACTCTGTTTTTGCCTGATATACTGTGTTTCCATGTGTGTTTGCACATTTCAATAAATCACTGCACTTATTTCCCATGCTTTCAAGTAAAATATAATGAAAAGAGGGCTGGCTCAAGACCTTTGCACAATACAGTCGGATTTCAGCAGTTTGACAGACAGTGAAGTTTGACATTGTCTTGCTGAAATAGGCAAAAACGTCCCTGAAAAAGAAGTAACAAGTATTACTTCAAAAACGGTATATACATATATTGATGTGGTTAAATAGTGCTTTTATTGCCCAAGACGTATGCACTAATGTAGGAATACTGACTTTTAAATGATGCGCTGATAACAAGTTTACCTGGAAGCTGCTTTTGGGGGGTAAATTTCATGTAAAGGTGCTTGTAGTATCAGACTCTGACACAATATGTTAAAAGGTGCTGTGGTTTTGGAGTCTGTCCTGCATCCTGAATAAGGCAGTGCAGATTCCCATACTTGAGCCAAGCTACCCACTCTTATATAGACCAGATGAGGAGTAACCTGAGCATTGCAAAGCAGGAAGCATAAACCTAACCAGCAATTTTGATGTTTAGCAATGTTGACGGGGCCTCTCTACATGAGCAGGCCCTGAGGAAGACAGGAGTGCAGGACTTGGGCACTGTAGATCTACAGATGGAGTGATACAAAGCAGGATTGTTTCCCATGGAAAGAGCTGTAGTTAGGCTTTTCTGTTATTTACAATGAGCTGTGGGGATGAAGCAGCAGCTCATGTGTCAGCACTGTGTATTGTGGTTTCAGAGCTGCGTGGACAAAGCGCCTTCCTCTGAAGGTTGGGGTATGACTGTGGAGGATCAGAGCACAGCAGTATGACTTGTTAACACTGCTGTTATAGACCGCTGGCTGCCAGTTCCAGATTGAACCGGTGGTCACAAAATATTGTTAGTTTTTACTGGACTCTGACTCAGAATGATTGATTGTTGATAAAATCTATTATGTAAATAAAGGCAATAAAGGAAAGTTCAATAGCGCAGCCAGTTCCAAAACTTTAAATTCTGAAGTATATACACAAATCTTTTAAGTGGATACTCAAAGAGACAGGTTTCTTTGTGCCGTACAAAATAGGATGATAATTCATTGATGCATAGGACTAACAGTAATTGCAGGAATTAAAGTAAATCTACTTGGAATTTATTTTTATGTTTATTGCTTTTATTGATTTCTGTCATGTTAAGCAGTGTCATAACTATAACACAAGAGCACTTGGACAGCACAACTCCCCCCAAAGAGCAGGGGCTACACTAACACTGATGTTTTATAATGTTTTTTACAATATGATGACGTTACCCCGTTATGGTGTCATTGTGACATCATTGGAAAAATTTAAAAAAGTGTTATGCAGCGCTCTCCCTTTAATATGACATATTACTTGATATGGTTTCTTGACATTTTTTTTCAAGGTCAACTTTAACCTTGGGCATTAACAATGACGGTCAAGGTCAAAAGCTTTGCCAACCTAGGTACTAATGTCCCCCAAGGCCTGGTTTATTCAGAATCAGAATCAGAATCAGAATACTTTATTGATCCCTGGGGGAAATTATTTTTTGTTACAGTGCTCCATTATAAACCAACATTAAGACAAGACAGACAATACGCTAACTAAGAATAGTACAATATATACATATATATACATACATACATACATAAGTCACTTATAAATAAATATTTGGAAAAGAAACGTGTAGTTGTAGCAGCAAACAGTGTGTTAAGTGGATGCGTTGTACAGGGAGATGGCCACAGGCAGGAATGATTTCCTGTGTCGTTCAGTGGTGCTTTTCGGTAATCTCAGTCTCTCACTGAACGAGCTCCTGTGACTGACCAACATGTCATGGAGTGGGTGGGAGGTGTTATCCAACATTGTCTTTATCTTGGACAGCATCCGCCTCTCCGACACCACCTTGAGGGAGTCCAGCTCCATCCCCACAACATTGCTGGCCTTACGGATCAGTTTATTAAGTCTGTTGGCATCTGCGACCCTCAGCCTGCTCCCCCAGCATGCAACAGCATAGAGGATCGCACTGGCCACAACAGACTCATAGAAAATCCTCAGCATTTTCTGGCAGATGTTGAAGGACCTCAGTCGCCTCAAAAAATAGAGACGACTCTGGCCCTTCCTGTAAAGTGCTGTGGTGTTTTTAGCCCAGTCCAGTTTATTGTCAATGTGTACTCCAAGGTATTTATAGTCCTCCACAATGTCAACACTGACCCCCTGGATTGAAACAGGGGTCAAGTGTTTCCTGGTCTTCCTGAAGTCCACGATCAGTTCCTTGGTCTTTGCCACGTTGAGCTGCAGATGATTCTGCTCACACCACGTGACAAAGGAGTCGACCACAGCCCGGTACTCTGTCTCATCATCCCTGCTGATGCATTATTGTTGTGAAGTTTAAAAATGATAATATAGTTTTACTGATTTTCACAGCTGGCATCATTGACTCTGACTCGATTTTCACCAAAATTAAATCAGCTCAAGCTGTTATTGGTATCTGACATTACACAAAATTTGAAAATGATATTTTGAAAACTGTGGACGCTAACAAACAGACAAACAAACAAACGTAAACATTAACCTACTCCCTCCCTTCAGGGACGGATTAGTTGCAAATTTCAAATATTGGATTCTTCGTTGCTGCATTAGTTGCTGACTAGAAGTTAAGTTAGTACATTTTGAACTTTACTGTAATGAAAATAAACTGTTCTTTGGGACCAGGAAACTTCACTGGAGTCAGTGAAGCCACATAAGAGCACATCTGGACTTTGAGCTTCGACTAAGGTTTTATTCATGCATCAATATGAACCCATTGTGCCATATCATAAATCTTGCTGTGGTCTGTGATTGCATGTGCGCTGTTGTCACCTAAACTCAACCCCAGACTTACATCTGCACCGGGCCTCAGATCATGATAGATGTAAGAACACGATTGCTGCAGATGAAGAAAAAGACTGGTTCTAAATCACAGAGAAACACTTAAACAGATGAGCGGTCTAAAAATGCTTGATTAAGTTTGCCCTTTCCATTTAACCACAATTATAAAGAGCTCTAACAAGTAGATACAGTGCATTGCTTTTATTACCTAACAGGCTGAATGGAGGGTCAAATGTGATTCCAGTTTCTCATCATATCAAGCGTTTAATTTGTGCTATCTGATCCTTTTCACTAAATTGCAGGGTAACATGAGGAGATTGGCCTTGTAGGGTGGTAGATATATGAGGGAGTTGGGCCCTGAGAACGAGGAGTTATGTGGGGAGGGCGTGAAGGCCACAGCGACAGTGGAGATTAGAAAATAGAGCAGAGACGAGCAGGCAGTGCCAGCGATAGCAGCAGGAAAGATAATAAAGGAAAGGCGTTTCCTGTGCGTTCCCTCAGGAAAAGTTCTCCTTCATTCAGTGCAGTATGTTAGACTACCCATAGGGTACAGTCTTTGTGAACATCTAAGACTGATTTGCTATAGCATTGTAAACAAAAAACCTAAACTAAACTAACTAATCTTTGCTATCAGACAGGGTCCCTGGGCTAAAGGCTCCTCCACCTCCAGTTTATATGCACATATCCGATCTTAAGGAGACAAAAAATCACTAAAAATGAGGCATGTGATAGGGTCTCTCTGCAGTCATTTAGGTTTGTATAGATATGTAAATTTTACAGTTTTATCTCTTTATGGTTCTTGTGGGTGATTTGTGGTTCTTTTTCCCCATTTTGTTGTAGTCCTATCATGTAATTTTGACTTTCTTCATAATCAGTGCCATCTTTTTACTTTCATCTCCAGTTGTTTGTTAATAGTTGTTTCTCTTTGTCGTATATTTGCATTCAGTGGGGCTTCTTTGTGCACACACACACATGTAAACTCAGTCAAGACAAAGGTGGTTTTGGCTCCTAACAAATGACCTCACTAGCTCAGATGGCCGCTATCCCCCCTGTGACGCCATCTCTGGATTTTGTCCTAGCGCTTTGCTCCGAAGATGAACTCATGTGATACAGTTTCAGCCTCTCCAGATGTCACAGGTGCTCTCAATTTCACCACTAATTAGGTGCTTGATCACGTTGCTTCTAACTTCTGTGAACCCCCATCAGAGAGAACCGTCACCGCCAATAATGTTTAGAATTTCAGGCCCAACTGGTGCGTGATGAAAAAAGCTTTGTTTGCCTGCGCTGTGTTACCAAGCTGTTGGTTGCAGCTGAAAGAACCGCCTGCGTGCCCCAGCTGACTTTTAATCACACTCACCCAGGCACTGGCTCAGGGATAGAGTAGCAGGCCTGTAATTAGATGACAATGGGCCCCCTCTCTCTGGTGCACGGCTGACGGGCGGCCGCAGAACTATTGATCAAAGACGTAGGCGCAGGAAGCGCAGGCGGAGCAGCAGGCCTGGTATACATGTTTGATGTGTGAACAACAGGTGACATACATCTTACAGGCATGGAACTAACTGTGGGCTGCTGGGAATAAGTGTATCTTAGAGAGGTTTTGCCACAACAGTCACAGATATGCTTCATGAAAGATGTATAATGGGAAAGCTCCTTTAAGATTACATGATGCACAAGTGGCCATTGTAACTGTAACTTCGGTCGTTGCTGTGCTTTTTGGAAGTCGAATTTCCCAGAGGAACCCACCCGAGGGATTAATAAAGTTCTATCTTATCTTATCTTATTATTATCCAAATTTAATGGCATTAATGGTTCAGAGACAAGCAGGGCTTTTTTAAGTGAGGTGTTGCTAGAGCTGTTCGATATAACGATATATATTGGATAACGATATAAAAACGTCTATCGTTTCCTATTACGCTATCGTTTGTTTCGTGGTGTCGCAAAAACTGTTTACAGCAATATTTTTTCATCGTTTTGATGGTCACTGTAGTGGCTATATTAATTTCTTAAAGTTCTCTCTTTCTCTTATGTTTAATATAACCACACTACGGATGGACAAGCACCTGTTTTTACGTGTTGTCGTTAGCAGCAATGACGGTAAAACCATTGCGTGGCTCCGCTGTCCGCTTGTTTGTTTTCCACGTAAACCTTTCACAATAAAGCTCAAGATCCTGTTGAGACTTTTCAAAATAAACTGAAACACGGGAAAGAGTATGCAGTGTTTATGGATGAGAAGCAAAAAAGAGCCGTTAGGTGCTAAAAAATAAACCTTAGACTCAAACTTTGAAAGAAAATGGTGGCCGTTACAACTTATGTCTAAAAATGTATAGTTTCATGCATCGGTTAAAACACTCAACTCCAGGTAAAGGACGCTCAGCTGGAAACACTTCATGCAATGTGAGTTGCCCGAGATTCACAGAATTTGCAGAAAATGTTATTTTTTTATGATTTATATCGTTGTCAGGACGATAAATGTCTTATATCGGGATATGAGATTTTGGTCATATCGCACAGCCCTAGGTGTTGCTGTGTTGGAGAAGATCCTCTATCTTACTACAACCTTATGCACATCAGTTTGGAAAGAAATCCAATGCTTGTTAGTTAGTGTGGGTTAGTAAACAGTCAATAGACAAGGGTACCAGCCTCCATCACTCACTGGTTCATCTATTTTCAGAGACTTACAAGCTCACTTGCAAATATGAGTGAGCTGAGAGAATAAAGCATTTATATTTAGCTGTGTGCTATCTGATACTTGGAGGGATTTGTAGAATTGGCCACAGTTAAGTCTCCTGTAAATCCCACTTAGAGTTACACAAACATGAACTCTGAACTGTTGAGCAAACTCTCATCAGATGCCTCTTGTAACTTCCATTCATATATGGGCAAGAATGTGCAAAATACAGTAGCTCATTCAAGCATGAATAACCCAGTGTTGGTTGGATGGATCCATGGTGGCTGCTCCATGTGTGTGTTGCTACTTTGTAAGAAGCCCTCGTCCCAGATGGTGAAGTGGAAATGCTCCAGCTGGGGTTCTACCACTCTTCTCTGCTATCTGGCCTGCATGCTTTACGTATCACTCTGATGTCACGAGGCTGCTATGGTCAGATGAGGAGGCCCTCCTCAACTCTTAGCAGAGGTGAAAGTGTCAACTGCAGATAGTGGGGAGGGAGAAAAGGAAATATGCACTCGCTCTCACTATTTTAGCCAAGCAAATCCAAGCATTTATGAAACTAAGAGAATCCAGATGATAAAAGTGCAAAACCTTATATCATGCATTATTATCTTCTGCAGTAACCTGAATAATTGCACTGTGTTTCCGCAGTCTCCACATGCATTCATTAACTGTATATTAAAACAAAGATATGACCACACTTGGATGACAGCTCAGGAGTTACATCCTAATGCTAGCACTGGCAAACCAACTTGGTTAGTTAGCAAGGTGACATTTGGATCCATATTTCAATGTAAAATTATATGTGATGCTAATTTTGGCAAGAGACAGGCTTAGAATGAAATTGACTAACTGAAAAATTAAATCAGACAGCTTATAGTGCAAATACAGCTGGGAGAGTGGAAATAAGCAAAACACAAAAAAACTTTTTATGGCTGTTAACATGTTTATTTCTGCTTTGAAGCAGATATGAAGCCTGCATCTGTTGACTTGGTTTCAGAGTTAGCCGTTCGATGAACTGCTGAAAGTGTAATTATGAGTGACTGCATAGGATCCAGGGGACTCTAAGGAAGTCATATTAGCAGGGAATCCGCTTTGTTTGATGACAGAAGCAGCTTGACCAGCCTGGGCTGTGTTCATACTGCTGAATGCCGTTCTGTACTCCAAGCTTCTGTTTACAGTTATACACTATAGGAGCCTCCTGTGGACAGGATTTCCCCACAGTAAAAACAAAAATGCAAGGACACACAACTGAGAAAACAGTAGTGATATGTCTCAAGGTCCAGGAAAAGATTATATGGCTCTTATGGTTCACACCATGACTGATCTTCTGATTTTTAAGAGTTGGGCTAATAATCTTCATCAAAGAGGTCGGTTTTTCCTGAAAGACTCGTAACACAGGCACAGCATAACGTGAAAAACATTTTGATGGGTTCCTCCTTTGACTCCACACACTGTGGGTAATTGAAAACCACACAGCTAACGTCGATATACTAACTACGTCAATGTATTTCAAGCTGCATTGCTTTTCATGTTGACACAATTATCTCCCAGTGTTTTCCCTGCTTTGGAAATCACTCGCTATTGATGTGCTCTCTAGGGTCCCTATGTGCCTATAGATAAAAGCCAGTGGTTAATAGTGGAGGTGGGGTTTTTTTTTGCCTTTATGTGGGAAAATATGTGCTCAGAACATCCAAACATAATTAAACATTGGTTGGTGTGTGTTGGGACCATTACTCAGATTTTATGTCCTATCATGCACGCACATTTGAGTGACTTAGACATCCTTCCCCAGCTTCCTCTTATCCTTGAGATAATTTTGCATCATGTAAACAGTGCAATAGACTAGCGACCTGTCAAGGGTATACCCTGCCCTTCTCCCAGTGACAGCTGGGATACACTCCAGCTGGGTGGGTGGATGGATGGGTGGATGGATGATTCCTTTCTTATTTCTGTTACTCACTACTCATGTTGAGAGAACATTATCTGAGATCAGTCAGCCCTGATAACCATATTCAGCAGATCCAGAATTTATTTACTCTGGCCTGGCTGTTTTTAATTAATCGAATTTATAGCTTCATTCATAAATTAAAGGAGAGCAGTACAATCTCTACAAAGTTAAAATTACTGTGTGGCCTCTTGAATGTCTTTTGACTCCACTATTTTCTTCATGTAAGATAGGTCCTGCTACAAAGGTCATTATTGATTAACGTCCTCATTCCTAACTGTATTAAAGAAGTCATAATGTTACCTATAATAAGCCATTATCTACAGTGATGTGTTCATACTTTGTTGGCAAGATAAAATACTACACAATCTTAAAAAAGATCTATATGTAAAAGGCAGTAAATCCTGTTTTTGTTGAGCTTAAGCCAAAGACAATATGCTTCACATTTTTATTTAACAATGACCAAATAAATGGATTGATGGATTGCATTTCAACTCCAATTAAGACAGGCACAGTGAGCTACACAGATTTTTGGCCTCCTTCTGACTGTTGAGTAATGATACTTCAGTCTCACCTTCACCCTGCTGTTTCTCTCCTCTTCTCCACTGCTGTTTTTTTCTTATGAAAACAGGAAGAGGGTGTGTTTGAAGAACCAGAGCCCGAGGAGTTAAGTTGTTCACCACTGACTGACCATAGTCTTTATGTCGTGTTCGTATGCATGCCAGGATAATTGCTAAAACAAATCTTCCGAAATCTGCAGTATTTGCTTTGGGCATTGTGCCCTATAGGCAACTTTCCAAGTTTTATGTAAATGGCGTGCTATCTGAAGCATGTCACTGCATGTTGCTCTTTCGCATGTGACTGAATTACCAACTCACATCCAAAGTGTGAGCAGATATTTTCTTGATAACACAGACATTTTTCTCCAATTATATAGTACATCATTAACCACAATATATCCTCTTTATGAGGTTCAACAGCACAATGCTAGCTCTGGTCAAGCATGGGGCTTGTGCACAGTTGGAATCTACAGCACTGCAGGCAGGGTACCTGCCTGGCAAAGTCTTGTCTGGTGGGGATTAGAAGTGAGCTGGGCCCCATCTCTTTCCCTCCCAGCAGGAGCTGTCATGTCAGCATAAGACTCCTTCAACTGAGCTTCACTCCGATTGGGCGTAGGGCAGGGGCCAGCGTCAGGTCACGCCACTGGCTATCCTCAGTTTCTACTGAGCCTGTGCCGCTCTCACAAAATGTATGACAGTAAGAATATATATTATCTGACAGCCCACGCCTGAGCAACAAAAGAGAAGAAGCACAATAAGACTCAATGCAGTCTCTGCATTGTTGTTGGACTGTAACAGTCGAGCCTTTTAACTAGAATCTGGATAGTTTTTGAGCCATTTAACTGCACTTACTCTTAGCACATTGAATTGCTGAAAAGTTGCTACATGCAAAACAGAGCATGTCATTTTCTGATTAAATGACATAGCTGAGGGCTGGTCGTATTTAGTGTGATAAGATGTTCCTGTGTGAGAAGTCAGTGAGCCTCCCTCATGGTGCTTGTTAACTGTGGAATTTGGTGTGTCTGTCCATGCACTATACTGGTCAGATAGATAGTGAAGTGGAATGAGAACCATGTGGAAAACCTCCGTAGTTATGCAGAGGGAGGCCAAATGTACAAACAGAGTTAGTGTGCATCATGAGGATACATCTGTGCAGTATTTTATGACAGTATCAGATTTTTGATCATGTTGTTTTTGTGAGCTGAGCTCCCTCCGGGCAGCTTGTTTAGCAATTTTAAAAAATGTCCATCATAGAAATGTTTTTTTTCTTTTTACATTTGTGTGCAATTGAATGCTGTATAGATGGCTATAGTGAGAATATATGGGCTGATCTGCAGAAGCAGCTGGCTGTAACTTCAGAGGCTCCCAGTAATGACAGGCAGCAGCTGGATGGCAGAAGGAAGTTTCAGTGTCTGCCTTTGAGACTTGCTTCTGACTCAGAGAGGAGTCTGATCGGTGTAGTGTCTCCTGAACAATAGCCACAGTAGTGGCCAAGCTATTAACAGAACGGTGCCCGGCCGGGCCAAGTGCTGGCTGCTTCTCCTCTACTATATCCACACTTACAATATAATGCTGTAATCCTTCCTGTGAAATTTGTTATGAAGACTATAAATCTTTCTAAGTGTGTCTCTCATTTCCCCTTTTAGCTGAGCAGCTGTGAAGGTCTGAGTTCCTCTGTCCCCTTTTCCTATGCCAGAGCAGCAAGATGTGTTTGGAAGCCGTTATCATTTCTCAGCTGCTTAACAACTCCAAACCCAAAAAGCCAAGTTCATCCAGTGTGCTGATTCACTGTTTTGACTCATAATTTGCTTGTTTTTAATCAGCTTTTAGCCATGACTTGGGAGAAAGATATCCTCTCTACTTTTAAGATTAAGCTTTTTTGATAAAGCTTATACTTAGGGCTGGATCAGGCGACCCTGAACCCTCGCTTAGTAACACTGTAATAGCCCTGGGCTGCTAGGTGATTCCCATGATGTACTGAGTGTGTCTACTTCATTCATCTCTTTTCACTCTCTGTGTTTATATACATCATTTTGCATTTAATCATCATCAATCATCAGTTATTATTAATCTCTGTCAGATGGCTGCCCCTCCCTGAGCCAGTGCTATCAAAGGTTTCTTCCTGTTAAAGGGTTTTTTTTCTTTCTTAAAATCACAACTTGCTCATAGGAGGTTATCTTATTGTTGGGGTTTTCTCTCTAATTTTTTAGGTTCTTTATCTTACAGTATACAGTGCCTTGAGGCGGCTGTTGTTGTGATTTGATGCTGTATAAATAAAACTGATTTGAACAGAATTTTAAAGAACTAACGTTACTGATGTCAAGAGCAGTGTCATAAGAGATTTTCTTTCTATTTCAGAATACCAGCTGATCAAAGCTGGTATTCACATATCCTTTGAATAGTATTATCAACCAGATGAATTGGCCTAGAAGTGGTTACAAATGATAACTCCTCAAAACTTTAAGACTTCTCCTGAATAACCACCAACAGACTTTCACAACCACCTACAAGGCATTCACACATATTCACGCAGATGCTGCTGATGCATCTGGGGCAATGTTAGGGCTTCGGTATTTTGCCTGAAGGCACTTTAAAATGCAGGCTGAAGGAGCTGTGCTTTCTTATCATTTTTATCATTTCGCTTTTTTTTCTAAGTTGAGGTTAAGGTTGGTATTCAGCGTATTTACTGAAATGTCTTAAGGGAAATGTTGATTTCTTAAGAAATAAGGCACCATGGATTTTCCCTTTACTTGCACTCACAGCAATGTTTTTTTTTTGCCTTTTGATTTCACATTCTCTTGAGCCTACGCTGGAATTTGGGTTTGAATTAACAAATGTTATCATACTAGAACAAACATGAAAGCTGCTATCTGTCAGCAGCTTTAAGTACATCGTTGCAGAACTGCACATATAACTGCAAATTCTTGCTCTGTTTTCTCATGATAAAATTGAAAGTCTTCCTGTGATTGGTCCACCGACTGATGTTTTGTGGTTGCTTCTACCTTTTTATTGCTCTCATTTAGGCAGTCTTTTAAAGGTGAGGGGTCAAACCTGAGTAATAAAACCTATAGCCTGTAGTGATTGCAGTGTAGACCTGTTGACCTGGCCATTGTCTAAGTCTCAGCCTCAGGTTCAGTAGAGTGACAGGTTGATGTTAGTACAGTCAGTGGTGCTCTATCACTTTCCGGTCTCTGAGGAATGTTACATTCATACAAATGAGTACCTGGTAGGGGTCCTGAAAGGCCTCAGTTTCTAAAGTCAAAATCTGGCATAAATATTACTTAATTCTTTGCAATGTGGTCAGTTCGGAGTTTGCATTGTAAAAAGGCGTTTTCACTTGCCTTTACTCTGAGAAATCTACATATCTGTTTGTATTAATAAACATCAGTATCTGCTGATTTAAAGACCAAACATAAAAAAGCACAGGTCCTTTTTGGGCATGCAAGCATAATTTATCACCTCTGAGATTTTTTTCCCCAGTCCTGAGGATAACCTCCCCATCTGAGACATTTGCATCCTTTGTGTTCCCTTTAATGAAAAAAATATTTTGCTTTTGCTTTGATGTCATGAACTGGGTTTTCTCGTTTTTATTAATGGCGCCTAAGAGTGCCATCGCAAGGGGAAACTTTGAGTCCCATGCGGGGCCATGCTGTTTTTGACATCTATCCATAAACAATATACAGCACAATAGACTTTAGGCGTAACACAGTTTCTCAGACGTAACAACACTGCGACCCTGTTGGCCAGTTGACCACAGAAGAGTTCAGTCTCCAGACTCTGTTTGGTTTCCTCTGCTTGCCCAAAAAGGATATTTCACTACCTCCTGTTTACTCTTTACACTGGAGGCCGAAGAAAGTTATGATGACTTGGGGAGACAAATATCTTGACACAGCAAGGGGCATGCATGGCAGCCTGTGTCTAACTTTTTTCATCTTCATGGCAATAAACCATTGCCGGTAAGATGCGACATGTGATGATCAGGTGATGCATATGTATGTGATTTTCAGCAGATATTGCAAATTTAATTTGGTCCAAAATACCTGACAGAATGATGAAGAATCACTTGAACATGTGTCAAATTATACCTAAATAAGAAATCTTGGCTCACGTTCCCATATTGTTTATTGTGTTTGCTGACACTGACATCCAAATTTGAATCAGTGAATCATCTTACTTAAAATACGAGGGAAGTGAGTGGTTAACCATTCATATTGTCCAGGTAGAGGAGCAGGGTGTGGATCAGTTGTGACTTTGTTTCATGCTGGTCCAGCCTGGGGCACAGATTTGACCAGTGCCCTAATTCTCCCCTCTACGGAGGTCTGGTTGATGGATGTGGTCTAATCAGCAGCGGACAGACCTGCCACAGGAAACATCTCCCCATCACGTTTACGGAAACAAGTACTCCTCCAGAGACCCATTGATAGCCACAGAGGGAGAGGGGGAAGGAGGTGAAAAACAATTGGATTCTCCCTCATTTTCTGCGAAGAAAATCAGCAGACTGTCTACTTTTCACTAACCAGAATATGATTTATAGGCCTGCTGCCAAATGACCTCTTTGAACAATACAGTAGTCCAGAGCTTGATTGCCTTGAAAACAATTACCAAAGACCTATTTTGGGAATGCACGACTTGCCGATTTCCCATTGCATTATGTGTAAAATTCCTACCCTTCTTAAAGCGAGAGCTTGATACTTTGGGACTTGGACATGTTTGCTTTGTTATCAAGAATTAGACTGGAACAGTAATGCCACGTTTTGTTTGTTTGGAAGCTTCTTGTGCATTATGCAAGGAGGAAGTCAGACCAAGATAAGGATCCGCAAGATGATCACGATCTTATCTTAATTACCACAAGTTTCCTGTTGAAATTTGCTTGCTAATGTTGCAAAATTATTACCTTAGCTAGCATGTATTGCTCAGTGCTGCTTAAAGAGCCTTGTCTTGTGTGTCTTTTGGAAGCATCTGTCCTGTGAGAATGTGCCATGCACTTTGTGTCATGACCAAAAGGCTTTTTTACCTCTGACAGGTGATGCTTCTCTCCTGCAGTTCAAACCTTCGAAAATCCCCCCCGCATATCAGGATGAGCATGGTGATGAGTCGCCATTTGCTCTGCCTATGAAAAGAGTGATGTGTCTGCCTTATTGGAATGCTAAGAGCTATTTGCTTTTTGGGCACGTTAAAGCTTGCCTCAGTGCGTTTTAGTTTCAGAGATTATCCCTGAAAAGAGTGTCCTCCTGTCCTCCTTTCTCCTTACTCTTCTCAAACTCTCTGACCTTGAGCTTGCTGTCAAGCAGCTTCCTGCCCTCTGCAAGGACCCATGGAGTCACACTTGCGCAGATGGGAGGAAGAGAGACCTCCAGCCCTTTAATTTATGCAGCTTTAGTGTGATCACAAAGCACTAAACTTTGTTAGTTCATCATAACTGAGTGTTGTAATTAGGTAATTTGTTGTTGCTGTTTATCAGATATGTGTGTGTATCGCTCAACACGTTTTAATCCTGTTTTGTAAAGCCTGAGGTCTTCACAGGACTAACCTTACCTACGTGAATGGAACGTAAGTGAGCAGGTTTAGACTTGCCCTCCCAACCGTTGTCCTAAAGGCCCTCGGGGTGGTACCGTCGTTTACCTGCTGTTAAGAAAAACATCCATTTTCCATGATATTCATGAAAGCAGGTATGTTCCTTTCTGCTCAATTTGCAAGTAAATGCATTAAACATTTGCTGACATTGAAATGCAAAGTAGACGCTGATCTTTCAGGACAGACGTGTAGAGCAAGGGTCAGGCACAAGAGCACCCCTGGTTACACCACCCTAAACAAAGACCAACAAAGGCAGGAAGGGCTGAGCCGGTGAACCCTACGCCCAGGCCAAACCATCCTCATCCATCGCATGCATCGAGTGTCAGTCCACTACCATGGGTGATGTTGACTCTTTTTCCTGTTTTAGTGTTCCCCGCACCTCCTCTTTGTGTAGTACAGTGTAAACACTCTCAAATCATGGTGCCGATGTAGATATTTAGACATCAAAGAGTAAAAGTGTAAATACAGCATTGTCGTCAGAGGCTTACTAGGTGAAGGATGGCATTGTCACAAACTTTCCACTCCTTCACAGCAACAGAAGGAAGAGACTGGTTAACAATAGAGTGTAGCAGCCTAAATTGTGGAATTGTGTAGGAATAGCACTGTACACTATTTGTACACTTTAATCTGGATTATTTGACGGATTCTTGTTACATCCACATGCAGTCATGAACATCAAAGGATAAATTGCAGTGACTCTGGTGATCCCCCGACTTGGTCCTCTATCGTTTTATAGTGAATTGTCTCAGCATTGATTCCTAATGACCTTTCATCTGTTAACATCGTGACATCAAAATATGACATCCAGTACTTTGTTTCATGTCCTAATATCTGCAAAACTAATGGCATTCCTATTAATCTCAGCCATGTTAGTGCTAATAAGAAAATGTTAATAGGCTAACCTGTTAAAAAAATGTTTTCATGTTGCAAGCAAGCTTTGAGGATATTCAACATATTCACACCCATGTACATATGACCAGTGGCCACAGTATATGAACCAAAGCAACTTTTTCAGTGTATCATCCCACCATATGTTCACACTCAAAGGCAAGTGAAAAAAAGAGTAAACTATGGCAGTCATTCACTTGGTAATAGTCATAGTTATATAATCACATGGTCTTGGAGTTGGTACTTTAAAAAAGTAATTTATTTTGCCATTTTATTACCTAATTACTCTGTTACATACTTGTCACATTACTGCTTATTTACACTTTTACCTGTTGAAAATCAAGCCTAGGCTGCATTGCTGTAGCACTGGCTCTTCCTCAGCTGGCATTGTGTTATCATGCTGTTTTTGCAGATGTTTGCATAGAGTCCATGCAAACATCAGCAGCAGTAGATAGTCGTTTCTGGGTCGAGTGTAGTTTAGACTCTGTCGCCACATTGTTTTCCTTTTGTGCAGTAAAAATAAAGATAGTATCCAAATGTCCAGTCCTCAAGTTGTACATTGCATTGTAGTTGTTGTCTGCACATGAACTGAGGTCAGCAGATTACACAGGGCTTTTTTTCTAGCTGCCAATCTTGCAGATAACCAAAGAACTTACAAGTAACGACATAATTGTTTGCTTGGTAAATGTTAATCATGACTGAATTTAGTACACTACTGCATTAGAAAACAACTGTAATGTGATTATAGTAAGACAGTATTTTGCAGCCCAAAGAATTCAATGTTGTAACTACAAAAAAGAATAAGTTGTTAAATGAAAAAAATGTTTAAAAATTATCTACTGGCCCAAACTATAGTTAAAATGATTCCTTAAATTTAGACTTTTAAACAGGGCACTGTGACACAGTGTTAGCCAAGCAGCAACCTTTACCTCCTAGGACCTGGCGTCCACATATGTGGGCATCACATTTTGGGTTGTCTAGACCAAAATACAAAATTTTGCAAGTAATTCTTTGTTTTTACATTCATCGGGTCCCAATCGTCCCAAATAGCAAACAGAAATTAAAAATGCATGCAATGAAAGAGTTTGGGTCTTAGGAGGTTAATATAAAAATGAAAAACATTACAGTAATTACAGTCGTTTTACAGACTGGTGCAAAAAATAAACTGTTTTGAAGTACATGGATAGTTTTCCCCATCATAGTAACTCTACAGTAGCTGATTTTTGGTGTAACTCATCCATTGGCATACACCTGCTGGGAGAGTGACTATTAAAGCCTTTTAGAAAAGATCTGTGTTATGGTGGGAGTGTAGTCTGCAGCGTTTAGTTTCAGATTAATCATAGCTGAATGAACGCTTGATACGAGCACAGGCCTTTTTGCCAGCCAGCACATATGTTGGCATTGTGGCCACTATGATACCCAAGATCCTGCTTTGAAAGAGATACTGCCACATAACATCCTGTTAGCTCAAAGGATTGGGCCACTGTTATGAATGCTGATCCAAATTATGAACTTTTAATAGGCAGTTGAATCTATAAATGTCTCTATGACCTTTGTTTGGAAGTCAAAAAGGGTCTTCTCTAATCACAGCTGCCCCAAGAGTTTACGTAGCCCTAAGCAGAATTTCTTTGTTCCCTCAAATTTTTCACGTGTCTGAGCGAACACACAAACTCCCTGAGCGGTCCCTTGGACCACTGTGAGCAACAGCAGACGTGTGCGCTGTGGTCATGCCAGCATCGAATCCATCCAAGTTACATAGTTTATTAAAATAATCAAATTACAGCATTTAAATTTATGTTCGACTAGTTTTAATTAACTTTTTTAGCCCACTTACAATGAAAATTAAAAAAATCTTGTTCATGTCCTGTGTAGTATGTTAACACTATTGGAAGTAAAAATAACTTGAACTCCAATTTTGAAAACACAACTTTCTTTTTTTTCCCCTTTTTTTTATATAAAGCTCTGACTTGTATTATGAGTCTGTGGTCTGGGAGAGAGTCTGTAACTCTCTGTCTGCAAAATACAGAATATAATGACCAATATTGGGCAATTAATCATATAGTTACTTCTTCAAAAAAGTAACTGAGTTATGCAAACAACAAAGTTTTTTGCAGCTGTTTACCTAAAAATACAGCCAAGGCGTTTTTTTAAAATAAACATTTCAAACTATTTACAGAACAATCAGCTGTTCTGCATCAAATTTGATGCCACACAAATTATTTGTGCCACTCCAAAAAATAATTTATGTGCACTATGAGATAAAGGAGAACAACAGTCTGATACCTGCAGGCCTGACAACAGGAGATGTATCACTCCTGTAACACCTGTAACATTCAGTAGTTGCCTCATTGCTCTGACACACACAACAAAACTACTGACCACACTACACGCTAAACGTTGCAAATCTCTCACATCTCAAAACACCGCCGTCACTCCTAAAACGTCCCCCCATTCCTAAACAACTAAGTGCGATGTTGCCATATCATTTTTTGATTGGTCAACATGGTACATTTTTCCACCAATAGGAAAGGGTGGGTTTTTTGTTTTTGTTTTTTGCTCACAGGCGGAGAGTGCTTTCGAGCGTTTTCCTTATAAAACGCAGTTTTTACCGTTTCTTCCTGCAGTAAATATAAACAAAGATAGTATTCAGGAAGAAAACCAAACATTGCATATATTTTTATCATAACTCTGGTTATGACTTTTTCCGTCAGTTGTTCCGTCTGTCCTCCTCACATCTCCAATGGTTGTACACGTTGTCATTAACGTGGCTTCATTCCACATCAGCCACGCCGCTTTGCTAGCTAAAACACCGGTGTCGGCACATAAGGACGCCTGTTAACCACGTTGATTTGCTGCGTATATACGAATGTGAATCGCATCATTGGCTGGACTATGGGATAAGGTGGCATCGTTGTAATCCCATACGGGAGCAGCCAGTCACTTACTGACTAACACTGCAAAACAGAATTGTTAAAGTTTTAATTTTAATTTCAATTCAGGTTGGATTTTTGTTTTTGTGCGCAACACAGATTTTCTGTGCGCAGAGACCGTGCCAGCAGTGCGCAATTGCGCACGCGCACAGCTTAGAGGGAACATTGGTGATACCCAAAACCTGCAGGACACCTCCGCTTGAGGCCTGAAGTTGGACACCCCTGGCCTACAGAGAGCCTATGGAGAAGGGTTTTCAACCTATGCAACCATAGCATGTGTCAAGTGTTGATTGGTTGGCAAGCTGATTGGGAAAGGAAAGAAAGGTAAAGCAAAGTTCACCAGGAATAGGAAAAGACGTGAACACAGATTCCTTGGGGAAGTAAATAGGCAACGGGTATTAAAATGTACCAAATCAAATATGCAACGCTAGCTGGTGTGGTGATATCTTGCGAATAAGGGAGAAGCCAAAAGTAGCTTCTATTACATTGTCAGTCAATTAACACATTTATCGATATATTGTGCATTTTCTTGTACGATTACTATTTGAAGTGCTCTTGAGGGCCTCCTGCTGGTGTGCGAGCCCCAAGCAGCTACTACTCATGCCCAAGACCAGGTCTGTCTCTAGTCATTATTGATACATAAAGTCTTTATAAACCCCTCAGCTGTGTTTTTCAAAGCCCTCAATCCTCGAGTGAGATGAAGTGCACCAACATGTGCTGAGTGCAGAGAATGTGGATCAACCCATTTTGGAAGCTGAAATAGTGCACGGCTTTGTCCAAATATTTTCTTTGAGTCTCAGCTTCTTCTTGAAACCAGTTGGCCTTCACACACACACAGGGCTCAGAAGAGTGACACATGGCTTTGGCATTGACTTTAGACCTGTTCTGGGACCATTAAAGACCAATTTGCCAGCATTCAGCACTGCGCAAACAGTGAGATGTGTTTCACAGGGCCTCACATCTGGACCTTTTGTGTTTAAACAGTGTCCCACTTCCTCTTTTAGAAACCTGAAGTACATGTATAATGGCTAGGCCACGTTCCACAGCCAGTTGGTCTCATTTCATTATTTTATTTATGCACTCTGGCCTATAACACTTATTCAAACACAGTTGTCCCTGATGTCCTATTCCTACTTCAGACACATGTTCTCCTTCTTCCTCCAGTCACATTGCATCATAATAATCATTAGTGGTAATGAGATAATATCATTATCCGCTGTTTGTTTAAGAGAAAAGAATAGTGCTATTAAGTGGACCCCTTACAGACTTCAACATAAATTGTAAAGTCAGCAGAGATGAAGAGACAGCCAAGACAAGGCCAAGGTTTGGTGTGGCAATCAGTCACTGCGAGGTCAGCTTGATTAAAGGAAATGGACTGAGTGGAAACTTTGAATGTGTGTTTTCAGTTGTGTTTTCAGCCCGCGTGATAGCAACAGCGGAACAGATGCTGAAACAATTAAGGCAAGTCGAAGGATGTTTTTACTCCCGCTCTGCCCCCTCCTCTAACCTTGTGATTGCACATCAAAGTTGTGGACAGAGTTTAAAGGTCGTTTTTATTGTTTGGCTGCTTAAAGCAGTTGTCGGATTTTTAAGAGGAACCGTGGCTTGTGGCGGCAGCACAAGCTGCGAGTGCAAACAACCTCAGAACAGGTTTGTCCTGACAATAACTCTGTGTCAAGTAGGGAAGGGATGTGGTCAAGGACAAATGCACATACATGTTTCAGCACAAAACAACAGTAGCTGGCTTTTCTAATGTAATTTGCACTGATGTGCTCGGCAGCTTTGAAGCAACTTCACTTTGATGCTCTAATCTGGCTTCTTTTAGCCCATCACTTTGATATCTGCATATATCCCTACACTAGCAATGGTAAACTATGGCAGGTTTGTAGCGCAAAAAGTTCCAGTTATGAAATTCTCTGTAACAGTTACACACTCTCATTTTTGACTCACCTGCACCACATGATGTGTGTAAAAGGATGGTGCACTGGTAGTTTGAATACGCACCCTATGGTTTGTTTGCTCTGAACAGAGAGGGGGGCCAGGACTCAATCTCGGAGGTGACTGATTTACAGTTTGTTGCTGTCAGTCAAACAGCTGACAGATGGTGAAAAGAGCAGTGCCTCCGCCGCACTGTCGCCGCTCATAGATACTCTGAGGTTTTAACAGTGGCGGGAGTGCTGAAATCTGTTTGTGGGGTTTGATAGGAAAGTTAAGCAGTTATAACAAAGCAATAATTATGAGTAAAATACAACTGAAATATATCAAATCAAAGGGTTATTTATTCAAATACTTAATTTTTAAGGAAACTTGGTTGGTAGAAACTGAATGTATACCAACCAGGTCGATTTTATTTGAGCAGATATCATTAAATTCAACATTTTACTTTGTACTCATGTAACAAAGTTACATGGAATATTGGCCAGTCAGCATTTGGGGCATACATCTTTGTGTTTGAATTAAGTGCGGTTGCCCTTACACTTTGTTTGTCTTACCTAGGATGACCATTGAACCTTCTACATAGCAATTAAAATTGCTATTTGAAAGAGCTTTTTAAAAAATAGTTTTCCTGACATTGTGACATTTTTCTCTAATATTAAGAAAATAGGAACATGGGTCTTGTTCTGTGATGAAATCTTGCGGCTTATTTTAGATTAAATCTTCAGAGAACAGTGTGTTACTGCTGGGTGGGAAAAGCTTGCTACCTATTTTGGATTGTTTTGGTTTGCTTGTTTTTTTTATGTTTTTTGATTTAAAGAGTCTTTTACCATTTCCCTGGAAGATTTCCAGTTTTTGGTTAGACTTTCAGCATAAACCTCTCTTTATGCCCTGCTGCTAAGACCACATTTTCAGGCCAATAAACTGCAAAAGAGTAATTAGTGTGTAAAAAATTGAGAACTGAAGCATTTTACTCAGTAATTATTTTTGTCAGGATAACACTGGGGTTTCTCACTGCCAGTCAGGTCTGTTACAGGTCTTTCATTCCAGTCCTGAAGGAAATTATCAAATAACAGACAGAAGTTCCACACAGACTTTGTGGGGCTTTGGGTGGAAAGTCTGCAAAGCACCTGGTTTTCACATGGGACACTGTTTAGGTTTCAGCTTTTCGTAATAGGCACAGGATTTGGGTTTCGGTTCTCCAATTTTAAAGAAAACAGGCAGTAATGATATTTGGACCTGACAAGGCGTTGAGCCAGACATTTCTTTTGACTTAAGAATACTTCTCCCATTGTAAAATTAAGCACAGTACCTGATTGCAAACAAACTATAAGGCAATAACAAATTTGTCTGAACTGTTTCGTGTTGCATATCATATTAACACTAACATTACCCAAGGCAGGGAAGAAGCAGTGAATCAATTGTGCCAGAGGGGGTGAAGCAGGCTAATTTCCTCCTAATTGAGCCACAGGCTTGTTGTTTTGTCAGGAGATTTTCGGCCAAATGGAGTCAGATTCCTGCAGATCCCCTGGGATGATGGGAGGGCCAGGCTGGAGTCTAGCAGAGCCCTGAGATCCCAGCAGTTACCCTGGCTCCTAATCCCTGTCATTAAGTCAGCTGCAAAGAGAAAATTGTCTATCCTCTTTTCAGCCTTGTCCTTTGTCCCTTCATTTCTTCCATTGCATCCTCTCTATCATTAGACTCATCTCCCGCTTCTCTATTTCCACCCCTGCTATTGTGTTCCACATTTCTGCACGACATCCCGATTTTCCCTGTGAATGCAGGTGACACATAAATCCTAATTGTCACCTGCACAATTTATCCAAACATCACTTGTCTTAGATGTCTCCTGTTTGACATAGGTTCACATTTCATCATAAAGCTGCTGCTCTGACATAGTTTTCAGATCCTACTTTACAAAAAAATATCAGGAAAGGTATGTCACTTATTTGTGTGTATATATACATTTCTAATAACCATCACAGTGTATACCAATTAAGTGGACTGTCTTGAGCAACAATAAAACAAAAGTTGGAGAGAAGCATCTCAGCTGGAGAGACAAACTGTCCTATTATAGCACATCCTGTGGTGCTTGCTGTTTTGTCCACTGACACACAAACACACACAATGTGGTGGGGAGCCAGAGGATGGGTAAGAGGGTGGTCCGGGGTCCTGAAAAGGAGAGAAGGGAAACACCTTGTGACCCCCCTGTTCCTGACCATGCTACTGGAGGTCCAGAGACAACAAGGATGGAAGAGCATAGGGCACCGCTGACATCTGCTTCTGTGTGGGTCATTCAGTGTTGTTGCCTCATATTTAACAATATTTAATCATATAAATAACTGTCAGAAGTCTGTTTACAGTAGTATCAGGAAGACCTACCTACCAACCCTGTAATGTCCTCTGAAGTGAGGGAAGCACAACTGTGTGTGCTTATTTCTTGGCAGCCTAGAATAAGGAAGGTAGACAAATGATAAATAAACAGTCAGGATTTTGCTTCTTGTGGCAAAGACAATCATCAGCATGCAAATGTTTGGGTTTTGATATGGATGTCAAACTCAAATGACTCCCAGACACAAACAGCACGACTCTTGCTACAGATAAGCCAGTTTTCCTTGGATGGGCCATTTCACCCCCCCAAGGAAAACTTTCTTTTGGTGTCCATACTGCACACACTCAGCGCACTGCCACTAAATGCTGAAATAAGTTAATCTGGATGGATTTATATGTAATACCAAATAGGATCAGTTGACAATCACGGTAAAACAACAAAGGACATCATCTGACAGTTCTAAGGCCTCACACATCAGGAACGGTGACTGTAAAAAATCCATGGACGACCTAACAGCTCCCCAAAAGTGAAGCCAAAATGTCTCCGTTGGCCCCCTGATGTCTGGCCGCAGTATAGATCATAAACTCTGTGGTAGTGGGTGGGACTGAGGTTAAAAACTAAACCAAAAACAGTTTGCCTCAGATTCATTTTTCCCAAAGATCTTTTCTGCCACTTTAAGGAGGTCTACTGATTTGGGTTCAAAGGTTCATTTGGATCAGTTTAATGTTAATTACTAACTTGACTGTTAAATGTGATTGAGAGCTGCAGTCCTGGAGAAAGTCATGTATCTGTGTCCAGGAATTACACCTAGAGTAGGCACACTGAAAAGAAATACTCTATTTACCTTCCAAAATGACCCCTGTGCCAATTTCATTTATAAAACACCTTTTATTTTATATAAACTCAATGTGCTTAACACAGAAGATAAAAATGTGAAAATCTGTGTGGATTTAAAATTCCTTAAGGCAGTTAAAAAAAAAAACAACCTTGTCAATTTGTGTCTTTAAAACTACAACACAAGGTGTTCTGCAGTAACTAACTGACATTCCTGAGGTATTATCACATTTTTTTTCTCAGTGTGTTAAATGTAATCCTCAAGTTAACATCCTTAGCTAGCTAAGAGAAAGAGTCATTAGCTACTGGAGGAAGCAAGTGTTCGGTAGCTATGATGTTTTAATTTTCATAAATAATCCGTGCACATGAATTAATCTACCCCGACTAAAGACGTTGTTCTATATGGATGTAAATTAATAGTTCGTGTTGCTGTTCAAACATTAGCTCTGCTGCTCTGACAGTGCAGGACAGAGGGGTGTTAAGCTGAAGCAGGCTGCCAGAGATGAAGCACTGAAACTGTTTATATGAGAAGCATTGAAAACTTCACCTGGGCAGGTCTGACATGATTATTAAATACCTACATGAAGCTGTATGTCTCTCTCCACACATGCATGTGCACTAACGTAAAAGCTGACATGTGCGTCAACATCCCCTTGTTATCGGTAAGAGTAAACACTTTATCAGAGGCCGACATTCACAAGCTGCCTGTAATTTGACTTCGCGGTTTCTAGCTGATATCAAAATTCACTGAAAAACCTGGCTGCCCCTGGGTGGGTCCGGGATGGGCGTGAGGTTCTGGGGGTGCTCCGTCTCTGGGCGGGGGCCCGGGCCGGGCCTCGGGGGCTCGGGTCCTGGTTGGTGTGTTGCCGGGGTTGTGGGCGGGTGGGTGCATGGGGGCCCGGCCCTGGAGCAGGGTGCCGCCGGTGCATCGAGCCGCCTGGGGGGCTCTTCAACTGGTGGGGGGGATGGTCACATCTGGCAGGAGCTTTCTTCTCTCAGGAACTCTCTGCAGGAGGGGGAGATACAGGAGAGGTGGAGGAAGATCTCAGCCTGGGCGTTTACCGTCTTATGTAGTCTGGAAGATGTGTGGTTGGTGGGGTGGGTGCAGTTTTCTCTGTGGTGGGGTTGGGTGGACTGTCCAGGGCTCTGTGGAGCCGGGGGGCGCTACTGCACTGGGCCCCGGTCTGATGGGCCTGGGCCCCCCTTCCCTGGCGGGTCGCGGAGGGTGGGAGTGCCTACTGGGGTCAGCGGGGGAGCTGGCCCCAGGGAGGGGTTACCTGCCCCTCCCTTCCTTCCCTCCCCATCTCCAGCTGCCTCCCTCTTCCCGCTCCTCCACAACCACCCACACATGCAGGGCCTTGGAGTGGGGGTATGTCACCAGGGTGCAGAGGAGGCTACCCCCCCCCCCTGTCCCCTTCTGGCTGCCTCTGCCTCAATTTTATCCCACAACTTAGACATTCACATTATTCACACTCTCATTACACATACATATAGGATCTTGGGGGTGGGCACAATCACGGAGTCCAAATCACCATCAGGGTGTATACCTCACCCCTGACGTCGTTGCCCACCTCTCAATTTTAAATACACTTAGTCATTGAGGGTTAGCAGGAGGGACTATGCGCTTACCTGCTGCTCCTTGGCAGGTAGCTCCATGCCCTCCTGGGTTTTAATTGCACCTTAGAACACATATGCATCAACACTACAATGAGCGGGTGGAGGGAGGTTTGGAGTCTTCTCCCACCCCCATTCTCTGCGGCCTGCTGGAGCGGGAGGGCTAGTAGGAGGAGTTGGCCGTCCGACTGCGGTCTGGGGTGTGGGGCCTCCCTGCTGCTGCGGAGTCGGGGTGGTCTGCCTCTCCCCACCGCAGGGAAAAGGGTAACACCACCTGGGTCTGGGTGCAGTTCCCCCCTCCAGGGGCAAGGGTACCTAGACCCGGTTTGTAGAGTACGCTTGGGGAGTGTGATTGTGTGTACAGCGTCTCTTTATGTCTGTCTCCACGTTGGTTGAGTGTGGAGTGAGTGCATATGAGAGCATGAGGGTGGGAATGGATGTTTGTGTCTGTGTGTGCCTGTATGTCTGTGTCTATATGTCAGGTTGGGTATCAGACGCCACCTCTCTGGGGACACCTCAGGCCCTCCAAGGTTTGGAGGCCTATCTCCACCCACCACCACTTCCCCTGCCGGTGGCGGACTCCCTCAGGTGTCGGTGTGTTGGTGGTTCTTTGGGTCTGGGGGTGGGCGTCCGGGTACACACCGGCTCACTCCTTGGCGGCCGCTTGTCGGGGCCTGGGGCCTGGGGCTCGCTCGGGCCCCTTTGGAGGTGGGGTGCCCCCGGCCTCTCGGCCTAGGGCTCGGTCACTCAGGCGCGGCTGGGGGCCGGCGGAGCTCACGGGCGCGTCACTGCAACCCCCCCTGGCTTCTGCTCCGCGGCTGCTGAGTGAGCCCTCATCTGGGACTCTCCTCAGCTCTTACTGGAACAGTGGCGCGGCTGCCCCTCTGTTGGTCTTCCATGGTCTCTTGTGTTCTGGGGGCCTCTGGATGTCTGGAGTTTTGATCTCCTCCATACCCGCTTCACACCCTGGAGGACGGGGCTGTGGCCCCCCCACACTCCCTAGCAGATCATTACATGGAGAAACCTTTGGAATGCAAGCATGCTGATCCACACAGGTATGCACACATGGGTATTCACAGACGCGGACTAAAGCTTTCTTGGCTGCTGCCTCAAAGCACACTGTGCGCTGTCTATCTTGCGTGCTGCACAATATCGTTTATTACTTAGTAAATACTGATATCTATGACTAGCTAGTTTATTGTGATGGTGCTTTGTTTTCTCTATTATTATGTTGCTCTTTGTTGTTTGCTGTCTCCTCTGTTTGTTTGTTTGTTTGTTTGTTTGTTTTTTCTCCATACAGGTGACCCAGGAGTTTTTTGTTTTTTTTTTGTTTTTTTTTGGTCTCTCTTCCCCCCCCTTCTCACCGTCTCTTCTCCCCTTGGGTTTTCTTTCTTTCTCTCCCCCTCTCTCTCTCATTCATTCCCCCTGTCCTATTTATTAAAAAAAAAAAAAAAAAAAATGACAAAGGATGAACTGAAGCTCTGCCATCACGTAATGTCGCATACTGCTGTTTCTGATGTCATTTAAAAAAAAAAAAAATTCACTGAAAAAAAATACTGATAACATGCCCACAAAATAAAACCATGTTTACCCGAAGCCGTTCATATGTGGCCCAGCTGTTCATCTCAGTTTGTAATGGACATTAAACACAGCCTAAGACAAACAGTCTCTCCTTTCTGTTGCCTGTAGGGAGGACTTCGCCTTCAGTCATCTTGATGTTAAAATATAAGGTGATTCATATTTGAGTAATTTTTTAGTAATATCTTTTTGGGTTTATACATTCAACACTGCTGCTTTACACAACAAAACATAAAAAAAAGCCCCACAAAAAACAACAAAGCCTAATATTAATGAGTGGAAACCGTGCAGGATTGGACTTCATGACCGAATCATTGTATATGTCCACTCTTTATGCTGAATATACTTAATTGTTTTAAAATTAGAGTAAATTAGTAGTAATTTTCAGAATTAGCTGATGGAAACGGTACAAAGGCTAAACAACCATATCATTTGCTGTCAGTTAAACCTGGACTTGTGTGGAGATGATTCCTTACGATTCCTCCAAAGCTGATGGGCAGCAAAAATGGCTGATGTCTTTTTCACCTGGCTAATACTTAGCCTCTGACTTTCTATGGAAGCGCAAAGGGTGCAATCAGTTTCTCACACGCTGCTTCTACATTTGGGCTTCATTTTTGTGTGATAATCACGATGTGGTTCAGTATTGTGCTTGTTGATTTTTACTTAACTTAAAGACCGGCTAAAAAACACATACTTTTGTAATATATCCTGATGTGTAAAACCTTGGAATCGAAGGAGGGTGTGCGTTGTTTTTACTGCGACTGTAATGTTGCAGTCTTGAATGGCGGTAGTTTAAAATAAAAACAGAAGGGTCACGTATCAACAATCAAGGACTTCCTCATTAAATTCTGGCCCCTGGATTACTCTCCTCACTCACAGACATCTGTAAGTCTTGACGTACTCGGATACTTAGCAGTACATTTCATGAGAACCCATTGTGTTTTTATTTAATCAAAAATGTGTTTTTGGACGATATAGGTTTAAAAAAACAAGCATAGAAGCACAAAAAATAACACTAAATCTGTTAACAAGGCATTTTCTTGCACTGATCAAACACAAATTTGCATCTTCCTGTTCCAGGAAGTGTAACAAAATTTTAATAAAACAGTCAGCAGGTGTATTTCTCATTAACAGAAAAGTGCTGAGAGCAACAAAAATGAAACAATGGGGCCTTGTTATCAAGCAAGCAATTCTTATGATTGGGTGGAGGTCTCCATTCAGTTCAGCGTTGAGGTCAAGATTAAAATATAGCTGCGTGTGACCTCCAGCTTGACGGTTTAATCACAGCACGGCACAAAACCGCCTGGAAGGTTTTGACAGAATTTCCCATTTCGTGCAATGTGAATGTTTTACGTATTCCAATCCCCGCATTTAGGTTCAGATTTTTTGCGTTGTGGAAAATTAAACATTCATGGCAAATTGTTACACTGGAGTCACATGGCGAGCTATCCTCGTATAGCCTGCAGTATGATGAGATACAAACCCCTCAGCAGGAGCAGTGCCCTCACACATCTGAGGGTGTAGCTCTGGCTCCATGGCACTGGAGTGCGACGTCATCTGACACAGCAGAGTCGACTCTTAGCGAGCTGATGTGAAAGCTCTGCAGATGTGGCTCATAGTGCGTTTTTAAGATTTCACTAGATAGAAAAGTATAAATGATTTTTATCCTTATTTCATTCAAAGTCTTTGCATCAGAGACAGCATGCACTTAAAGACCAGTCGTGTCTCTAAAGTGACTACGCTGTGACCCCACAGGTCCCCGGCTCCCTTGGGCTCCAGGTCCCCTCAGCATGATTTGCGAGGCCTAGGGTCTGCTATGTTAGCCGATGTGCTGTCAACATTTTTTACACTTCAAACAAACCTCAGGTCATAGATTAGCCTCCACCTTCAGTCACTTATCTCCTCCAGACTGGAGCTGACGTATCCACTGCGAATGTCCCCAAACCCTCCTGTCGGTGACCCCAGTTAACTCTGTTAAGTTAAATATCACAAACCTCCCTCTATTTAGTTGTTACAAAAACCCATGATAGTATCCGCTTCCCGCTGAGTCGCTCCATTTTGTCCCCGCACCAACAAAATGACAGTCAGAGTGAGAGCAAGGCAGTCGTGTCACAGCAGCAGGGTCATTTCAGCAGCAGATCAAAAGCAGCCACAGCTGTGGCAGAGTCACATGTGTGGTCCAGGCATATAGACAGAAACCCAACAAGCTTTCCCTGTCAAGCTAGTGCTTGCAATATGTTATGGAAAGAACATATGACACAAAAGCATGCAATAACCTATACTTAAAAAACAACATAATTCACATATGTTTTATTTGGAAAAGCGATGTCAGTAAATCTTCACTCACTGCTGATAATCATCCTCCCACCTCAGGAACAGCACCGGGACTTTATCTTGGCACCTATAAAGGCTATGATGAACAAGTAAGGAGGTCTTTTGAAGACATCTTATATGCTGGTCTAATCTGGCCATCTGTTTCTTATCTACTCGCCTTTTATTTTTTAAATTTGCTAATTTATTTATTTAAGGGATACTGACCCTGGAAGCAGCAGGCGCCAATCCTCTCCCCGGGGAATGAAGTAGAGGCGGGACACACCTGGTGTGTGTGTGTGTGTGTGTGTGTGTGTGTGTGTGTGTGTGAGAGAGAGAGAGAGAGAGAGAAGTTTGGTTTAGGGTACTTTTTCTGTGTTTTTTTGTGGTTCAGGATCCAGTAAGGGCATCCTTTTTATAGTAGTTCCAGGAGGAAACTGTCGTTTGCTTAAAAAAGGAAAATAAAACTTTGTCACACATAATAGCAAAATTGTTTCAGTGGACTTCCGTGTTTTTTCACTCGACATCCAGCATGTATGTTTGCATACAAAAAAACTGGCTCTTGACAGTGTCTCCTTGTTGCTGAATTAAGGATGAAGCATCTGCCGTGTTCTGGCTATCCCTCAGACCACTGCTCTATGTACAGTACAATCACCAGTCACTCAGTGCAGGCTGATAAGCTGTGAGCCTTTCCTTTCATCAAAGGCATTTTTTAGTCTGTGCATTTATAGTTAATAATCCATTCTGAGGATTAATGTAACAACATCTTGTTATCACCAATAGGAGCCCTGTTTTTTTAACAGATTACCTAAACTAAATGTGCTGTAAATAATGTTCAGCACTGCTCTGGCATGTCAAGCTCTTTTTTTCCCCACTGATAGTAATTCCTTGGATTGGACCTGGAGTCTGAAAGCCGTTTCACCAGCAACATATTCTGTAAGATGACTAAAAAGATTATCTGAATTTTGTAACATTTCTAATGGAACACATAAAAGCTCTTTTAAAGCAATTTGATAACTGCTACAATACTCTATACTACGGGACATTATATGAGCATTTGCTGCAGTTAGTGGTGAAAGGAAGCCAAGGTGGTGTCAATGTGAAGTTTCCTGTTGTTTTTGTTTCAAACTGGTGTGTTTGCTTGGCCTTTTATCATGGAAATCAATCGTCAGACCCGAGACTTGTATTAGAGTTACAGTAAAGATTAAATGAGATGCATCTGAAGGTTTAACAACAATTTAACGGAAGTGATTGTGATGTAAAGTAATCATCTGATATGTCCAGACCTGTTCTGCACATAATCAGAGTCACCATCTCACCACAAAGTCACTGCAAAAATTATAGGAGATAAAATGCTTGTGAAAACATGCACTAAAGAAAAAGGAAAGTAAAGCAAGCAATGTTTGTGCAATCTGTTCACACCACTACTAGGACTTAATTTTAGGTTTGACATGATCATTATTATTATTAAGAATAATAATAGTAATAATAATAATAAAGTAAATGTTAGACTCTTTAGTTTTTAAAAATGACATGAAAAACACCTTTATTTTGACCAGAAGTAATGGTGGTGTTCCCACATGGACAAATTCTGAATGTTTTATTGATTTGATGTCTTTTTCCTGATATTTTTTATTGAATTTACTAGTAGTAAGTGTTTTGGCCTGTCATCTGCAAGGGAATGCAGGCTTCTTGTCCTCCAGGCAGAGGGAAGGGCTGCGCCTGAAGAGGTGAGAGACAGGAGGAGGAGGGGGAGAGCTGAAAGATGTTTTACTGGGGGGGGGGGGGGGGGGGTCGTCCTGGGAGGGAACCAGGGGTGTGGAGGGGCGAGTTTAAAAAGGCAGACAGAGCCAAGAGTCACTCACTCTCACAGGATCTGCTCAGAAACCCCAGCTCCTATGATTCACTGAATTTCAATTCACCGTTTGGAACTTTACAGGACTCTTAACTTTTTTTTACCCTTTAAATTAAGGATTTTTTTTCTTAACAACAATCCCTGCAGCATGGAGCCCCCCACTCCGGAATATGGTGACAGCTACGAGTACTATGATGACAATGAGACTGCATGTGACTTCTCAGAGTGGGAGCCTTCTTACTCCCTCATCCCGGTCCTCTACATGCTGATCTTCATCCTGGGTCTGTCAGGTAACGGCGTGGTCATCTTCACTGTCTGGAGGTCCAAATCTAAACGTCGGGCTGCAGATGTCTATATAGGAAACCTGGCACTTGCTGACCTCACCTTTGTTATAACTCTACCTCTCTGGGCTGTGTACACAGCCCTGGGCTACCACTGGCCCTTTGGCGTGGCTCTGTGCAAGATCAGCAGCTATGTTGTTCTGGTAAACATGTACGCCAGTGTTTTCTGCCTCACCTGCCTGAGCTTTGACCGCTACCTGGCCATCGTGCACTCTCTGTCCAGCAGCAGGCTCCGTTCGCGGGGCACCATGCTGGCATCGCTGGGTGCTATTTGGTTCCTGTCTGGCCTCCTGGCTGTGCCCACGCTGCTGTTCCGCACCACTGTGAATGACCTAAACAGCAACCGGACCACATGTGCCATGGACTTCAGCCTGGTGACCATGAACCAGAGGCATGAGTACCTGTGGATTGCAGGACTCAGCCTGTCCTCCTCTGCCTTGGGTTTCCTCCTACCTTTCTTGGCCATGACCATCTTCTACTGCTTCATCGGCTGCACTGTCACACGCCACTTCAACAACCTGCGCAAGGAGGACCAGAAGAAGAAACGACTGTTGAAAATCATCACCACACTGGTGGTGGTGTTTGCCATCTGCTGGACTCCCTTCCACGTGCTGAAGAGCATGGACGCCCTCTCCTACCTGAACCTTGCTCCGAGCTCCTGCGGCTTCCTGCGTTTCCTGCTGCTGGCTCACCCCTATGCAACTTGCTTGGCCTATGTCAATAGCTGCCTCAACCCGTTCCTGTATGCCTTCTTTGACCTGCGTTTTCGCTCCCAGTGTCTGTGCCTGCTCAACCTGAAGAAAGCTATGCACGGCCAGATGAGCTCCATGTCGTCCACTCTCAGCGCCCAGACTCAGAAGTCAGAGGTTCAGTCTCTGGCCACCAAGGTGTAGAGAGCAAAGTGAAACAGGGCTGCTGCAGGACAGCTCCAACTGCTGGAACACTTGTAAAAATACAGACTTTATGTGTCCATTGTTCAAAGCTGGTAAGATGAGATGATGAACTTTGAATTGTCACTGCCTACAGTCATGATATTCATTATGTGTTCCTCCCAATGTACAGTGAGAGAGGCCAATACTCTGTATGCTGTGTGAACTTGGGAAGCTGGAGCCAGCTGGCTGAGCTCCTTTAGCTGCATTGTTCCTCAAATTCTCAGAGAAAAAAAAAGTCTTTATTTTTTCTGTTTAAATTTGTATTTGCAGAGGTTTTTTCATTTGTATCATGAAAAAAGGCAGAAATATGAATTGCTCTTTACACTGGATGAAACCTAAAGCTACACCCTATTTTCATACCATCTTCGTTCGGATATATTGCTGATTTATTGTAGAAGCACTTGTTGTACATGAGCAGGGAAATCAAACAAAGCAGTGTCTCTTCAAAGCTTCAAAGAAGGTAGAAGTCTGGGTTACGGAAGGGAGGGAGGGAGGTGTAAAAGGAGCAAAGGTGTTGCAGCTTAATTACATAGTTTGTGGGGAGGAGATGGGGCAGACAGGCAGATGGCAGTTGACAAATGTTGCTGAGGGACAGGAGCGGGTGGGGCGCTATGGAGGGGTTTTGCAGTGCAGTCACGCACTAAAGGGACAAAGGAGCCTTATAAATGGTCCAAATTGATGTATATGTTTTATTTTTTGACATCGCTGTAACTAACTACTGTATTAAAGATGTGTGCTATGAACCAGATGTCTTAAATTCATTGTGTGCTTGTCTGTGTGTGTGTGTGCATGCAAATCAAAGGTAGATTTTCAAGTATCACTTTAAAGGAGAACAATCTTGACAGCAAATGTAAATATTTAACCTCCACTTTCACGTCAGTCCTGTTATTTCAGTGTTAAGCATCTCAAAGGGTTCAAGCTTTTGTTATGAATAACCTTGCATTCAGTTCGCACCTTCAGACTAATAGGTCTCTAATCTCTATTGATTCACAGCCAGTATCCAGACAGTAACTGGATTATGCAAACTACCTGCCATCCTGAGTGTGTATTCTGCACTCAGCTGGGATTTCTGCAGGATTTCTTCATTTCAAACATTAGTATTTATTTAAGGCGAGGAAGAAAGAACCAGCAACATATTCAGAGTGATGTGTGCTCAGTTAAAGTCAAAGTGGCTAAAATTTATGCATAACAAAATTTAGGACAGCCAAACCCTGTGTGCTGAATTACGTGGCCATTACCACTGAGTGACTCTTCTAAGGGATATTCTGATTTGACAGTAATGAGCTCTGTTGGGCATAATTACCGTTTAGAAATATCGGTGGTGGGATGGGTTAGGGGGGAAGTGGGACTCTAATCCTGGCAGAAATCGGGGCCGCCGAACAAGTCAATATTTGTGCCTGCTGACAAGAGATTGCAGTCAGAGGGGTTCTTGGAGCACAGGATGGGGTGTGCAGATGCTCCATCACACTAAAGAAGAAACTGTGAGGTGATTGAAGTGAGAAACTTGGGAAATGGGTCATCTTGCACCACCGTTCTAAAGTAACCACATGTGTGAAGTGTGGAAAAAATGCAAAGCTGCATGATTCATCGTTTCTTTATGTGTGAGAGATCATATGTTATTTATTGTCCATCCTGGCGAAACGGAGCCTATTTGCAGTAAATGCCAGAATGTTCTTTGTGAGATCCTCGCAGACGCTAGATTGCTCAAACATGCAATGATTCTTCAGCTTGATAGATTTATTAGAAAAGATTTTATGTATCTAGTTTACGTATTTCGGATGCATACCGAATCTAACCCATAACACAAGCGTTCACTGCACCATTAACTCTATTGTGTAATAACAGAAGAATTCATTTTTTAGTTCATCTTTATATAAAACAGCAGATATACGAGTAGCAATTAGACCGTGGAAGCAGAGTCACTCACGCGTGCCGGACAATGCGAGACATGTTGTTATTATTGAGATCAGTTGGCCTGACAGCCTGTCTGATGCTTCACTTTGAGATAACTCACCCTGAATACCAGCTGACCAAAGCACACTGGGAACACCGCAAACACAAAAACAACAGTTGCACATAAATGTTCTCTGTGTTCCTGTGTGGGCTGTGTGACCTGTTTGTGTGTTCAGGGATGTTTGGACGTGGGCGTCGCAGCGCGCCTAAAGTATTCTTAAAGGGAGTTCAAGCATGTTGGTCTGCTGCCCCTGTTATAATGTTGTTTTCCTGGTCAGGAGGCATGAAGTTTAAATCAAATCAAATCACTTTTTATTGTCACATCACATGTGCAGGCACACTGGCACAGCACATGCGAGTGAAATTCTTGTGTGCGAGCCCCACAAGCAACAGAGATGTGCAAACACAACAACACAAACGAGCAAAATACAAGAATGGCCAACCTGAAACTAATAAATATATGTACAATATATAATAGTGTATGCATTTCTGGATGTGTATACTAAATATTTTCCTACGTGTGTGTGTGTGTGTGTGTGTGTGTGTGTGTGTGTGTGTGTGTGTGTGTGTGTGTGTGTGTGTGCACAAGTATTGTTTGTCCCAAACAATAGCTGCTATATTGTGTCAACCAATCGCACGCTCTGATAGATAAATACATGCTTTTCATTATTCAGCCAGTTTTATCATTTAAATATGGGTTGCTGAATCAATGAATCCCTGAATGATGGGTCTTATCTAGATCAAATGAGACCTCATAGCTTCAGAATGATAGTTAAGAAATCAACACAAACGCAGCTGCGCAGCTCCCAGCTCAGAAATAAAGCTGGAGATATGTTTTTGTGTTATCCACCTGAATGAATGTGTAATCACACCAGCCACACAATCAGTCTGCAGCTCCACACTTACAGCGAAACACACTAAAGCGTCTCACACAGGTGCCAGTTTCTGAGTGCTGTCATCAGTGTGAGCTGCCACACCCAAATGGGACATCTGAACCAAAGCACAACTGCTCCCCTTTCCTTAGATCTCCCTGCTGTTCCATCCCACCCAAGCAGCAACAAATGCACCCCACACTGTGTGTGTGAGTGCGTTCATATGCACATGTAAACAGAGACCTGACACATAGCACGGGCTGTCAACGCTAACCCTACTTTCTCTGTACTGTTCATCCACCTGCTGACTATAATGCACACAATCAGCTCCCCATTCTTCAAATCACACACGAAACAGTCAGCACTAGGGATGACTCTATACAGTAGAGCTATCCGCACAGAGAACACAGCACTGAGGGGGGGGAATTAGGAAGCCGGTGAGAGGGAAAAAAAAATTGTATTCTGGAGGATCCGCATGACCTCTGAGAGTCCCTCGCCTTTTTGTTTTGTCTGTCAATCCTACAAATCTGGAGCACAATGGAGCTAGTGAAGCCCGAAAAATAGAGAGTGGGAGGGGGTGGTGAGGTGTGGGCTGCGATTGCTCCTGTGTGTGTGTGTGTGTGTGTGTGTGTGTGTGTGTGTGTGTCTGTCTGTCTGTCTGTCTGTCTGTCTGTCTGTCTGTCTGTCTGTCCAAGAGGAGGAGGGTGAGTGTTTGCAACAGTCCTCTCCACATTTCTGGAATCAGCTGTTATTTTTCTACGAGTTTTTACTCCAAGCAGTGAGAGTCTCAAATGAACTTCGAATTTTGAAGCTTTTCACACATTTTGTATTTATGTATATATATTTAAATTTGATTTACTTTTCACTCTGGGCAATTTCTCATGCTTCCACTCCCTACCCAGAGTTTTTAATCCAATTTAATGACAGTTGTGAGGGCGCATGCTTTTATCTGTTGGATTTGATCAAATCAGTCGCACACCTATAATAAAATCTACTAGAATGATACAACTTTGATAAATATTCATGTTTTAAAGGCATTCAAAGAATAAATGAGCATAAAATCCTAACATTTTATCGCTGTTTTTTCTGACATTCACAAATAATTTAAAAGGTGTGCAGAAGGATGACTAACTAGATGTGACAGTCTTATTTCTATATGACTCATTTCATTAAGAGCTCACTTGAAGGAAGTTACAACAAGGAGAACAGCATAATTCAGTTGGACCCAGCAGCAGTTAGTTCATAAAACCGACTGGAAGCAGGCAGAAGCAGTGAAAAATACTCCGTAGTGTTTGTTTCTCCCAGCCTCAGAGCTTTAAATAAAAGATGAGATGTTTACGAGCGTGGAACCGCAGTTGTCCAAACTTTGCAGATGTTTCTTGAATACATTTTGTTGACTCTTGTTTTCAGGCTCGTTTGTTTTGTGCCTTTGCTTAAATAATCTCGAAAACAATCAGAAACATGACGGTAAGTGGAGGAACTTTGTTTTTATCCCCGGTGAGGGTTTGACAGCTTTGTGATGAGAAACTGTCCTCAGGATTAAGGCTTATTTTGTGACATGTCTGAGTCGAGTATGAGACCAGCACCAGTCTAGACAGCAGGCCCCCTGATCCACCAAAACAAGTTAGTCCAACCTGACACTGAAACATGGGAAGCTCCAGCCCCCCCATGCCCCCACGACTCCCACCCATTACCACCTTCTAATACTAGGTTTCAATGCTGGGGCACATACCTTTGTTTATGCCTTTTCTCATTTATTTAACACTTCCACTCCAACAGTGTGACATCCTGTCAAATAAAAACCTGCTTCCTATATCATAGAAACTGTTAGCTCAAAGACAAAATTACAAAGCTACCACTCTAAACATGCTGTCACTTTAATGCTGACCATTAAAGTGATGGTAATGAAAATAATTACTAGGCTTAGCATTTATGTAAACACGGGATAATAGATGTTAGACTAAAACTTAGTGAAAGTGTTCACATGTCTCGCAGCATTTATCCTCAGATCTTTTGGAAGGTTTTTTTCTTTAAAGAAAACATAGCTCTAATTTTTTCTGCATTCACAGCTGTATTTATCTCCATATCTCTTTCCTTCTTTTTGAAAGCGTGCTGATAGCAACGGCTGGTATTGCACAGACCTCGGAAAAAGAGTCAGATTACCCCGAATCTTATCCAAACGCTCTCACGAATAATGAGGTATAACATGTCTAATCGTACCTCACACAAGGGGCCGCCTGAGAACAGCTCCAATACACACCAGCGACAACTGTAAATTGCTACCACGTCTGCCCAGGGATCGCTATTGAAATCAGCTTCTCTCAGTAATCTGTCTAGTTTAACCTGAAAGTGGCCCCCTCGCTTTAATTGTCCAAATCCTGAGAACAACGGCCCAGAAAAATACAGCATTTACATGAGACTGGTGTTTTCAGTGTAATGTTGTTATCTTTTGGCACATTTCAAGAGGTGGTTAGGAAACCAGGGTTTACAAATGGATCTCCTCCAACGCCACCTTCTTGCCATTGTTATTCATATCGGCTCAGGGACATGTTCACGCCACCCGATTGGATCTGAGCGAGTGAATGAGAGGTTTTTATTCAACTATGAAAATGTGTGATTTATCTTTCTTCCTATCATAGGAAATATTGCCTAACAGACCTGAAAACTGTTTCATCCACCGATGCATATTTCCTAGGGAAGACCAGACCTGCTGCACTGTGCATCATAATGAGCTGTGCCGCTGGTGGATATCGTTAGGGGCGAGATGCTGCTTCCGAGGGCAGCGTGGTTTGGCCAGACCTGAATGTGCTGGGCCCTCGCCCCCTCCGGATATGGTCGCTCAGGACTCATCGTCCCTGAAACACAAAGGTCCTCTTCACATCTTTCTCTATCCCGTCCACTGTGAAAGGCCTGCTTTAAGGGGCACTGCTCCTGTGCCTGCTTCGCAGCTAAATACATCTCCTGTCACTGGCTGGTCCCAGTGCCAGTTCAGCTGCTGGAAGCACTCAGGTGCTCAGGTCTCCAGTAACCACTTGCACACGGCTTGCTAATAAAAAAAAAAAAAAAACATGAGTTGATTTTTCTACAAATCAGAATCACAGAATTTCCTTTTATAGTTTGACGGGTCCTATGTGAAAAAAATCCACTATCAAAATCTATTGAAATGTGTGTACACTCCAAATTTAGAGCACAATCACTACCAATTATGCAAATGGAGGAACACTCTTAGCTAGAGGAACAGGGAGAAGCAGTTCAAAACTATTCAGCAAGTACTGCATAGGTAAATAGCCACAAAATTACAACACAATTTAAGACGTGTAAGGATTATGAAGTGATAGAGCATATTTCTCATGTGCAAAATCATGTTGGCAGCAAGAACAGGAAGTTTGCAGCATGGCCAGATGACCATGACATGACCAGACTTTGCCATCTGCAGCGACCAGTTGGAGGGGATGGGACGGAGTGCAGTCATAAACAACAAGAGTATTAGTTTACTCAGCTTTATTTAAATTCAGCTTCAAGTGACGATGAAGCTATTCTACAAAGGTGCCCCTGGACAAGAGTAGTGACAGAGTTAAGGAGCTGCAGTGGCAGTGTTTCCGGGTAATCCATTGATGTGCACAGGGATTGTATTTTGGGTTTTTTTTTTATTTTCCAGACTTACATGGTCCCATCACATGTGGTTTCAGGTGAAGCTAACACAAAGAGTGACATTGTCATTAGTGGGTGTTAGCTGCAAATATAAGCAGATTTTCTTCAATCTTCTTATTACTGCCTACTCGTACATCTTCCACTCAGCTTCCACTGGCCTTCCTAAATACGCTTTATATACCACTTATACCAGAACACAACAGACCTTTAGTTAGACCAGATTTGCCAAATGATGTCATTGTTTGCGTTGATGTCTATTGAGGCAAGAGTGAACAGGTGTGGTTTGCTGCGCATGAAAGGAGTCCCTTCCACTCCTTCCAATCCTGGATCTAGTGGAACAGATCTTTTCCTCATGGAGGTGTAGTCAGAATAATTTGGGTCAATGCTGCTGGCTCAATATGACATCCAAATCATTACAGGGTATGGATGAACCACACAAGAAGTCATCAGACACAATGTTGATAAAAATCTCTGGCCAGACCAACACCGGTGACAAGGTGTCGACAAAGAAGATGAGAACTTGTTGGTTAACTCCAAGCAGTTTTTTTAGTAAATTGTCCTTTCTCTGCACATAATTTTACGTAGAATACTGTACAAAATCGTCATATCTGGATATTACGTTATAGTGCCTTAATGGAGTACCCAGACTTTTCACATTAAACCTTTCCTGACTGTACTTACCTAAAAATCTCCAAGCAATAACCAGTATCACTCAGCCAGACAGCTGCCCGGTGGATTCAAACCTAGGGTCTTACCACTACACCACTCTGACACCTTAAAAATATATTATCATAAGTACTCATTTAGCCATTCAGTAAAAGCATACAGTTTATGTTATTTCACCACTGCTTCCACTTACACCAAAATATAAAACTGCTTAATTTCTTGTCTGCTAAGCTGTGTTCATCTGAGCCCAAATACATGAACTCCTGCCATCTGTTGGTCAAAGTGTAGAATCACCAAAACACAGGCCATGACCGTTATAGTTTTAACTGAAAGTTCTCAAGTACTAATTTAATGATGATTATAGGGTAGGGCTTTTTTAAGCCTTTACTGAAACTGACCTACACATATAGGGTGTACAATTAAAGGCACGCATGAATGTTGCTCCTTGTGTCCTGGTCAAGGGATCCGCTCATAATTCAATAAACATTATGTGTGAAGTGAGTGATTGTTGATCTTCATTATTATATTTAAATTCACTTGTCAAGGCTATTAATTATAGTGGAAAATCCAGTTTTTGGACGTGTACTGACATTAAAACTGAGACTTCAAAGAAAGTTGTTTAATTTATTTTACACAGATGAAAAGTGAACAAGCAAAAGTGAACAAACACATACAGTGTATGAATTTAAAGTGTTCAAACGGTTCATGGCCAGCATTGGAGGAGAAGCCACAAGTAGTAGTAGTATATTATCTTTACCTGCAGATATCAACAGTCCTGTCTGCTGTAAGTAATCTCACCACCAGAGGGCGGAACAGTTCTAAAGCAGACCCTGAAACCAAAGCTGGTGCATGAAAGTAAGCATTATTTCAAACAAGCAGCACTTTATAATATGGCCCGGATCTAAAATAAAAGTACACTGACAATTATTTGAAGAAGAGTATAACGGTCACAAAAATCTCTGGTCAGAGCAACATGATGTCCACAAAGATGCAAATGTAAGGTACTTTTTAAAAACTGAACTACATCATTTTTGTGGTTAACTTGTCCTCTCATTGTATGTAATTTTCTCCTTACCACAGTACTTCACTGTAAATTAGGTGCGGTGATTTACTGAAATGTGGAAAATGAAAATACAGTATATGCAAAAAAAGAGTCTGTACAATGTAAACTTTTTACATGTTTGACATGTAGCCCCACCATCTTGAACACAGTGGTCATTCCATCTATTCGAGTTTTTTGTATGTGACTAGAGAACGGCTTCATACGTAGTAAACCTTACAGGTTACTCTTAATATAAAGATCACAAAGCTCCTATGGCTTGAAGGAGCTATATCATATCAAGCCTCATTTCCTGAAATGAAGTCAGGCCTCTTACACATTAAAACATACATAAATATGCTCATTTATTCCAGATATTGTCACAATTACATCTGGTCACCAGATAAGTTGTGCAGCCCTCCCATCTCCAGACAGTTGACAATGACAACAACAGCAGCTGGTTGTAAGCTAGCATAATGGCAGCTAATATTTGGCTCGAATGTCCAAGAAATTATCTCTGATAAAGGTGTCCAAATAAGAAAAATGTTAGCTCCACCTCAGACAGTTAACTAACAGTAGCAAACAGCAGCATTTACCAACAAAAAAGTCCAGGATGTCTTCAGCAACTCACCTCAGTTTCACAACTCGTATCAGACTCCCTTCACAACATTTTACAGCCTCCTCCAGAGTAGAGGTAGATACATACTGACAGCTGAGGTAAACAGCAGCCTGAGAGCGTACACTCACTACACATGAACATGTTTGTCCTACAGCAGCCACTGTAGCTAAGATTATCCACGTGTCCCAAAACGTCGGCTGCATCCTTCAGAGTCCGCATTTGAAGGCCGATTACGTCACAGCCAGGCGACGAAGACTGTCCCAATTCGTCGAATCCTTCAAATGCGGCCGACAAATGCATCCTTCATTTCCCCGAATTTGAAGGATGGGTCGGCTGTGTCCCAACTGGGGGTCTGCACGCTTGAACTACGCGTACTACGCGTACTACGCGTACTATATCTGTGTCCCAAAACAACGGCTGCATCCTCCGGAGGCCGCATTTGAAGGCCGATTACGTCACAGCCAGGCGACGAAGGCTGTCCCAATTCGTCGACTCCTTCAAATGCGGCCGACAAATGTGTCCTTCATTTCCCCGAATTTGAAGGATGGGTCGGGTGTGTCCTTCGTGGCCCACCATATCCCAGAATTCATAGCGCGGCCCAGCCAAATTTCAGCTGCCAACAATGGCGGCCGCTACTGAGTTTTAAAATTAATGTTGTTAATCTTTCTGGGTCACAAAATAAACATTTAACATATTTTCACGGTCGAGAATTTATGCAAGTGTCCTGTTATATTTTAGATAGCAAGGAGCAGACGGCCGAGTTTATTAAACTCCACCGACACAGCGGTGACCCAAATCTGAAGGCTAGACCGTCCCATTTCACAGCCTTGCACTTCCGGCCTTCTCAGCCTTCGAAGGCCGGGTCCTACCGAAGGATGCAGCCGACGTTTTGGAACACAGCTGACATCTACTGACATCTAGTGTGGATACGTACTGTACCTTTAAGTGATAGTATGAATTTTTGGAGGCTCTGTAAAAAGGCAGCTTACTTTCCCCAAGTTTTTGTTTTGTTTGTTGTACTTTTTGAATGAGGCTTTTATTTTAGCCCTCAAAAGTAACGCGTGTTTATAATGTAAAGTGAGGAAAAACTGTTTTTTGACTAAAATACACTGAAGTTATTCAGTTCTTCAAATTTCTGACCAATATTTTTAGGTGATTTAAATCCACAATTTCACAAAAGTTACTTTGAAACTTTATTTTAAATCTGGGGACATTACACCCTTAATGACAGGCCGTATTATGGAGTGCTATCTTTATATATTTTATAGCCCAACTCTGTTCTGTGTTAAAATATTTTGAGGAATGCAGACATCATGGTTTGGATCCTTGCATAGTTTCTCCTCTAAAGAAGTTCAGAAATAGTTCACATTCCCAAAAAGGTTTTTGTTGAAACTGCTACAGCTGTGTAACTGTAGGATAAATGATGACACAGAAGTGTTTGAGCTGATTCTGATCTAAGTAGGATATCTCCTTTGAAGCTTTCAGAAGATGCTTTATTATTTTAACAGTCATGGTTACAGATTTCACTCAGATTTCATTATACAGTGCTGCAGTGGTATAACAGGTTAAAGGTAACAGACAGTAGCAGTAACATTTGTGCTGCATGAATGAATACGATTTTGATGAGTCATTTTCCCGGTTTAGCCTTTGCCTGGATGGACCTTTTACGCTGATGCATTTGGGGCCGAGCTGGGGGGAGAGGTTTGTGGCTCTGGCAGGCTCTGTTTCCTAATAAAGAAAGAACTGGGTCTTTAGGAGGAAATCGAGAGCACTCACACTTAAAGGAGCTCAGTGTCTCTGATTTGGCACGTGGGCCAATCACGACAGGAGGACAGGTTTTAGGGATGATGGTGGTCATGGTCCGAGTCAGGACCCTTCCTCTTCTGGACCCCATAGAAGGAGCTGGTGAAGGTTTCTGCTTCTTGTCTGGACTTTTGCTCTCCTGTTCTTTGGACTGTGCCTGTTGCTGACTGTTGGCCTGCCAGCTTTGCATCTTAGACTCCAAGTCTTTCAGAGCCTGGTCAGTGTAGGCCTGCAGTTCAGTGCGCACCCCTGAAATCTGAACTTGAAACTCATCCTTTAAGGCCTTTGTTCTGGCCTCGAGCTTTTCCTCAAACGTTGTACACATCTCCTCCTCCTCCTTCAGACAGATCTCATTTTTGCGCTCATGTTTCAGCACTTGTTTTCCCTCTTCACCACTCGCCTCCTCACCATCAGCTTCGACGCTCACCTGTGCGAGCTCCATTTCTTTGACTTTTTGCACTAGCTCCAGTATGCTGCTCTTTGGGAGTCGCACACCCACTTGTGATCTGATCTGGTGACGTACCTGTTGGAAAACAGACTGCATCTTTCTTTGCGACTCCTTTTCTGCAGGTGCATTGTCCTCCAAACACTTATCATCTGGATTGAGAGAACAGGCATGCTCCTCTGCTGCAGCAGCATTGTTCTGTGGTTGCTCCTGTTGCTCCTGTTGTTCACTGTTCACCAGTATTTCTGGATTTTTCTCAGAGAAAGAATCACTCATTGTTATTTTCAGGCTTGTCCGCCTCCTTTGAACTGAGCTACTATAATAATTCGAGGAGCGCAACTCGGTTGAACAGCACATACTCTACCCCTCCCATGTCACACTATTAAATCATGCAATAGTAGTAGTTGTGTAATGCAGCTACAATTATTTGATCACGCGTGTTATGTTCCTTGGTCTGCATGTGTGTCGCTGCATCCCTTGACAACATTAAGCCTCTTGGTAACAGCATGAAAAACAACGATCTTCGGGGACAGCTGGAACACTGAGGGCTGGCTTTGAGTTTCTCATTAGTGATTAGTGAGCTGTTACTGGAAAATAGAGCTTCAACAGATGACTAACAAATCTGCTGTTTGACAGACGATTAGACTAGATATGTTCCTCTGTGAAATACACGAGGATGACATGCATTTAATTATAGTGCTTGTGTGCACGTCTGTGTACTATACACACTCTGAATGTAGCTTTTTTGCATTGACAGGTTGCTCTTTGCTTCTTTGGGCCATTTAGTTGATGTTTAGTGCAGAGAAACCTCAGCTGTGCTGTTTGTGCTCGGGGTCACAGGCTCAACAGCTCATCTGGATGCAGTGCAGGATTTAGGGATAACTGACAGGATCTATCATACATGCACCGCATTTGTAGTTCTTTCAGCAGGATCCTTTAGATTTGATGCAGGATACTTGAATGCGATTGGTTCTGCCTTTAAGAGCTGTTTTGTCTGCTCTTCACACTGAGGCCCGTCGATTTGTATCATATGGAGTCTTTAATCTCATTAAAACATCCTCTATTTTTTCATTATCTTTTCTTTTCTTTTGTGATGAACATTGTCATATAATAAACTTGCACAGTCTGACTCATTCCTATGCAGGTCCCATTTGCTCTGAGATCATTTGCACCTTCTGTGAAAACATTACATGCACCACGACTGAGTTCGGGTCAATTAGATTTTTAATGATAATGAAATAGTTTTAAGATCAGTAGAAAACTGCACGTGAAGGAGGATGATTGATGGGATGGGGGGTTGAGGGTATTTTCAAGCACATGAGGGTTCACTCAGCATAAACCCTTTGAGCCAATGAGAGTTCGGGATGCGTGAGCCTCCTCTTGCCGCTAAACACTAACATATGTTCCTAGGTCCTTCTTGTCCTAAAAAAATGCAGTTGTAATTCAAAACCTGTGTGGACAATTCGTTTTTGTGTTTCCTTTTTTGAAGAATAATGTTTGGATGCAAAAACGCATTCTCATACAGAGCAACTCACAACACAAGCAAAATTACATTTTCTGCACATCTCTGGATGGGTCTAGCCGTCGTCTCTCATACTGAGCAGCATCAGTCAGTGAATAAGGTGATAATGAGTTTTGTTTTTGTTTCTTTTAATGACATCTTTAAAGTTTTGAAGGGATTTTTCCCCCAAGTAATCATTGCATAACAGCAAAAGTGCACAAAGCATCAGCACGCTCTCCTCCTCCAATCTCTCCACCCCATTGGTGGGAGTGGGTTTAAACACTTCCTGCCCGGCTTTTAAATTCAGACGTTCACCACAGATTTCATTCGGACTGTCAGGTCTCATCACCTCCAGCAAAGATGGTGAGTTGCTCTTCGCTGATGAATCCTCTCAAATGGCTTCTTTCTCCTATCTCAGGTCGCTCTGAGAATTTGTGTTTGCATGGAGATAATATTGGTTATGCCAAAAAAGCAGTTCTTTTTCTGTAAGTAGTAAGTTTTGGTGTGTTACTTTTAATTGCAGACAACATACACAGACAAAGGCGAGAAGGTAAATAACTGATTCGTGTGTGTTGCACTGCAGAGATGATTTAATCATTGACTGCAAGCTGGTTTTGGTATTATTAGATTTTTTTTTAAACTTGCATATGTGACTGATTTTTGTTATTTCTTTTTGTCTTCAGCATGAGCAGGGCAGATTCCTCTGCTTTGATCACTTAACATTCTGGGTTGGAAATGCAAAGCAGGTAAGTTAGTTCCAGCTTTCTACTTTTCTTTTAGCTGTTTTATTGGTCATCCAAAGAGGTGGAGGGAACGCAGCACACAGAACACTCATTTTCCCACCTCCCAGAACCCCTGCTGCACAAACACCATCAAAATTCGTCACCAGGAGATGGCGCTAAAGCCAGTCTGCTGCAAACATGCCCAGTTTCAGCAGACTGTGAATCGGTTCCCTCTTTGCTCACGTTTTTGTTTGTCTCCAACAGGCTGCATCGTATTACTGCAACAAGCTTGGATTTGAGCCTGTGGCTTACCAAGGTTTGGAGACGGGCAGTCGTGAAGTGGTGTCACATGTAGTCAAACAAGGCAAGGTAAAGAGCACTCAGTGCCCGCAGCCCACAAGAGGGGAAATCAGTTTAAAGCACCTAAAAATGTTTTCTTACAATGTGTAGATTTGTTGAGTGATGTTAATTGTAACAAAATACACCTAGACTCAAGTGAAAGCTAAAGATGCACAGAGGCAGGAGTTTAATCATGTCGATGTGTTCACTCTGTATTTCACAGATCATTTACGTGTTCTCATCCGCCCTCAATCCTGGAAACAAAGGTACAGCACTGATAAGGAGCTGGGTTCCTGTAGTGGTCACAATTACTTTTGACTTTAACAGGTTCATTTGTAACATGTCTACACTTCTGTTACATTTTTAGATATATATACTACTATACTATTTTGTGCATTCTTTCTTTTGCCAGACTTTTTGCAGTTCCATGTCTATAAAATATATTTAGACTAGTCTGTGGTAAGAATATCGGTGCCATGACTGACCCCTATGATCAATTTGAATAAGCAAGGAAAGAAGAAATTGTTGAAAACATATTATCTTGATATGCTTTGGTGAAAGTCCCACTCGAAACAATCCCTTTTAGTACACATTCATTATAAATCACAAAAATGTAAAAGAGTTTTAAGAAACCTGTGAATCATATGTTCATTTAAGCTGAAGAAAATGTCTGTTCTTGTCATGTTTTCAGAGATGGGGGATCATTTGGTTAAGCATGGGGACGGAGTGAAGGACATTGCATTTACAGTGGAGGACTGTGACTTTCTCGTGCAGGTAATGGTTCAGCTTTTATTTTACAGATGCATCATGTTAGTAACTGAAAAAGCTATTGCTTCCATAATTAACATTATTTCCCAAACAGAAAGCCCGGGCGCGAGGGGCAGTCATTATAAAGGAACCCTACACTCTGGAGGACAAATATGGTAAAGTCAGGCTGGCTGTGCTGCAAACTGTAAGTGTTGTATATTTATAGTGAATATTTTAGATACCATGATTCAGGGATTTATGAAAAAAGTTGGAAACATCAGAAAATCCAGGATTTTGGATTTGCTTTTGTTTCCTTCAGTATGGTGACACCACTCACACATTTGTGGAGAGGACAGGATACAGTGGATTGTTTCTGCCTGGGTTCCATCCTCCTCTGTTCAAGGACCCCTTACTCGACAAACTGTGAGTAAAGAGAAATTATTCCGGATGTGATGTTTTTGTAAACTGATAATGTGTATTTCTGTCTGAATCACAGCTGACTGAATTATTTGTTTGTTTTTCCCCTCCGTGCAGCCCAAGTGGAAACCTGGACTTTATCGATCACGTTGTAGGAAACCAACCAGATGATGAGATGGTTTCAGCAGTGGAATGGTGAGGACTTGCAGCTAGTTCTTGTAGAGAGTGTGAAATAGCAATGTACCATATAAATACAACTAAAAGCCTCTGTGTTGGGACGAAAAAAACTGCAGAAGATGTAGGGAGGCTTGAATATTTCCTAGAATATTTCTTTGTTTTTAGTTGGTTAGGTTTAGAAAAAGATTGTGCTTCGGGTTAAAATATGCCCCGTCAGTTATCCACATCTAAGAGGGTTTGTCGAGCAAAAATCCTCGAAGGCCAACTTTTGCCATGTGTTCTGCAGAAACACAAGCCAGAGGGTGAATGAGGGGCGGAGTTAAAGGGTGTCTGATTCTTACATAACTCAGTTTTTTTGGCATGACTTGGGATCAGCATGACTTTGCATTAAGTGGGCTTTCCACATCTGGATCTTGTTTTGTTTTTGTTTTTTTTACTGCATTGTTGGAAGTAAGGCAGTTCTCTAAATGAGCAAGCTCATTGGTTTAACCTCTGAAGAGGCGTGTTACACTGGCTGGCGGTTTTCAGATGTGAAGAACCAATTTTTTTCTGGCTCATAAAAATGTCAGTCACTGATGTTTTTACAGGCCAAAAATGTAACCCCTCAAATTTAGTTAATGTGGTGTCTGTGGTGTATGAAGCCCAGGGTATCACTATAAATGTAAATTGCATTAATATGTACATTGCTTTTGCAGCTCTGGTTCTTTTAATATAATATATGAGGCTATATTTCTCTCTCTCTCACTCTCTCTCCATATATATATATATATATGTGTATATATATATATATATATATATATATATAACAAGAAGGCATCGGTGGGCAAGAGACGAAAACAGGGCGTTGTTGGAATGCTACTACGCAAGTAACCCCGGCGGAAGGGGCTACATGAATAGGATGAGGGACCTATGGATTCTTCGATACCCAACATCCACAATGACGGCGAAACAACTAGTAGCTCAGTGTTCCAACATTCGAAAGAAGGGACTGCTCTCACAGCTAGAGATTGACGAGGTACAACACAAATGCTACAGCAAGGAGGAGTCAGGACGCCAGGTCAGGGGGGCGATATCATCACCCCCACCCGAGATTGGGTACATAGCCCCAAGTGCGATAGGAGAAGGATCGTTGAGTGCGAGAGGAACTGACCTGAAAAATAGGATCATGGCCAAGCTTGAAACCTGGATCCCCCGTAGCCGGTTACCAAGATTACGTGAAGTACCCTCAGAAGGTCTGCTAGATGATGTTAATGCAGCACTACGGGCAATACCTACAACCACGATTACCGACACTAACAAGCTGATCTACAATACGGCAGCAGTGATCAGTGAGATGCTTGGCTACAAGTTGAACAGCGACAAGGGGCAGTACCCTCCATGGAGAAGGAGGCTAGAGGGCAAGATCAAAGTAGCACGGAGGGAGGTTAGCCAACTAACGGAGTTGCAGAAAGGTAAGACAAATAAGGTGCCCATGAAATACAGCAAGCTGTCCATACCTGAGGCCTTGGAAACTGCCAAGCAAAGACTCACAGCCTTGGCCAGCCGCTTGAGGAGGTACACCAGAGAGATAGAAGGCAGGAGAATAAACCAGCTGTTCTCCACAGAACCAGCAAAGGTGTACTCTCAGTGGCAAGGGAACAATAAGAGAACAGCACCACCAAGGCTGGAGACGGAGCAATACTGGAAGAGCATATGGGAGAAGGATGCAACCCATAACGGCAATGCTCAGTGGCTAGAGGATCTGAGGGCAGACCACAGCGACCTCCCTGAACAGGGTCCAGTAACCATCACAGTGGCAGATATCCAAGAAAGGGTCTCCAGTATGAAGAGTTGGACAGCACCAGGGCCCGACATGGTTCACGCCTACTGGCTGAAGAAGCTGACTGCACTCCACGAGCGTCTGGCAGCACAAATGAACCAGCTGCTAGTTAACGAGAGACACCCGGAATGGCTAACTGAAGGCCGGACGGTCCTGATCCCCAAGGACCCCAAGAAGGGACCGGTCCCCTCCAACTACCGACCAATAACCTGCCTCAGTACTACATGGAAGCTCCTGTCAGGCATCATATCGGCTAAGATGAACAGGCACATGGGTCAATACATGAGCGGGACACAGAAAGGAATTGGCAAGAATACCAGAGGCGCAAAACACCAGCTACTGGTAGACATAACAATCAGCCGAGACTGCAAGACCAGACTGACCAACCTGTGCACTGCCTGGATTGATTACAAGAAGGCCTATGACTCTATGCCCCACAGCTGGATACTGGAATGCCTAGAATTGTACAAGATCAATGGGACCCTAAGAGCCTTCATCAGGAACTCAATGGGGATGTGGCGTACAACACTAGAGGCCAACTCCAAGCCCATAGCACAAGTCACCATCAAGTGCGGGATCTACCAAGGAGATGCTCTGTCCCCACTGCTGTTCTGCATAGGCCTGAACCCCCTCAGTGAGATCATTAACAAGACTGGCTACGGATACCGACTACGGAACGGAGCAGTTGTCAGCCACCTCCTGTACATGGATGACATCAAGCTGTATGCCAAGAGTGAACGAGACATCGATTCACTGATCCACACTACCAGGCTATACAGCAATGACATTGGAATGTCGTTCGGACTGGAGAAGTGTAGTCGGATGGTAACAAAGAGAGGGAAGGTAGTCAGAACTGAGGGGATTGAACTACCAGAAGGCAACATTGCAGACATAGAGGACAGTTACAAGTACTTGGGGATCCCGCAGGCGAATGGGAACCATGAAGAGGCCGCTAGAAAGGCTGCAACCACCAAGTACCTGCAGAGGGTCAGGCAAGTCCTGAGGAGTCAGCTGAATGGTAAGAACAAGATCCGGGCCATCAACACGTACGCCCTGCCCGTGATCAGGTACCCTGCTGGGGTAATAGGCTGGCCAAAGGAGGAGATAGAAGCCACTGACATAAAGACAAGAAAGCTCCTTACCATGCATGGAGGGTTTCACCCCAAGTCCAGCACCCTGAGGCTGTACGCTAAGCGGAAGGAAGGGGGCCGGGGACTGGTGAGTGTCAGCACCACAGTCCAGGATGAGACAACGAACATCCAAGAATACATTGGGAAGATGGCCCCAACTGACCGAGTGCTCAGTGAATACCTCAGGCAGCAGAAACCCAAGAAAGAGGAGGGAGACGAGGAACCATCATGGAAGGACAGGCCCCTGCACGGTATGTACCACCGGCAGATAGAGGAGGTGGCTGATATCCAGAAATCCTACCAGTGGCTGGACAAAGCTGGACTGAAAGACAGCACAGAGGCACTAATCATGGCAGCACAAGAACAAGCTCTGAGTACAAGATCCATAGAGGCTGGGGTCTATCACACCAGGCAAGACCCCAGGTGCAGGCTGTGTAAAGATGCCCCAGAGACAATCCAGCACATAACAGCAGGGTGCAAGATGCTAGCAGGCAAGGCATACATGGAACGCCATAACCAAGTGGCCGGCATAGTGTACAGGAACATCTGTGCCGAGTATAACCTAGAAGTCCCGAGGTCAAAATGGGAGATGCCCCCAAGGGTGGTGGAGAATGACCGAGCTAAGATCCTGTGGGACTTCCAGATACAGACGGACAAAATGGTGGTGGCTAACCAACCGGACATAGTGGTGGTAGACAAACAGAAGAAGACGGCCGTAGTGATCGATGTAGCGGTTCCGAATGACAGCAATATCAGGAAGAAGGAACACGAGAAGCTGGAGAAATACCAAGGGCTCAGAGAAGAGCTCGAGAGGATGTGGAGGGTGAAGGTAACGGTGGTCCCCGTGGTAATCGGAGCACTAGGTGCGGTGACTCCCAAGCTAGGCGAGTGGCTCCAGCAGATCCCGGGAATAACATCGGAGATCTCTGTCCAGAAGAGCGCAGTCCTGGGAACAGCTAAGATACTGCGCAGGACCCTCAAGCTCCCAGGCCTCTGGTAGAGGACCCGAGCTTGAAGGATAAACCGCCCGCAGGGGCGCGCTGGGTGTTTTTATATATATATATATATATATATGTGTGTGTGTGTGTGTGTATTTTCTTTTGTTTGCCATGTGAAGAAACGTGTTTCTTTACTGTGCATATGACACTATGAGAGCAACTTCAAGAGTATTTGTGCCACAGTGGCTCCTAATCTGTGTTTCTTCATTTAACAGGTATCAGAGAAACCTTCTCTTTCACCGCTTCTGGTCCGTGGACGACAAGCAGCTTCAGACAGAATTCAGCGCCCTGCGCTCAATCGTCGTGGCAAACTACGAGGAGACCGTGAAAATGCCCATAAATGAGCCTGCGATGGGGAAGAGAAAGTCTCAAATCCAGGCATGTTGCTTACAGTTTATCTACTTTAATTAAACATCTGGGTTACCAGATTAAAACCAGAGTTGAAGTATTCAAATGAACAAACATTAACCATGTGGTATGTGGACTAATAAGAACATTATTGACTTACAGGAATATGTGGAGTACTATGGAGGTCCAGGAGTGCAGCATATCGCCATGAACACTTCAGATATCATTACTACAGTATGGCAACTAAAACACCCTGCTTACCTCTGCAACAGGCTGAGTTATAACAGCAGCTTAACTGTAATGTTAATTACCTTGTTTGCAGATCCGTAACCTGAAGGAGCGCGGGATGGAGTTCATGTCTGTGCCTGAGACCTACTACGACCAGCTGAGAGAGAAGCTGAAACACTCAAAGGTCAAAATCTCAGAGGACCTTGATGTCCTGCAGGTCAGAGCTAAAACCCTAAATTAACAAAGCTGAAAGAGTGATGATTTGTGATCCTTACGTAGCCAAACAGTGGCCTTTTTTAAATCGTAGAACATGTTGACTCAGTTCACTCTAATCATATTTTTTTAAAGACTAAAGGTGCATAAAACACATTTTGTCTTCATAATTAACCAAAAAAATCCCTTCAAATTGACAAAATATTGTTTTATGTCCTCACCGTTACCCAGGAACTAAAGATCTTGGTGGACTACGATGACAATGGCTACCTACTTCAAATCTTCACTAAGCCGGTCCAGGATCGCCCCACTGTGTTCTTGGAAGTCATTCAGAGACACAATCACCAGGTGAGGGCACCACTGGCTAAACAAGCAGTGGAAATGTACTCTACAGTATATTTAACATGTTATTAAACAAAAAAAACATGTTCTCATCCACAGGGCTTTGGTGCAGGAAACTTCAAGTCTCTTTTTGAGGCTATTGAAGAAGACCAGCACGCTAGAGGCAATCTGACTGTTCTGACAACAAATGGAGATTTAAACAAGATGTGAACTGGGTGATGCATTAATTTAGGGGTTCAGAAAACATGCTATATCCATCAACTTAGTATAAAACGAATGCTTTAATAAACATCCTTATGCCTGAAAATGTCTCATCTTCAGAGAAATACACAAAGCACGTATACTTATGGTTTTCCTTATTTTTTTATGTGTTGCATGTTTGTTTTTTGGTTTTGTTTTTTTTTACATTTAATTGTTCATTTTATGTCTTTATCATTTTTCCTGATGCTTGCAAAAATGACATGAGTACAACATCCACTTTAAATCACAATGCAGTGCTTCCAGTTTGTATAAAACATCAACAGGAAAACCATTTTTATTAACACAAGCTTGACTCAAGCAAAACATTATCCGAGCTCTCATAAATGAAAACATTTAACTATACACTTTGTTAACTTTTAGACGGCGAGGTCAACAGAAGTTGGAGATTTAGCATGAAGTCTAGAATGTGATTTTCCCCTCCTGTTTAAAAGAGACCACTCTTGGTTTTTGTTAGTTTTTCTCATAAACTGTGATAACTCTCTGTGAGTCCCAAGTGTTTGTTCCGGTCCTGATTTATATATTGTTTATGGCAGCTTAGTATTAAACCATTATTCACTGAGTACCACATGTCTGCAGTTCTTTCATGAGCTCTTCTACGGCTTCCAAAATGCTGAATAGTTGCTGAACAGTATTAAAAATTGCTTTTTGATACCTCTGGTTTAGGTTGCCACTTTTTCTCTTTACCTAATCAGGCCACTTAACAGGTGATTAGTTCAAGGAGCCTCTGCAGCCGTCTGCCCCACACAAACAAGGGATCTTTGTTTCCTCAATAGGAAACTTGTAGTCATATGTAATCTCTTCATTGATGTTTATAGGCTGGCGGGAGTATATGACTATCTTCTTCTGAGACTCCACTGTGATGATCTTTGCGTAGCAGTTAGGCTGTAAGACAAAAATAAATAAATAAACCCCACAAACCTTTTAATGGGAATACTTTATGTGGAATCACTTTCATCTCTAACCACAGCACCGCTGGTTTTTACTCACATTGCAGCTGTGGTTGATAAACCTGGCTAAGTTCCCACATTTGGTAGCATCAATGATGGTGTCCTGATCCACCCGAAACAAATAGCTGCTTCCAATGCCCTCCTCCTCGTATCTCTGCTCCCTCATGTCAGCAATGACCTGAGGAGAAAGAAAACAGATGTGGCTTTCCATCTATGCGAGGGTTGTTTATCACAGTTACTCTACACGCATGGATGGAAACCACCCAGCACGACCCGAGGCCCCCAGTGGACCGGTGGACTAATTTAGAGAAACAATCAGGGGAAAAGGGGTTTGTTTAAAAGTGCATGTTAGTTTGCATCAGAATTACCTGTCGGATGATTTGGCCCACATACTCAATCACCATCTCGTCTGCAGCAATAGGCTCCATGGCAAACAGGCCCCACTCGTGGATGTAACTCCTGCTGAAACGAATCCTCTTCCTTCGGAACTGACAGACGATATAGCACGGGTTTGGACTGTCGCTCAAATGAGACAGTGCTGTGCAAAAATCTCGAGTCACCCTCATTACTCTATATTTTGCTTTGTGAATTTGAAAGCTAATGAATAGTAAAGTCAATTTTTTATTTGGATACTGGCTGGTTTTTCAGTCACTTTCAGTACAATCCTTGTGCTTGACCATTTTCAGAGGATTTTTTTTATTTGTTTGGTTTAAATTGTATTTTAGGCACTTTGTTGCCATCGGTTCTACAGCCATCAGTAGAGTGCAAAAGAAGAAGCTGCACCTTATTTAAAGTTAAACTATTTAAAACTGATGAAAGAAGAAACAGGAAAAAATCCAACAAGAACCTGACACGGGACCTAAAAGATTCAGTTGATCCTGTTTTTCAGTGTGCTCATCTTTCCATATATGTTTGCATATGTTTCAATAAATCTCTGCACCTATTTCCCATATTCCCAGCAAAATATAAAGAAAGGAGAAGTGGCTCAAGACTTAACAAAGTTAAAAAACATACAATAAGTGTGAAATTATTTCTTTCTTTTTTTAGAGTGCAGAACTAATGTTCTGATTTCTTGTCTGCCCAAATAAAAACCTAACGGTAAACTCAGTTTTAGACTCCACTGTAGACTTCTTTCAAACTGGGCTTTTACAGTAGTCTGCTGATTGTCACTAACTTCCTGCTAACCTTGAGTTGGTTGAACTTGACCAGGTCACTGTCACAGCTGAAAGAGGACAGCAGCCGGCGCTGTTCACACCTGAAGTCAGACCCAGCTCGCAGTGAAGTGGGTTGCTGGGCTGGAATGCACGTTCCCTGATGAAAAATGTCTCAACATTAAATAGATAAATATTAAACTGGACACAGAAATCCTCACCTTCTGTCCTCCTTTAATACCTGAGCGCTTGTAGACGGAAGCTCCGCAGCCAGCCGCGTGTTGTGCAGATACCTCATTTTATCCTTCCTGCTGATTTTGTAAAAACCTTCACTTCGAGCAGAGCCTGTTCTGTGGTGCGGCTGCCAGGATCTGTGCTCCTCATTCTTCTCTGTAAGGACCTTAGTCAGTGAGCAGCAGTTAAGGATGTGAACAGCAGAGTAATATGCAAAGAGCAGCTTCATCAGAAAAAACGAAACAAAAAAACATTCTAAGTATGACTTAAAAACAACTTAACTGTTTCCCACAATATAAAGAATCATTTCAACATAAAACACTGTCTGTAAGGATATGAGGATGAGGCATCCAGAGGGTGTCACTGAGCCACCCACAGCCATTATCCTGCACCTGCAGCCTTTCATAGGTGCACTGCAGAAACCTTACATCTTCTTCATCCAAGCCGTCCTTCCAAATGCTATGAAGGATTTTCCTCTCTTCGTAGGGTGAACGCCACCTGTGAGGACGACGTTGAGAGAACAACGGACTGATTCTTTTAAGTGATCTCTCCCAGTGACGGGCCCGCCTTCTCTTCTTCAGCCTCCTCCATCGGTTTAGCCTCAGTAAGATTTTCTCTTTGTCCAACAGCTCAGGCATGTTCTCCAGTCCCTGTAGAGGCTTTGCTCTCACACCTGAACGGATCTGGACATCCCTTCCATCAACACTGTCACATGAAGAGTCAGAGACGCTGAATGGCGAGGACACTGTGATGGGGGAAACTCTGAAAATATTATTACATGACAGAGGCACTGACGTTGCCGCCACCTTGGATTTCCTTTTGTGGACTATTGATCTTCTGGGCAGGATAATGTCTCTTCCTGGAGTCTTTGGGGCTGTGATGTATGGACTGCTGGGCAAGAGTGGGATAAGTGGTGGGCTGCTAAGGGGCGGGCTCACTGTGCTAAATTCTAAATCTGCGGTCCCTCTTCCAGGTGTTGCAGGAGCTCTGCCTGAGCTACAATGAGTCCACATACCTCTTTCATCTCTGCCAGGAGTCTTAGGCATCTCCTGGCATAATGGGTATGATGCCATGAGGAGATCAGAGGGAGGCTGAGCGAGTCCATCGCTTGCTGGGGAGAGGACTTCCTCTGAATTCTCACTTTCCAGTCCTGCCACTATTCCCTTGCCTGGTGTTGGTGGTCGTTCCTCCTCCTCTGCAGCAGGAGATGATGGTCTGCTTTTTAAAAGGATGTCAGGGTCACTGTCCACCAAACGGCCAGTAGGAGTGGGAGGCCTCAGGCTTTTTATGTTCTCTGGAGACTCCACTGTCCAATCAGGGCTTTCCATCTCCATATCAAGGCATGGCTCCACTGCTATACAGATTAACAAGGAATTTTCATACATAATTATTTGAAAACCTGATACACAACTTACTCTTGTGTAGTTCTGTTAATTTGTAGCACACTGGAAATTCAGGGAGTATTACAAGATATTTTTACATGAGTGACAATTAAACCACTTTTGATTAACCTGATGACACTAACTTAACAGATCTATTGCTTTACAAGGACATGTAACCTGATAGTCCTAGAGGTGATGGGGGCAGCAGGTCCTGGGGGTCGCTGGTATGGAGCTCCATCATAGCATCGAAGTCGCAGTTGTCTTCGTGGCACGATGTGTACTGGTCCTCCTCCGTTTCCTGCCTTGGGAACAGTTCTGACCAGCCCTGCTGGTCCAGATCCAGCTGAGCACCAGGGGTCAGTGGGGCTGAGGGGGTAAGAGGGGGCTCGTGCTCCACTGAGTCCTCATCTGATGATATAACTATACACTCTTCACTCCCGGCGTCCTCGCTGTCCTCCTCGGCGTCTTCACCTTCAGTGGTAAGGTCAGACAACGTGTCCTCAAAGCCCACCGAGGAGAGCGAATCTGAAGTTTCGCAGTCCGACGTGTGCTCGCTATCCTCTGAAAAAACCTCTACATTTGAAAAAGAAGCCACACTGTTCAATGTTAAGATATGTGATTTTTAATGAGTGTTCAGTGTTGTATGAGATTTTAACATACCGCTGTCTAAGCACTGCTCTCCGTCACATCGATCCTCCATCGGACTATTTTCTTCCGCAGTATGATTACTGCCATCATCATCATCTTCTTCGTCATCACCATGAGCATCTCTGTCAGACTAATCAGAGCACCAGTTATGTAATGCTGTCTCCAGAAGTTTAAACTTTTTAGTTAAAATTTTAATTTTAAGACTAACAACTGAAAAAGTAAAGGCACCAGACTAAAATATTGACCTCACGGCATTTTTCTCAATTTCTTATTTGCTATTTCTTTTTTCTTTTCTGTCTCTTCATTTACCAGGATGTGTGGCTCATCCTCATCCAGCACAAAAGCCTTCACTTTGTCTGGTATCGCTTCTTCATCTTGAAGTATCTTATCTTCTTCCCCAGCATCACCATCATCATCATCATCACTGTCCAGATCCAGTGGTCTTGCGTGTCTGCGTTTGCCTCTCTCAGACGCCGCTCTCACTATGTCGTCCCCTTTCTTCACCTCTAATGCAACAAGTTAGAATCAGTTAAAGCGACAGTCTGGCACAGAAAGTTAATACACACTGAAATTTGAATTAATCGCACTGACCAGAATGATTGAGAGCAGAACCGGAGTCATTTCCTGTCTCGTCTGATCTTTTCCTTTTTACCTGCGTGGAAATTTCTTTATTTAGGCATCACTTGGCAGTCAAAACCAGCTGTGTTTCAAAAATCTCTCCAAAACAGATTACCTTGAAGGATGGCAGTGGTGGTTTTCTGCTCTGCCCACCAATGTTACTGAGGGGATTTAGGAATTTGTTCCTGTCTTCCACTCTTGCCGCTCCACATTTCAGAGGAGACTCTTGTATCTTAAATGAATCAACTGAGTTATAAGACCCACTGGCTCCAAACAACTACTCCCATTAAAAGACATGCAAAATGTTTTGTTAATGTGCCCACTATAAGAGACAATAAAGTATGTGAAAAAGGTTTTACCTTTGCCTTCTTCTCCTGACACTCCCACCAGTCTTCAAATGCCTTGAAAGCGACCCCTTCAATCATTCTACGTGTAATGTCCTTCTTTATGATTGACTTCAGTTCATCCATGAGGATATCTAAAACTTTTTCTGTCGTGATCTTGTGGGGATTTGCCTGCACAGGTGGGTAGAGTGGTGGTGGCACAAAGGGGTTAAACCTTGGAAAAGGAGGTGCAGGCCAGAGAGGAGGAGGAGGAGGGAATGGCAACGGTGGACCGCCATGCCTTGGAGGATTCCCCTTATCCAAAGGACACCCCGGCTGTATGGGTAAAGGGAACATGTGCACAGGAGGTGGAACAGAGGGTGGCGCTATCAAAGGTGGAGGGGGTCTCAGGAAAGTTGGTGGAGGAGGAATTGGAGTACGAGGTGGAATGGGGGGAGGAGGAATGTGGATGGCAGCTTTGTGGCCCAGAGGTGGCATCCATCCTGGAGGAGGGATCGGGATGGTGCCATCTGGCAGGCGAGGTGGAACAGGTGGAAGAGAGGGGGGAAATCGAGGAATGGGGAAAAGGAAAGGGGGTGCTGAGGGTTGGGGGAATCCAGCTGTAACAGTTGGGAGAGCTTTCAGGGTAAGTTGCTGAGTGGTGGAACTGGAAGAACAACCAGATGGAGGATCGGGCAGAGAGAGGTCTTCTGCTGGTGTCACAGCTTCAAACTGTCTGTTATTTGAGGATTTCTTCTCCTGATGTGCTGCACAGTGTTCCTGAATAAGACAGAAACAATAATAATTTGAGTGGCTGATTAATATCACACCATTAACATTTTTACATAGTAACAATAGGGTAAATTCTACCTTTATTATCACTGCAATATATCCAGATAGATTACCTTTGGGCCTGACGATGGCTGGACCCTCTCTGGATCTTCTTCATTGTTTATGTGTGTTAAGTTTTCTGAATAAGCAACATCAGACGGACAGGGAGACTGGGAACTTCTTGTAAGAAATGAAACAGCTCGAGTAGTTTCGTCCTCCTCATTTTCATCCACAGCATCATTGTGGGAGTACTGGTGGCCGCTTGTGGGGGATTCACAAGACAGTGGGGTACAAAACTGTGAGTCATCCGAGGAAGAGACCTTAAGAGGTGAGCCAGGTGAAGCCGGGCTCTCTTGAGAGGATGGATCGGTCTCAGAGGTCTTTCCATGAAAGCATAAGGGGTCAGTGATCTGGCTGTTTATCAGCAAACTTTCAATTCGGGAGTCTAGACTTGAAACAGCTGCCTCTGGCTGGTGGTTATCAAATGGAGAAGCTGTTCTAGTTTGCAGGTCAGCTGAGAGATCAACAGTCAGGATGTCGCGAGAGTTGCCATTCAGAGGTGAAGATGCATAACTTGTGTTAACCACATCTTCAGTCTCCTGAAAAGGGGAGGTGAGACTAAAGGGAGCCTCGTCACTATTGTTAGAAGAGGTTTGTGCACTGGGACTCCACAATGCAAGCTGCTGGCTGCTAGTTTGTGTTTTGGTTAAGAGGGGATGTGGTGGCTGGAACTTCTTCAGAATGATGCTAACATTTGAGACGTAGCTAAGTCCCCTGTGCTGTCGTCTACGATGGCAAAGCTCTTGTCTTAAAGGTTTGTGAACACTATAGGCAGAGGGTTCCCCTTGGAGGACGGGAGTCGCCTGAAGACTGGAATAGCAAGAGTCGTGGGAGGAGAGAGGAGTCGCAGGCAAGCAGGGAGTCCGGGGGGTTCCCTGAGAACGTGGTGTAAGCCCAAAGCTGCAAGGTGTGTCTTGACAAATACTGGAGTAGGCTGTGTCCAGAGAGAGGGGCGTAGCAATGCTGGTGGGGCTGCAGACATTTCCCAGCTGCTGTGTGGCCGAGCTTCCCTGCAAGATGTTGATAATGAAGTAAAAAAAAGGGGAAAACAATTAACAAATACATTCATATTTAACAGCTGTAATACAAATATTAAAGATAAAATCTTTTCATGGGTCAAATCATTATGAGCAGCTTTTAATAAATTTAAATGTTCACCAGCAAACTGTCAACTAAGCCCTGAAGAGCCCGTTCGCTGCTGCCCACCGGCAACGTCCAAGGCGTATACAGCCCACTTAACAAGAGCTGGAGATATCGAGCTCTATTTTCCCCTGAGGAGGAGCACATTCTAGTTAATCAGCATATTCAACACTTACATTTACACCTCAGCACACACACAGAGAAAAAGTAAAGTTTACCCTTTGGATCAAGTTCCACATGAATAATATTTCCCATCACTGATGTCTCATGCAGGTGCTGGACAGCGTCTCTTGCAGCCCTTACTGTATCAAATGTGACCTTTGCGATACCTAAATGCTTCTTGTTTGGGGGATTGTAAAATATCTCCACTTCTTCCATGTTCCCATATTTTTTGCACATATCAGTCAAGAAAGTCTCATTCACGTTGTCGTTGAGCTTAGAAAATGTCACTTCTTTTGGAGGAACGGGAGCCACGTACCACTCATCAATCTGGAGACACACGGGAAAACAAGAAATGGGCTATTAGTTGTTTTTAAAGCACGATTACTTAAAATAGGATGTCTGTATTATTACAGTCGTTTTAACAGTTACCTTAAATTTGGGAACCACGAAGTCAGTCTTGATACACCTGCTCCACAGGCGGCAGATGCGCGGATCCCTGACTGTGATCACAGGAAGTAGACCTAGGTCCTCAACCTGGCAGAGAAGACCCTCGTTATCATTATTATTATAATAGATATAATACATGTGCTGACATCACCTATGTGGAGAGGCGGACAGGTGCTCACCGGCAGGTTAAAGTATTGTCCATCATAACGGTATACTTTGTACAGCCCGTTCGTCAGCGCAGGATCTATAACCAGCTTGAAACTTCTCCAGTGTAGAGGCTGTCTCTCGCTCTCAGTACTTTGTTTTTCGCTTTCCATTACATTCGTCAAAACCTTAAAAAAAAAACCCAAACAAACAACAACAGTTACTTCCAGTTTGCTCGTTTTGTGCCACACTGTCAGCTAGCTACATTGCTGCTCCGCGAGAGGTTAACACACCCCAACAGGTGATGGAGAGCATCACCTGTAACCTTATCCTCGGGAAAAAAGATAACAGGTGGTGGTAGGAAACACAGAAATACTCAAAGGTTAGTCTTACAAAAGATTTGTTTCTTTAAATCTTGCTTACCTGTGCCAAAGTTGTATCCTTTGAAGGAGCAACATTGTGGAAAAACAGCTGGGATTTATTTTTCTGTGTTTTCACGGATCGTCGCTAAGGTTGGATAATGATCCATCCGCCAGTCGACGGAGAGGAAAAAATAGATCCTGAACAAGGCGGAAGAACACCTAAGGTGGGTTAACAGGTGAGGTGTATATATAGGCACCTTTGGGACCTTTATTAGACATTAATAATCCAAAGACTGGTCGAATATTTGTGTTAAGCTTGTGACTGAGTAAAATACAATTTACATACTAAACATAGGTTATGGCCACATGCTGGTAGCCTGCAATAAAATAAAAGGCAGCTGCTATGTTTGATATTATACAGTACATGGATCAGTACGGTAAAAATGAAAAAAATTAAACAAAGGATACACCTTTTTATTTAAAATGAAGTGACATGTGCAGGTATTAATATAAAAACATGTATTTCCTGGTCATTGTCTCTGGATAATGTCTACATTATATGCAGTGCAGGATCAGCCTTTGTTTTTTTGTTTGCTTTTTTGTTTTACAGAGTCAGGTAAGATAGCCTACTGCACCGTTGATTACATAATTGCAGCATTTTCATTACTTTCATCTCAAAGTTGGAATAAATACTAAATAATAACAGCCAACAAAATAATAAAATAATAATATTGATACTCTTATGGGATTAAGGTGTTATCCTTAACTTACACATCACCTTCTAAACCAAGCATTTATAAGGTATTTATAAGTGATGTCTTTATGGTTTGCCATTTTTATTTGTGCCGTCTTGTGTTGTGGCACTTCTTAAATGGGGTGACCAAAATACATGTCAGTTGCAAAGTACACCTGCACAAATCCAAGATAAAGGTCAGATTGAAAAGCACATTACCTTAACAGCGGCTACTATTACTGTTGCTAGTTAATATTATTAGTTTGTAACTATAGTATCAGGTAACCCATTTTTATGATTCACAGGTCACTTGTGGGAATAAAACTCTTGAGTGGGAAAATGGAGAGAGGAAGAACCAAGCCTGCGCTGCACTTAGAGAGCTCTGCCAACTATGAAACCATGCACAACTTCAGCAGAAAAGCAACAAAGTGCTAATGGTCTCAAAGAATGCAGACAAAAGTCAGCAAGACAGGTGGGGGGGGGATTTCTCTGTCTTGGCTTCAGCACTGTAAGCTCCACTCGTCCTCCATTTTTGGACATTTCCTGTGTGGTTTCCCATTAGATTTTGTAATTTTGACAGATTACAATGTTTCCTCATGTATTCCTGTTTTATACATCCACATGGCTACACAGACAACACTGAACACACAATTAAAAAAATAATGAGAACAAATCTTTTTTTTTATTTTGCAAACTGGCAAAAAAAACCCAAAACCAACATCCTGATAATTCTCAACACTTCATGAAGCTTCAAGCTTTTTCATGAGCTGTTAACGGCACGCATAAGCAAAAGTTACTATGTTCACTTCAAAGTTGTACACTGACAAAAGCAGTTTACACACACACACACACACACATATATATATAATGCGGAAAAATTAACCACAGTGACCACCTTCACCTGCATTGCTGTGTTTTTAAAGAAGGCACAAGTGGTAATTCCCATCTTACATGTTTCACGGAGGGAGTGTGCACCATTTACCGAAATAAAACAGACTTCACTTAACTCCCGATAAAACAACAACAACAAAAACAGCAAATTCAACTTAAGCAAAGAAAAACATCAACACCATTTTACTGAACTGTCTGTGAACTATTCCCAACAGTCTTTGGTTTCTGCTACGTGTCACACAGATTTTATCACCCAGTCAGGACAATTTGAATGCAAATGTGGTCTACAGTTACTGCAGTCCCATGACTCAGTATAAACCATGTCCACAGATTGCAAGTTAACAATAAAACAGTGTTACATTGATAGAAACACAGCATTACAAGCGCCAGTAAATTAAAAAAAAAACAAAAACATAATTTTTCCCAAAGAGGGAAAAAAAAGTTTCCTCCAATATTTTAAATCATGTTGTGAAAGAAGATATTACGTGTACAATGTCCTGAAATTACATTTCTGTTGTGACACTATTCTACATATCAATATTACAGTAAAAACTACAAAGAAAGTGACCAAACCCGTGTAAAACAATAAAGCAGTACAGTACATAGCGCACTTAAATACATCTATGACCCAAACAGGGTGAACATGCTCAATGCTAAAAGCTAACACAAGAACAAACACTCAATATTTTCATGCAACGTAACATTGTAATAACACATTCAAAAACACTTTTTTGAAACCAGTGGCCACCTGTGGATTTTACAGTATATTGCAAGAGTCATTTAACATGAAGAAAATATCCATGTTACAAAGGGATAACACATTTATTTCTACTCAAATATCCATACCGCAGTAACACACTCCTGAACGCAGACTGGTTAAAAGCACACACTGACACATGTTCTTTTCCATCAGATTGCACACAAATACTGTTGGTTTATATAGTACTCTTCTTTATCAAAGACTTACAGAGCTCCCAAGGATTATGAAAACAGCAACTTTTAAATTAAAAAGTAAGAAAAGTTTGACTCAAAAGTATATGTAAGAGTGGCAAACTAAAAAAGCCACTAAGGTTTGGCTTGGAGATATTTCTACAGAAAGCCTAATTTGGTAAACATGATAGTGGCATAAGGTCAGTCAGTCAAGAACCAGAAAACCTGTAGGTAAATGCAACAGTAGGCTGGAGTTTTACAGTATACGCAGAGAGCAAAAAGAACCCGAGTGTGCTGCTCAGATCAATTTAGTACAATACAAACAGGAAACTGATGAAATTTTAGAACTGGGTAACAACAGAGTTCCCAGATTTCTTTTCAGTAAAAATTGAAACAAATTCCTGAACATGTTGAGTCATATTACAAACTTCCTTGTTTTTAGCCCATCTTACTCCAATCAACAGTTTTCTGCTGCTGTTATAACTTAAGAGAACTTAGTTTCTATATTTTTCTCACATGAACTCAGTATTTGATGTAAAAAGCTAAACACGTTAGGGGATCATTCCAACGCATTGAAATGCTCATGTGAAGATCTTTAGAAAGTCCTATTCTATTAGTGTTAATCTATGGTAGCCTAAAAGGTCGTCCTTTAAGGCTACCATAGACTAACTTATGTTGATACTGATGATGATGTTTTCAGCTGAGAGCCAAGCATTTACAAAGAAACTACAAAGAGTAAAATTACTGGATAATTTAGTCAGCATGCAGTATCAAAGAAATGTACAGTAGAAGAAGTTTTCTAAAAACAAGCATCTGGATAAAGTAAAAATAGAGGTTCTACTCTGGTTTTGCTGAAAGTCCCTGCTGTTGTCTGCGTGTACTCAGGGAAAATGGACAGCGGCCTTCAGGTCGTCGTTCTCAGCCCTGTGCTCCAGCTGGTTCTGGAGCCGAATGACCTGCTCCAGCTCTCTGATCTGTCTGTCTGTTTTATGACTGACGAGCGTGCGGTAAAAGTGGACAGCGAACATGATAAAAACAAGTCCAAATGGCACCATGATGCAGGTGGAAGCTATGGCCGCAGCCACGCCAGGACTTATGGTGTCATTTTTCTCATCTGCGTTGCTTTTGAGGGGTAAGAACTTCACCCAGCACAAGAGCACCACCTCCGTCAGGAAGAGGAGGGTACCGATAACTGTGGAGAAAGCCCAGGCCAGTTCTATGTGGCGGTGCATGCGCTCATGGGGAGATTCGTTGACAGAGTTGAGGTTGTGAACATTGCTGACAGCCTCCAGGTTGGGCAGGATGCAGGTGCTGATCATGAGGGCAAAGAGGTGCACTGCAACCAGAACGGTGGTACAGGCGCTGAAGGCTATCAGCAGCCCTGGAGGGTACTCGTAATCCCGCTCCAGCTGTACCTCCACCATGGCAACCTGAGAATATCAAAAAGGAAACAGCTCCGTTAGGTGAAAAAGAGATAGTAGCTGACTACTAAGAGGAATCAGAATTCTTGACCTGAGAGAAAAATGTTTGTAACAAATTAGGAAGTGCTGGAATTAAACCAGAGTGTCACAGTTTGCACAAATAACCGGAAACAAGGTGAATACCCCACTAAAAGTCTATTCTGTCAAACCTAATATTGAGACAGAGAGACAGACAGAGAGCTGTGTATGCAATCCTTTATGCTGCATAGCTTAAACTTACTCGACATCAGTAGCACATTTGCTACGGCTGTTATATATACAACCACTATAAATATAGTACTGCTTTTCACAAAAGAATCCCAGGCCACCCAAGAGTATCTTGTGTGTACAGGTATATTTTATAAACAGAACTGTTTACAAGTGTTCTGGTATTTTTGAATACCTGTGGAGCTTCTTACTGCAGATGCATCCCTGGCCAAGAGTCACTGTACATCATAATTTTTGCATCAGGAAGGGGGAAGGAAGCTCCTATGTGTTAGGCTTTTAGTTTTACAAAAAATATTTGTTGATTCATTGTAACTGCATGTCGTTAAATTAAAAACAAACATTTGGTGGCACTATAGGCTAATATTTTCAAAACTTTTCATGTGTTATTTTTTTCTTGTTTCTTATGTATTTTAACGCTCCTCCGCGGACTACTTATTAAAGCGGAAGATAAACCTGGACTTTTAGAGGTGGCGCAGGCGAGCCCCCACTAAATTTCCACGAAGTTTTGCTCTCAGTCCACAGGTATTACAGTCCCGCAATGTGGGACGTGCAATGGAAGCCAAATATGACTTTAACAAGCCTACACTAGTAACCCGTAGACTTCCAGTAAACAAAACGGTCATTTATGCTAAGTATCAGTGCACCGTAGCTGTCATTAGGCCTGTAACGCGGTCACGGTCCTTCAAAACTAAATAAATAAATTGTGCCTCACGTAAACTATCTGCAGCGTCAAATTAAAATGTAACTTACCATTGCGAAGCCCGACAAGAGAGCCGAAGTGCGACTGGTTGCTTTCAGTTTGGCTCGGCTCAAGTAGAGTTTTCTCCAGGACAGAGCCTGCATTGAGTGCTCGTTCAGGCTCATTGCGAAGTAATTTTTGTTATGAATATATCGTTACAAACTGGTATGAGCTACAGGACGGTGCTCGATGACACGTGAAATTCGCGCGCGGGGAAGGCTGTTCCAGGGGGATCCAACATCTAACTACAGCAAAAAAAAATAAAGATAGGAAACTTTACCAAAAAGAAAAAAGTTTTCCCTCAACAGCTGACCGACTGTCAGAGTCTATCAGGAAACAAGATACCCACAATCCAACGCACCGCAGAGGCGCTGCCGGCTGCTGCAGATCGCCGCCCTGTGTTTAGCGCCGTGCGATTCTGCAAACTGTGATATCGATCAAATACCAAGTAAACACGGGGACAATATTGGCGAAACAGATATGATAATTTTACTCTATAAAGAAAGCGTACGTAGGGGAGAGCAGTGTCTCATGACTCATGAGACGAATCATCCAGTTCTGAACGTACTGGGCTAAAATCACTGTGGTTAAGGCAACAAAACACACCTTTCAGCTTTTCATGTATTTTGAAACTAGTTTTTTTTCCCTCGGAGATTGTAAAGAAGAGGACTCCCTTATTTATATTATAATTTGTATTGCATTTTAGGACCTTTTACTTTATTAAAAACACCTTATCTAGCACTTTATTTAGCATTGCACTTTAAATATAGATTTTGCACATGAAGAACATTTGCACACAGGAAGTATAATTATTTATTGAATATTTATTGTGTATTTTAAAATCAGTTGATCGCCTTTGTTCCAGGTCCTGCACAGCTGCTCCTCATCAAGAAATGTGGTGGTTGTCTGTGAGGAGAAAGAAATTGTGATTGAGAGAAAATAAGGTTTAACAGTAAGGAAAACTAACGTGAATGTGAAAATTAAGCAGTAAACGTGGTGCAAAGAAGGGATGTGATTACTTACCTTTCTTTCCTGTGTCCTCTTCAGGGTGTTTGGGCAAATGTTGTCCCGGGGGTCCAGACACTATTTAAAGGGTCCGGGAGAGGCCATGGGTTAAGGGAGTGTGGGGAATCTTTTGTGCTTGGGTTTTTTCTTTTTTGGTGTTTTAAATAAGATATAATGTATGTATTAATATGTATTAATGTGAAAATGTAAATGTATTTATATATTTATTTATTGAAATTGATGTATTGTATAATGTGGTAAAAGGTTGGGATTTGAGAACTCACCTGTTAGTGGAATAATGGTTTAGCCTGTGACAGCTGAAAGTATTTAAGGCTGCTAGCTGTCATTGGATGCAGTTTTGTGAGGTGAGCTATACTATGAATAAATTCTTTGTTCCACTATACTTGTCTTGGTGTGCCTCATTGTTACAAGTGGTGTCAGAAGTGTGTCGTTCACGCTACAGTGAGAAAATAATGACAAGAGGTGGAAGAAAGCTGGAGATCTGGATATGTGAGCGTGACCCAAAGACGGCAAAGGAAGCAGCTAGCCTCATTGAGGTTTTCACTTCCACCAGAAAGGGAAGCAAGAGCACCTACTTGAGCTGGGAGACCCACTATGCTAAACCAAGTAAGCCCAGTGGGGGTGAAGAGGACTCTGGTCAAGTTCAGGCTAGAAATCCTTCTAGTTCCTAGCAGCTCCCTTCCCAAAGACCTCACAATGTTAAGAAATCTTTTAAGTCTTCAGTTCAGGATATTAAATGTTATCACTGTCATAACTTTGGCCATTCGAACCATTTCTCACTCACCATCGATAACTCCACAGTTTTCCCTTCTCCTCAGGTTAAGAGCCTTGGTGTCATCCTAGACAGTTCACTTTCCTATAAATCTCACATCAATAATCTCACCCGTTCTGCCTACTTCCATCTACGCAACATTAACAGATTACTTCCTTCTCTTTCCACCCAGTCTACGTCCATTCTTGTCCTCAGTGTTGTTGCCTCCCAAATTGACTACTGCAATTCTCTTCTGCATGGTCTCCCCCAAAAATCCCTCCATAAGCTTCAACTGGTTCAGAACTCTGCTGCTTGCATTATCACCAGAACCCCCTCCTACCAGTACATCACCCCCTGTTCTTCAGGAACTTCACTGGCTCCCTGTGAAATTCCAGATAATATTCAAACTTCTTCTGCTCACCTTCAAGGCCATTCATAACCTCGCTCCTCCTTACCTTTCTAACCTGTTAAGCACTACCTGTTCTGCCCGTTCACTTCGATCTTCTTCTTCTATCCATCTTGCTGTACCTTCCTTCCGCCTCACCACCATGGGAAGCAGAGCTTTCAGCTGCTCTGCTCCCAGGCTGTGGAACGCTCTACCCCCAGAAATAAGAAACAATGGTTCTCTCCATCTGTTCAAATCTGCATATTCACTGTGAATCCACTGTTTGTTAATTTTATCTTGTGCTTTTGTTTTATTGTTCTTATTTTGTCATTGTTCTATTATGTGTTTTATCCTATTGTAAAGTGTCCTTGGGTGACTTGAAAGGCGCTCATAAATAAAATTTATTATTATTATTATTATTATTATTATTATTATTATTATTATTATTATTATTATACACAACATTTTGCCATGCCCTTAAATCAAAACCATCTCTTTTGTGTGCAGTTCCAAGACCAGCCACAGAGCCAGTAGGAAAGAAAGCTTATATTGTCCCTGTTTTAATTTATGGGCGTAAAGAAGAAGCTTTGCTTCGAAACTCTTGTACATTCTAGTTTGAATTCAGGGGAAAATCTAAGTGATGAATCTAGAGGCTCACTTCCTCTAGATATGACAGCAGAACCATTGAAACCCTGTCATGTAGGCACAAGACCATAAAGTGCAAAGAAAATGATCTAAGAGCTACCCCCCCCCCCCCCCCTTTTTTTTCTTTCTTTCTTTCTTTCTTTTTTTTGAGGAGTCTCTGGAAACAGAGAGCAGAAAAGGGAAAAGGTCAAAGGCTCAGGGGAAAACGGTACACCATGGTTTCCCAAGCCAAATAACCAGCTTGAGTTTGACATTCCCTCAGATTTAGGTGCACTCCAAAGAAGCGACCCTACTCTAAAACCCTGGTTTGAGAAGGTAACAGAGGTAGAGGGAGCTAGTCAAGGTCAGGTAAGATCTTGTAGACATTGTTTACTTAATTAAAGGAGGCATCTTGTACCAGGAAAAAGAGGAAGTGTGAGGCGGTAGCACTCCCACAACAGTTCAGAAACAAAGTTACGGATTTAGGCCATTCAATTCCATGGGCAGGTCATATGGCTTTTCTCAAAACACTGAATAGGATCAGCAGCAGTTTTGTGTGGCCAGGGATGTATGTCCAGGTTTCCAGTCCTTCTCAGTTCCGATGACAAAAAAGGAAGGTGAGAGGTTTTCTGGGTCTGGTAGGCTGGTGCAGAAAATTCATATTTTATTTTGCAGAGCGATCCACTGCACTGAATGACCTCACAAAGGGTTCAGCCCCCGACAAAGTGTGTTGGACAGAATGTGAGCATGCATTCAGAGAGCTCAAGGAAGCAGTATGCACACATTCAGTTCTATACAGCCCAGACTTCAGCAAGCCATTCATCTTGTAAACAGATGCTTCAGAAGTAGGCCTTGGAGCTGTGCTTCAGCAAGATGGTGAAAGAAGGCCTGTGGTGTTTCTGAGTCGGAAACTACCTGACAGGGAGACGAGGTATTCGACAGTGGGGAAAGTGTTTGGCCATGAAAATGGGCTATTGAGATCTTGAGGTATTATCTTCTGGGACATCACTTCACTCTAGAGACTGATCGCTGTGCCCTCCAGTAGTCGAACCGCATGAGGGATGCAAATGCTTGCATTGCAGGATAGTACCTGTCTTTGCAGCATCATGACTTTACGGTCCTGTACAGGCCAGGGAAGTCAAATGTGGTTACTGACTGTTTATCCAGGATGACAGAGGACTGAAGCACTTTGCACTTAAGAGAGGGGAGGAAATGTAAGGAAGAGGACTCCCTTACTACTATTCATATTATAATTTGTGTAGCACTTTAGGAGCACCTTTTACTGTATTAAAAGCAACTTATCCAGCACTTTATTTAGCATTGCACTTTAAACATAGATTTGCACATGAAGAACATTTGCACACAAGAAGTTTAAGTGTGATTGTGTGCGAGTCAAAAATTTGAAGTAAAGGTGGTGCAAAGAGGATATGATTACTAACCTGTCTTTCCTGTGTCCTTTTCAGGGTGTTTGGGCAAATGCTTCCCCGGGGGTCCAGACACCATTTAAAGGTTCCGGGAGAGGCCATGGGTTAAGGCTTGGGTTTCTTGGGTTTTTTGAGGGTTTTGTTTGTTTGTTTATGAAAATGTAAAATGTATTTGTATGTTTATTTATTGAAATTGATGTATTTAAGGCTGCTAGTTGTCATTAGATACAGTTTTGTGAGGGGAGCTATACTGTGAATACATGCTTCGTTCCACTATCTTGGTCTTCCTCACTGTAAATCCAGCCGCAAAAGGCCGCACTGTTACAGAGATGTAGAATATAAACACATCTGTCTGGAAAGCACTTTGGGTTTGCTCTTGTTTAAATTTGCCATGAAATATAAATAAAAAGGACGTGACAAAGTTCAAACATTTTTTCATATTGTGTTTGAAGTATTTTATTTCAGTTTCCTAAATATACAGATAATAGTAATTTAACACAATTCAGTGGGCTACATATTCAACTTAGAGGATGGAAACAAAGTATCAATCCTGCTATGCAACTTCAAGATGAGAATTTACAAATATCTGGTAAATCACAAATCTTTCAAAGTTTCTTGTTATCTTTAAAAAGGATATTACACAATGATAATGCAATGAATTTAAAAACAAGCTACAATACAAATTTAAAATATAAACATTTCTGCTTTGGTACAGCAGGTCCTTTTAGTGAGGTTTCAGTCAGAAAGTTTTGCAACACTTGAATTACCACAAGGTAACCACTTGTATATTTCCTGGCATTCAGTAGGCGGACGTACACTTTTTGTATCAGTGGGGGGATCTAGTTGTGGTACTTCTCTGTGAACTGCCAGAGTAGTCTGCCAGTGGGAGGGGAAACCATTCGGGGGCCAGACATAGCACAACCAAACATCTCACAGAGAATATTAGAAATGTTACTTTTTGCTTTATGTTGAACTGCTCCTGTGTCGTGAATACACTGACCTATGAATCTGTTCTTACACCGTCAGGAGCCCTAGACAAGATAATTCCAAAGCCATTACACTGTAGCTGGAGCAAACTGAGTTTCAACACTGGGTGGCGTCTATATGTTCATGTTCAATCTTTACACACACATTCTTGCTTTACATAACTCTGTGTTTAATCATCATAATTATATAACTAACCAAACAATGAGTAATACATACTTCACGTTGTGTTGAATCTGCTGTCAGGTAGGCTAAATCAGATAAGAAAGACAGTTCTTGACTGGGAAATCAAAGTGCTGTTTTTCACTTTTAGTTTAAGAGTGTTTACATCTAGCTACATTAGGTGAACTTTATACACTGTACATACATGGCTGTATAGTTGGGAATATTTTTAAAGTTTCAATTATTAAAAGTAAACACATTATCACCTTATCAACATTTGATGACAAACGCCTGAATAAACTCACTGAGTGTTTTTGAAGTTTAATGCTATTTGTAAACTGCTAAGCCCATAAGGATTAAAAGGTTAAACGCATTAAATAAACCTTTGAAGAATTTGTTCTGCCACTGAGTCATACAGCCCATAGACTGCCTACAAACGCCAAGACAAAAGCAAAGACGGACGAGTGTGGGAGGGAGACATCTTGTTTTACCTGCTTATCTTTACTTCCTGTTTCATCGACGTTGCGTTAACATGCCACGTTAATTACATTTAGGCGATTTTATTGTCATATGGATAGGGTGTTAATACAATAACGAACCATCCCAGAAACCTGTATATTTGTTAAATTTCTGTACAACCCTCTGCGTTTACGTTTCTTTCCAATACATTTTGAATTATAGTTGTGTCGTTTAGGTTTTTTACGTCAGTTTTGATATTTCCTATGGTTCGTGAACGCAGCCTGCAGAAGCTGCCTGTGTGTGTTTGGTGTGAAGGAAGGGGGGGGGACGAACTTAGCTTGTTCAGCCATGTTAGTTTTCTCAAACGATGAGAGAGAGGAGACATGGCCTTGTCACTGAGCGGAGACGATGAGGAATATGATTCAGAATCTGAGCAGGTATTTTAATTTCGTGAACTCTACTTTGCTCTGTATGCTTCTCGATTTAAAAAAAGGGTTTTGGCGTTTTTTCCTTTTCGTCAGTTACTTCAGGTGAATGTTTGTATCCGCTTTTCCTCTCTCTATGTAGGTTAGTCGGGTTGAAAGGAGAAGGTGTGTTTTAAACCTTATTCTTCGGTCAGCCAGGTAATAGCGAATAAACACAAAGCTAAATATTTGTACACATTTAAAAGAACTGGAGTTCCTCCTTTTTGTGTTCCGTGACCGTCCAAAAACACACCGTGTCCTCGCCTCCTAGACACCATCTATCTTGTTAGCCACAACCGACCCATTTTTGTACTGACCACCTCTTAATAGCGAGCAGCCTCATCCAGTGAGGTTACAGATCCGTGGCTGCGACCACAACCTCGTTATCACCCACTACCTTAACGGTGAAGGCCATCCGACTTTATGCTGGCCAACTTATGATTTTATCGTGCACTTTGGTTAACCTGCTATATCGAAACTGTTTTTCATGTGATTGATTTCCTCTCACTTCCAAAACTTGTCCCACAACTCTGCGCCTTTAAGAAAGCTTTAGTCAAAAACGTTGAGGAAGCAGGGACAGAGAAAGGGGGTGGGGGTGGGGAGAGGGTAACAATGAAGTGTCTCTACTTCTGTTACTTAGTAGTCCAGTGGCCCCAAACTGGGCAAATGGGTTTGATTTTTAACAGAAATAAAGCTTTAATGTGGCTTATGTGCATGCTCATTTGAGGTCAGCAGCATGGATACTTTCTCACAGGGCTCATTAGATATTGCACAAGTCTCTCCAGCACACAGTTGGCATGTACAGTTCAAGAGAAATGGGAGAAGTGCTGATGTAAGCGTCAGACCCCTGCTCTTACACAATGTTTATATCCACAACACTCACAAGCAGTGTAGCATCAAAGATCATATTTTGAAGTCTTCTGTTGTGACATATTATAGGGAGAGCAGCACATGTTATTTGTGCTAATTGAGCCCGGGCAGCAGATGAAGGCAAACGTGAGTTTCACTTGCTGACATCCACGCTGATGCTGAGTCAGAAGATTGTGTCACAGCAATATGGGCCATGTTTTTATTTGCAGGGTTCAGCAGCCAATTAGTGTCTGTGCAGAGACAGTGGATCTGTAGCGTAGTGGTTTACACATTTGGCTACTAAGTGATCACGGGAGGAGATACATCTGGGATTAAAAAAAAGCAGCCAAATAAAATTTGGAGACATGGAGGGAATGGAGGACATGTCAGTTTTTTGTTGTAGTTTTAAACTTTGCATGGACTTTATTTGCTCAGAGACTTGGCCTTACTTTAGATATGCTATGAGAGACAAAGTCATGTGAGATAAGGTTAGGGAAATGGTGAGGTATCAGCCACACCTGCAGCAACAGCACCTGTCCTTTCTTCTGTGTTTCTTTCTCATATTTCCGTATTAGTCAGATGGATTAATGGAAAGCTTGGCACCATGAAAATAAGCTTTGCCTGGTTTGATCATTTAGCCTGGTTTTGCATAGATGCTCTGTCAGCAGCAGCAGCAGGCAAAGAACAACTTCTTGAGCTGACAGCAACACAACAGAAGAAACTCTGATATGTAAAGGGATAGATCTAACAACGCGTTTCAAAATCCTCCTGGGGGAAAACGCTCCAAAGAGCAGTTTCTGTTAAACAAGAAGAAACATGTTGTCACTGTTGTTATTAGCAATTTGCCGTGAAGCTTCTTTAGCACATATTTAGGGCTGGTTTCTCCACTCCTTCCAGTGAATATCATTCAGAAAGCAAGAGTGACGTTATCGTTCGCCTGGAACATCTTGTTTTACCTGTCTGCAACGCCTCAGTATCATCTTCCACATAAGACAACCGCAGAGGCTTGAATGATCTTAATTTATTGTAATTTGGTGTTTTATACAAATGAATGGAGTAATAATTGGTCAAAGAGCTGAAATGAGCCGTCGTGCGTGGGCCGTGTGTGATTTCAGTAATAGAATAAGAATAGATGACATCAGGAAAGTGCTCAGAGCACAAATCATAGCTCCACTCTGAGCTTATTTTTATCCATCTCTCTCAGTTTTTTATTCAAACAGTTGCCATCAGAGAGGCAAATGTGTTGCCTAGGTAACCTCTCCTCCTGTGTGATTTGTCTTATTTTCATAGTGCTTTATATTGCCCTGCCATGGCAACAGGGAAGAGAGTAAGAAGGAGATGTGAGAAAATCACAAAATGAATTAAGGTTTCAGGATTCAGTTAGATAATTGGTTGCTTAAATTTCAGTCTGATCGTTAAATTACTGTTTTTATTTTTAGTCCACAGCATCACACTGTTGCTGCTTCCAGTGACTCAAATAAGAAGATTTGGAGTATGCTTTTGTCACAATTCTCAAGGTGACACCCTTAACCCTAAGCTTAACATGCACTGTGAGGATACAATTTCATTGACATGCCTACATTATGGGTACAGTTCAGTTTATATAGCGCCAAATCGCAACAGAAATTGCCTCAAGGTGCTTCATATCGTAAGGTAGAGACACTACCCTCACCACAGCTTTGTTTTTCTTTTTTTTAATTGTTAACTTGATTTAGAGTGAGTACTAGTTAACCCAGTAGCCAAGAAGCAAATCATTTGTTTAATCAGTAACACAATAATTGTATATCAAAAGCCTACAAACACCACTTATGTGTCGTTAATGTTCCATCCAATAGGAATCCAGTACTTTTTAAAGCAAAAACATGCAAATATTCACTGATTCCAGTTTCTAAAATGTGAGAACTTTTTACTTGAAATGGTAATCTGAATACCTTAATTTGGGGTTATTTTGAGAGATCATGATCAACTTTTCAGATATTTTGTTGACAAAATAATTACTTAGGAAATATTAAGGGAAATTAATTGATGAAAATTAATATTAATTGCTGCTTAAGTATAAACTGTTTCCACATGGCTCTGTTTGCCGAAGGATAGTAAAATCCCAAGTTCAAGGTGGAACTAAACTAAATTCCTTGTTTAGTTAAGGAATTTTTTAGTAGCTGGGTCATATGACTCACATGTAATTAAGCAGCAGCAAGAATAGCCTATAAATAAATACATAATGCATGCATCACAGTTTGATGGCAGTGCCAGTTTGATTGGATTCCTTGTGCTGATTACTGTTATTTCAGCCGTTTGGTCTGATATCTGTTCACCTGTTAGTTTGCTTAAAGGTCCTGTGTCCATGTTCTCAATGACAGAGAGTCTGTTCATTTTGAGTTATCATCTAATGTCTCTTACGTTTTTTGCCTTCCAGCAGCGGGCAGCTAACCGGCCCAAACCCAAAATGGGGACGTCGTCAGCTGTTAAGCTGCCGTCCAACCGCAGCTCCTCTGGAGCCCGCCGCAGGAGGACACGCTGCAGAAAGTGCGAGGCTTGCTTGCGGTCTGAATGCGGGGAGTGTCACTTCTGTAAGGACATGAAGAAGTTTGGTGGACCAGGGCGCATGAAGCAGTCCTGCATCATGAGACAGTGCATCGCGGTGAGTCAGTAGAGCTTTAGAGCCAAAATTATCCATGAAGACATGTAACACTGTCAGCTTTGTTTTTCCAAAGCATTCACTGCTTAATAAACTTTATTTCTGCTTGTTTTTTCTTTTTTCGCCCCATGCAGCCTGTGTTGCCCCACACAGCAGTGTGTGTAGTGTGCAAAGAAGCCGGGAAGGAGGACACACTGGAGGATGAGGAGGACAAGTTTAACTTTATGCTGATGGAGTGCTCGATCTGCAATGAGATCGTCCATCCCAACTGCCTGAAGGTACAGAAGGGCGCCTACGTTGGGAACAGCTGAACAACTCCACCTCATCATTACAGTCATTGTGACGGTGACTCACACTGTTGCAGTAATGTGCCAGGAATCTCAGATCATTGTAACATGACAGGAGTGACTCAGGCAGTTGAATCGCAGTCAGAGGAGATAATTGGGTAGAAATGTTGATGTTTACATAACGCTAAAAAAACTTTGTTTGTGATGTGGATCTTAAGATTTTACGGCTCCGACATGACACCATCACGCTGAGGGTTTCACTGAACACATGCTTAAGAAAGCTTAAGAGGTCAGGAGTTTAAAAACAAACTCTCAGATTAAAAAAGAAACTGTATTAGATCATGACCAAAAAGGGCAACACACTGCACACACCCTGTTTGTAACCTGTTATGCAAAAACACAATTTGCTATTTGCATATGTTTGGTCAAACCAGTTTTTGAAGCATGGTCTGCATGTTTGTTTTGCATGCAAGAGCTAAGAATTTTTAATGCCATCAGCTAAATTCCTCAAAAGAGTAGAAAACAAACAAACAAAACAGAAAAAAAGAGGCTGCCTCTTTGTGCCTCGTTACAGGTTTTTCCTAGCTGTTTTATTGTCTTGTTGCAGAATATATTTGGAACCTCATACAGCAGTTTAGATTTGTAACAGCATATTTAGGCCGAGTTGAGATCTTTAACTGTTTATACTTCCCTTTTCTGAGTAATCCATGAAGCAAGAGTTGGCATGTTTAACAGCGACTGAGGTTAAACTGTGCTGACCTGCCTAACAAGTACGCGTCACAACAGCCACTTTCACTTCCCTTGCCTTGTTTGCATTAAACACACTGAACACAAGACTAAGCGAGAGCTGGCAGTTCAAGTTGAAATCCGACTCATTTGGCCGTTGTTTTTATCAGGTGTGCGACGCTTCGGGGGTGGTGAATGATGAACTCCCTAACTGCTGGGAATGTCCTAAATGCAACCATGCTGGAAAGAGTGGAAAAGTGAGTACAAATATGTGTGTGTCACGGTTTTTATGTCACGTTTCAGCTCATCAAGTGTGTTTTGGAAACAAAAGAGAATTAATTAGCATTACAGAGCTTTTGTTGCTTTCATTATTTCAATATTCGGTTAAAGCGTGTGTTGATCAACTTGCCACTTCCTGTTTATACTTTTGTCATCTTTCACATGTGGCAGTGAAGCAGGAAACCTCTGACTGCTGTGTCTTATGTTCTCGGTCACATTGATTTTGTTTATTAAACCATAGGAGCACTTTTAGGAACAGCGTATTTTTCTTGTCAATATAGGCTAAAGGTATAAAGTTGTCTCGCAATTATTGTCCCTTTGGCATTGAAGCAAAAAAGGGGCCCGGGGTTCAAGTATGCCTCCAACCTCCCTGGCTCTTTGCTGAGGGAACAGAAGCCTGTGACAAAGGAGGAAGGGGACGCTTCTTCAGCAACTAAGAGGAGGTCAGACAAAGAGGAGACACCCAGGTACCGACCCGAGGAGTCTCTCAGCCGCCAGCCGCCGGTGCTTTCACCCAGCAACCTGCCACGGCCCCGGCCCGAGGACAAACTGAGGAAAAAGAGGAAGCTGTTTGATGATGATGAGGAAGAGGATCTCAGTGTGAGGAAGAAGGTTTGTATAATAATGTACAGTGTGTAAATGGAGCAGTATTTTGGGGGCTCTAGAGTGCGACCAAATTGGTCACAAATGCGACCAAATTTTTCAATGGTGCGACTCAAAAAAAAATCCTAGTTCGCACCGGTGCGACCAGATGTTCGAGTAAAAAAAAAAAAAAGTCTCAGTGTGGTCAGACATAGTCAGGGGCGGGACTTCTCTGATTGGCCGTGGTGCAGATATTCCTGTGGTCCTTCGTGTGTACGTTTGAAAGTGCAGGTGGATAGAATTCCGCACAAAGACGTAAACACAGAGCGTGGACCCGACGCATCAGAATCAGTTTTCTCTTTCTTGGCTTTCTTACCCAACAGCACGTGAATGTCGTCATTAATTCCCTCTGACTTTTGCTGTATTGCTTCCACCATGATAAAATCACACTTCATGCACAGCTTTCTCTCTCTGTGTACTTTAAGAATAGTTTCCCATCTCAAATCTCTGTTTTCGCCATTATTAATTCGCTTAATTACCCACCAAACTACCGCTGTTTACAGCGCTATCTGACGCTTTTTTTTTCTTTTCTTTTTTTAATGACCTCAGACAAGAGAGGGCAGCAACTTCTGCTGTTCAATACTGAAGAAATTTAAACTTTTTAAAATTATGCAAAATTGCAGAATATTTTTAAGGTTATCTGCTATAAAACGCCAGACTGTCTGAGGCAAAACTGAATTGAATCCAATCGGGACCTTGTAAATCTGATTATAGAAATCAATGATGATACCCAGCCCTAGTGAGTAGCCTAGGCCTGACAGAAGTGGATGTAGCTGTGGGTAATAAGATGTAAAAAGAACTATTGATAACTTTTTTGTTAAGGCCTGATCCGTCTGAAATTCATAGCCAGTGCTCTGACAAGGAGCCATCATTCTCTGAACCTGAAAAAGCACAGTGTATCCAGAAAACACATGTGCTGCGATAAATGCACTGCCCAAGTGTCCCCTCTCCCCACTGCCTTTCAGCGGCAGGCAGCAGCAAACAGGTCGCCAGAGGAGGCCGATGTGATGATTCATTTTAACATTGTCTACAAAGTTACCAAAGAGTGCCAAAGCACTGCAAGCACAAACACTTTTTCAGTAACTTATCTTTCTTGTAGAACTGTGCTCCAAATAAAGAACCTTGTGTTGACAAGATTGTTAGTTAATCATTTCTAAATCAATATTGTCTGTATGGACAGCAATATTCCCCCCAAAAAAGTGCACATGTAAAACTGCAGTGTTAAGTGATGCAGTTGAAAAATGTGGGTGCGCCTAACTTTTAGGTGTATCAGTGCAAACGTGGCAAAAAGATCTAGAGCCCTGACATGTGGTTTTGTTTTTGTTTTTTTTGTTTCTCCAGGAAAGGTCAGATGATCCTTATTTTTCCAAACTTCTTCAACAAATCAAGAGAGAAGAGGATGATGAAGATGCTGAAGAAGAGGATGAAGACGGAAGGGAGCCTCTTTTCCAGAGCGGTGTAGAGAGGAAAGGGCGCTCTGGAGACCCTGAAGATGATGTGGATTACAGGGACTCCAAGAGCGACCTTTTGAATCTCAGCCTTAGAACACCGGTTGGAGACAGTGACCAGTCTCACTGTAGCTCTCCACAGGCCGGCCCCAGCAGTGAGGGCGGGAGCGAGACCCAGGAAAAAGGCCCGCGTCCAAAGGCTCGGCGTAAGCGGCGTTTACCTAACAGAGAGCTGAGTCGGGAACTGAGCAAAGCACTTACCCAGGAAATCCAGAAGACCGAGGACTGCATGGCCAATGAGAACCGGCAACCACTGAAGCCTGAACCAGAGACGGAAAACGAGGAACCCAAGAAGCTGTTCTGCAACGGCAATGAGCTCGGGGATCAGAGGGCCCACCTCAAGACCAAAGAGATGAATGGGAACTCCTGGGAGCTGCGACACTTCTACCCAAGTCAGATCACTCCGCTGGGCTTCAACAGGAGCACTCCGACAACCCGGCCGGTTCCTCCGCGCTCTCCACCCAAGTGTGTCCAAATGGAGCGGCACGTTATTCGGCCCCCTCCCATAAGCCCGCCTCCCGACAGACTGCCTCTAAAAGATGGAAAAGCACACATTATCCAGCGAGAGCTCTGGATGAAGATATTCCGCTATCTCACACACCAGGAGCTGTGTGTGTGCATGAGAGTGTGCAAGACGTGGAACAGATGGTAAATGCACAGCACTATCTCAACAGTGATTTAAAATATATTTCTGATGTTTACAGTTAGTGCAGAAGAGAAAAAAACCCTCTGAAATGTGGAGGAGCAGTTACAGTTTGGTTTAGAGTGTTCTGCCTTGACACAAAGACCTGACATTCAACACAAATCTTTATTTCTGCTAGGTGTTGTGACAAGAGACTCTGGACAAAGATAGATCTGAACCGCTGCACCTCAATCACCCCACTCATGCTAAGTGGGATTATCCGCCGACAGCCAGTCTCCCTGGACCTCAGCTGGACCAACATTTCCAAGAAACAATTAAGCTGGCTTATTAACAGACTGCCAGGTACTTAACTATAAGGGATTTTTGATCTAAGGTTACAGAACCCCCACCCCCCAAATCAGTGTTTTAAAGTGCCACTATATGTTTTAGGTCTGCGAGTGTTAAGGCTGTCAGGTTGCTCCTGGGCTGCTGTGTCTGCACTCTGCACCTCCAGCTGCCCTCTGCTGCGCACTCTCGATGTGCAGTGGGTGGAGGGACTCAAAGATGCACAGATGAGGGACCTCCTCTCCCCTCCCACAGATAACAGACCAGGTAAAGCACAACTACTATCATAAATGTGCCCTTTTCTCCTGCCTGCCATGCTGTTATGCATAAATGATACTCAAAGTTAAGTTTTAACAGCTGCAACATAAACACAGTTACTAATCATTTCACATTAACTTGCGTAAGTGTTAATGTTAAAACTCTTAGGTACTCAGTTACACATTGCTAACTATTTTATAGAGCAACTCTTGGAGTGGGAAGCTTTTCAGTAGCTGAAAAGGTTATTGCTCTCATTCCAAACCCCAAAATAGATTTTTCCAGGAGGCGCTGCTTTAGATTTACGTTTTCAAACTGAAACACAAGCGTGAACTTGAATGTCAGAGACTTTTATAATCTTGAGGTGTTGATCAAATTTAAAATTGTTCTGTGTTACTTTTTATTTGACCAACTAACTAACAGGCCAGCTGGATAACCGCTGCAAGTTGCGGAACGTGGAGGAACTGAGGTTAGCGGGGCTGGACATCACCGACACGTCTTTACGCCTCATAAGTCGACAGATGCCTTTGCTCTCCAGGCTGGACCTTAGATACTGCAACCATATCAATGACCAGTCAGTCAACCTGCTGACAGCAGCAGGGACCACAACCAGAGATTCCCTCACAGAAATCAACCTCTCAGGTGAGATGTTGAATCAGAGCGTGGAGTCATGGGAATATACAGGCATCAGGCTTTTTCATGTTTGTTTTTTTTCCAGCAGGCTTGCATACAAGTTCAGCTGGGCGGCTGAATTCAAATAAATGGCACACTTCCTGTCCTTTAAATAACCTGATGGTCAGTCTAAACTCATACTTCCATATAATAACACAGAAAGCACCTCTGTTAGGACAAAATAGAACTTGTCATAAGACATACAATGATTGATATTTTTATTGAGACTGGGTGTGTCTGTTTCCAGTGGCTCAAGTGTTTGTATTGTTTGTGTTGGTGTCTCTTTTGGGTGCCAAAATAAAAACAAACAAACATTGAAACTAATAAAACAAAACTGAAACAAGTAAACCAACTCTGTAAAATAAACTGCAGTCAAAATAAGTGTTTAAAATTATATAGAAGTTTTCAAAAGTAATGGAAAATACAAGACAATAACAACTCTTGTGTTAACCACAGAGGAAGAAGGCGAAATAGGGGGTTTTGCTAAAGCATCGATATTAGCCACTAAATTATTTAAATGCTGTGGGTTGTGCTTGATTGTTCCAGGAAATTATATACTTGGACTTGAGATGAATAAATAGATTAGTATACTTAGCATTGGTTAGTTTACTTCCTTTAATATGCTGCTTTTAGCATTTCAGCTACTGTGCACTTAGCTTGTGTTTTTTTTTTTTTTTGTTTGAATTAGCAACGGTACTCAGAATTACAATCTTCTTTACTGTCATTGTGTAAAATGTAAAAAACAAGACAAAATGCAATGCTTTGCAAATATTGTAAACGCATATTTTATTCATAACAGAACATAGATGACATCTCAAATGTTTAAAATAAGAAAATGTTACAATTGTAAGAAAAATATTAGCTTGTTTTGAATCTGATGGCAACAAAATGTCTCAGAAAACTAGGACATGTACTTGGCATTGTTGTGGTGGGAGCATATGTTGTTCTAAAAGCTGTATATAGCTTTCAGCATTGATTGTGCCTTTCCAGATGTGCAAGCTGCCAGTTCCATAGGCACTAAAGTCCGCCCATACCGTCACAGATGGTAGTAAGCTGGATGACAAGCCCTCTCCTCTTTAGTCCAGAAAATCAGGTGTCCATGGTTTTTAAAAATAATTTGACATTTTGATTTTTCTGACCACATAACAGTTTTGCTCTCAATGACAGAATCATGCCTGTTTTTAGTGCTGCACCACCTGAGGGCCAGGAGATAACAGGCATCCGATATTAATTGTTGATCTTGTCTGCTGTGAGGAGATTTCTCCAGAATTGTGAGGGCAGTGTTTTGTAAAGCCTGTCTTCACTTCTAAAGAACTCTTAAGTGTCTCTTTAAGATGCACTTTTAATAACCAGACATTACTGGCCTGTTGCCAATTAACCTAATTAGTTTAAAAATATTCCCTCAGCTGCTTCTTCTTAGTACCACTTACTGTTTTGGCCTTTTGTTGCCTCCATCCCAATGTTTGAGTTTTTGTGAGACATGCTGCTGCCATCAAATTAAAAATGAGGTAATATTTTTCTTAAAATTGCACATTTTCTCAGTTTTTTGTGTACTGTTTTGAAAAAAGGAAATGCGCGAGATCTGCAGATCATTGCTTTCTGCTTTTATTTACATTTTAGTCCCAGCCTTATCAAAGTCCCCGGTTTACATTTATAGCAATAAAGCCCAGTTTTTGAATGCCAGATGTGATTAGTCTGGAGACGTATACATTTTTAAATTAGCAGGACTGACAGTTTTCTGTTCTTCTAACCCTTTTTCCTTGCCTCATTTTTTCAGTGTGTAACAGAGTAACGGACCATTCCTTAAATTTCTTCAAGCGCTGCGGAAGCATCTGTCAGATAGACCTTCGCTTCTGCAAGCAGGTGACCAAGGCAGCCTGTGAAAGGTTCATCGCAGAGATGTCTGTGAGTGTACCGTTTAAATTGAAAGAGGACAAATTGCTGCAGAAGATAAGCTAGTTCCCAACAGGGCAAACAATAAAAGGACTTCAAAGATGGTCTTTGCACTTAATGGAACAACTGGTCCTGTGATAAGTCTCTGAATCACTGTCAGTAAACTGAAGTGAAAGATTGAGGTTGACTGGATGGAAGCCTTGGAGTCTAATGTCAGGAGGTGACAAACATTCACTGGACGGGTTAAGAAGAGATGGCATGCATGTGTTTCTTTTGAGACTACTTTTATAAAGACCTGCTTGTAATTGACTCCTGGGTTATTTTTATTCCTTAAATATTTGAAAAACAGTATTTTTATAGCAGCAACATTTCATGAGTTTACAGTGTCTCAGGAACTATTATCACAGAGAGACTGTACCGTGAACTGAAAATGATCTCCTTCAGTTTGCCCTCTTGTAACAGTCTGCGTGCCAAAATGTACATTTGAATTTAACATCACTTCAGTATCAGAAAAATAAAATAGCATGTACAATATATCTGATCATAAAAATATTTAGAATGTCTTTTTGATGAAGATAAAAAAAAAAAAAAAAAAAAAAAAAAAAGATAAACAAATTTCATATTCTGTTACACCCTCATGCCTTCAGTTACATTACTACTTTAAACTGTGGAGTGTTTTTGCTTTATGGGGTTTTCAACAATATTTCAATATTAATTTATTGATTGTTTTTTTTATTACTGTTTGTATTTATTCAGTAAGTTGACATAGGTGTGTCACATAGCTGGGTCAAATAATTAGTACAAGTAATTTATCAGGGTGATTTAAGCCTGTTGCAGCTCCCAGCGGGTGAAGTTCAACACCCAAAAGTTAGTAACAGGAAGCTGACTGTCCCAGCAACTGTGAAACTGACTTTGTGATAATACAGTAATCCCCCACACATCTGTTTTCACCTGGTTCTGGTTTATATAATCTGCTAACGCTGACCTTTGCAAATAACTCATTTGCATAGTTTTGAACCTATACTCCCTACAGTAGGTGTTGTATTTTGGTTGTTGTGCTGTAATTGATCACCTCAGGTGAATGTGATGTTTATATTTGTAAATCCAAAAATGATGTGCTAATATGCATTAAAAGAATTTCATTTGTACCATTAAAGCGAGGCTTTGCTCTTTTCTCTTTTTTCCATATTCTCACAGGGCTAATAGATTTTACCTAATTTGTACATTTGGCACAAGCCTGTAGTTTGTACTGTTGCCTCACAGCAAGGTGGTCCTGGGTTTGAATCCACCATCTGTTCGTGGTCTTTCTCCAGCTTTCTTCCACAGTCCAAAGACATGCAGTTAGGTTCATTGGTGCTTCTAAATGACCCATAAGTGTGAATGAATGCCTGCCTCACTGTTAGTCGTGTGAAAGACTGGCAACCTGTCCAGTGTGTACCCCACGTCTCACCCTATGACATCTGGCATAGGATCCAGCCCCCTCATGACAGATGGGTGGATGACTTGCAAAAAAGTCATGTTTGCCAAATATCAGAGAAATACAATAAGAGGGTTTAAAATAATTTTCTTTTTACCACTTTTTGAAGTAGTGAAATTAGATCAAGTTAACTTTTGTTTGTGTTTAAGTTGTAAGAAATTATTGGATTGATTTTTGTTTATTTTTTTTTCACAAATTTAACGCCATACAATTTTAGAGAATGAAGTAAGAAGTGTGTTCTAAAACAAACCTCTCATCACCACCCAGGCCTTGTCTTGAACAATTTTGTGTTTGGAACTTAAAAGGCTGTGACATGATCACTTCCTCAGTAATCATTAGCCAGGACAGTAAAAGACACATGCAGATTTCAATTGAAATTTTAATTACCAAAATAAAAAGTTCAACATTCCCAAATACAAAGACCAAACCTAGCACACAATTAAACCCTCTGTAAAAGGAAAAAAGTGCAACCTGATCCGCTACTGTGCATGACTGTAGCGGACATCTTTACTGTAATAGCAGCAATTTTGACTTTGTGGGTTACAGTACAGAGCGAAAAGCTTGTGAAAGAGCAGGGTTTTATGGGAAAATAAAAGCAGAGAATTTGTTTCAGGGGTAGGGGCAATCTAAGGAGTAGGATATGACCTATCTGGTGTAAAGCAGTGTCATGCTCTGGTTCAAGCAAATTAATGCAGATTAAACACATTTTAAATCACCTGACAGGAAAAATGTAAACCTCTAAATATAAACTGAACCCAATCCCTGGGCCACTTCAATCAAATAATTAAAAAAAAAAATAGATATATACATATCTCATATGGATCCATATATGCAAATATACATCAAGTCATTAACTCCTATTTACTTCCTATATCACAGGTGTCAGTAAACTCATAGCTATATCTTTGAATAGTTAGTTCAATACATTACTCCTACATGAGAAAAATCAACTCGTTAAGACACTTCATTCCATTCTCAACAATACACGACAAATAAAAACAAAACAAAAAAAACTGTTCCGCGGGAGGTGGTTGGGGAAGGTGGTGGGATGAGTTAGCACCGGTTTTCGTACTTTGTCTCCACTAAAGAGACAAATCAAGAGGTGACAGCGGAGGTTAGCTATTGCTGTAACGACAGACGTTGTGTGATCATTTAAAATGTGTAATGCATACAAGTAGCTATGTAACAAAATAAGTGAACAGAACAATTATATGTCAACTCCATCTGAAAAATCACAGCGGCTTTGAACTCAAGCAGCTCAAAGATAAGCACGCATTAACTCAGCTACTATTAGGTCGCTTGCGAGTAGTGGATCAACACAGTTGTGAAGAAAAGTGCTTTCTGGTCAAACATGCTGAGGAATCAACAATCCAACACTAACCCTCACAGCTGAAGGAAGGGGGGAGAAAAAAAAAGAAAAAAAAAAAAAAAGGTGAGAAGCATAAGGGCATGACGCATTATTTGGCACCTAGTTCACACTCTCCCATGTTGAGCTTCAGCATGTGCCCTCGCCCTCATGAAGATATGTAGTCACTTGCAGCAGTTGTTAAGTGAGGTGCTCTCAGGAATGCCCAGCAGAGTAGAGAACCAGCTACAGTTTACAGGCAGATCTGAGGGTGAAGCGTTGTTTAACAAGACTGCACGCGGCTCGTGCCGCACATTCTTTGCTTTGAAAAACTGTAAGAAATACATTTAAGACATTTGAGAATAAACACAGATATGGAAGATATGTTAACTTGAGGAATGACTTGCTGGAGGGTACGTTCCTACGCTCTGCCCACTCGTGAAAGCGAATAGTCAAAATTCTTCAGAAAGACATTTCTTAGATTTCACTGTGCAAATAAAGTGAGACCTCAGGGAATACAAACATCCACAGACTGAGTCTTTTGGGGATTTGAAGGTTACGAGCTGCATTGTTGAGGTTAAGGTACAGTCTCAGTCTGAAGCAGGTGCAGTGGTGCTGCAGAGGTGCATTAGGATTTGAAGACGTGCACAGCTCTCACGACGTACTGCCTGCAGATCGGGCATTCATTCATCCTCTTGCCGCACTTGGTGCAAGTGACCATGTGTCCACACTCCAGGAGGACGCAGTCGATCGTAGCGTCCATGCAGATCCTGCAGAGGTTGTCGTCGTGAATCGTCAGTGGACAGTTCTCCCCATCTGCGAGAAAAGAGAGTGATATAACCACACAATGCGTAAAGGGTAAGAGAGCACTGGAATACTCAAAGCTTCACAAAGCACCCTTGTCTGATCGAGGTAGGTCATGCCCACAATCGCCTGCAAAATAACAACCCCTGCAGTTTCTAAGTGTCAAGATGTTACTATGTCAACCACACAATTTTGATCTCTAGAAGCAAGCTCAGAGTGAACACACAGGGCTGACATACTCCAGTTTTCAATATAATTACTTCACATATTCCACACACACACACACACACACACACACACGAATAGATGAAGGAGATTGATCCACCATGAAAATCAATCTTCAATTTTCTTAAGTGGGATAAATGAACATTCAACTTTCATCCTCAATGCAACATCAATATCCCCTCACAGGAAGAACCACGTATGGAAATGTTTCAAAGAAATGGGTCGAATGGAAAATGAGAACAGGTTCACAACGAACACTGGTGCGGTGCAGATGGGTTCATAGATGGAACATGTGACCACAAGGTATAAGCCTTACCTCCAATGGCACCATTGCAGATGGGAGGGGGGAAGGTCATCACTTTATGAGGGAGGAGTAAAGCAAGCGCGAGACATATCAACAGGAGTCTAAACGAAAAACTCGTTCAAATGACCCTACCTGTGTGAGTTATCAATAGCACTCGCAGTAAATAATATTGTCAGAGGAAGCAGAGATATTTAGTTTCAGTGGTTAAAAACAGGATGTAGTTCCAACAATGACATCTAGGACACTGCACACAGAAGTTGGGTGAAAACTTACCTGTGGTTACAGTGCTGCTCACATTTTCCACTGCAAGAGAAATAAATGAAATGTACTGACACACTTCATTCGACCACACAACATGATGCAGTTGAAAAGGTTTGTAAACTCTTTGAAGTTAGCTGGATTTCTATGTTTAACTTGCTGATAAAATGCGGTCTGATATTAATTATAAACACAGCTCTACTTCTACTGTCTTTATTATCTTTATTACTGGCTCACAGTACAGGCTGGAGAAGGTTAACTCTACAGTTTATTAAATGGTAGTCTGTTTTTGTAAGCAACCACAGCTTTTTTAAACATTTCCTATAGCTGCTCGAGACTTGCACAACTGTCAGGAGGAATTTCGATTCAAGCCGCCTACATAATGGTTTCAGTTCATCAGTAATTCTAAAATATCTTGATTCTTCTTTAGGTCATCTCAGTTAAATTAAGGTCAGGACTTCTGATTTTCTCCTATTCACAGCAATGGCTGTAAAAAAAGACTTCTGGTCCTCTAGATGTCTGTAGGACAGGGCCTCAGTGACTTATTTTGGATTATACCGAATAAGAAATTAGCTTTAGTTTGTAAATCTCGGTTATACTACATTCCAAAAAACAGGATTATGGATGTCGTGCTGCCGGCTTGTGATTGACAAGTTGTTAGCTAATAAGTAAGCACTTTCACTGTTAGCCTAGCCACCCTCATCAAATCAGTTTGTATTTATTTCTTTTTCAAATGAGAAAAAAAAAAAAAAAAAAAAAAAAAAAAAAAGATGGCAAGGATGAGATTACAAATCTCAAGACTTCAAAACACAACATCAGAAACAAACAGATGACATCACGGTAGCTACGCCCACCTTTTACACTGTGCACTGACCGCGCTTCACAGATAGGTGTGAAGGACTTTTCTTCACTCCAAACATACCGCTGTGTTCACTTAAACTTTTGTTGGCTGAACATATCCTACAATAATGTCCTACAACTTTTAGGATATCCAGAAGATCTGTAGTAGTTCACGTTAATCGTATCCTATTGTTCAGTGATTTTTCTCAAAATTTACACATGACCAAAGATTTCAGCCTTCTGAGAGACTGAGCAGGCTGCTTAATGCTTCGCACCACACCAGTCGCTTTTTGTTCTTGAGAACAGCAGACTTAATAAAGACATGCAAGGACTGGTTACTAACCTGAAAGGTAACCTCTATCCTCTATTACCTGAACACTGGACTTTTTAGAGAAGTAATTAGCACAGAGGTTAATAAACTCTTCCAGCCTGGACTGTGAGTATCTATTCAGAGTCTTTAATAAAGATGCGACAAAATGAGTGTTTGTGTTTTATTAGTTTAGTCACATTTGTCTGTGATTGTTATTTAGATGAAGATAAGACCACGTTTATGTGCAAAAGATCTTAACTATTACAAACATTTCATATACTATAGATGATTTCTATAGGAAATAAAAAAAACAGGACTGCTTTAGAGCTGACAGCCCCCCCTCCCCCCACAGGATTTAAACACAGTAAGAAAGTTAATACCCACATGATTTCCTGTTCTCTTCAGTCTCCCTGTAAAGTCTGCTGACACGCTCCACCAGCTCCCACTTCTCACAGCACCCTGAATAGTTGACAAAATTCCTGGCCAGTATCTCTTTCAGCTGCCTGACAGACAGGCCCTCAATATCCCGTAAACTGGAGATGTCTGAGAGGGATGCTCTGGCCCAACGTCGAGTCTGAGGACTAACCTACAGGACAGGAAACACCACTAAATGAAATATTATGCACACAATACTCTTTTTTCATCATATTCTGCTTCTTGTTAATCATTATAATTTATTTGTTTGTTTGTTTTTTAAACTGTCTGCAAACATGAACGCATAACTGAGTTTTCATATCTCCAAGTAAGCAGAACTGTTTCTGGGATCTTAGATGAATAAAATTCTTTTCATTGATTTTCAACCCAAGTCACCCAAAAGCATCTAAGCATTCATCACACTGCTCTCTAATACTTGCACCACAGTTTTATCAGCAATAATGCATGAATTCACTTTTATTAAAAGGAAAATAAATAGAAAGACCTCAGGAGTGTCTTCACTGGGATCCAAGTTGAGAAGAGACACTGATGTACCGTCTCCCAAATCCTGAAAGGCAACAACAAACATCGTATGCACTGCACACAAGAAGCATGCCGCCAACAGAAGATTAGGATTAGACAGACCTCAGCCAGCCCATTGATACACTGGAAACAACAATGCCTGGTACGTTCCATTCAAAGACAAGCTTACTGCTCTATAATCAGGCCTGGTACAAGTATTTATAGTGGCTCCTGGCTGCTTGAGGTTGGGCTCTCTTCTAGCTTATTTGCTTTCTTTTATTGCTTTCTAGAGTCCTGATTTGTTTTTATTTAGTTGGTGTGCAAATTTAGCTGAAAGGATGAGCAGTGAACTCTAACCGACTCATTTTCTGGAAAACACTCACGTGAATTTCTTAGAAATGTATGCGTTGCACCAACAGAAAAGTATTACTACATAAATATCTGTAGAGGTCTGGAGAGTATGTTATTTGCATACATGTGTTTAACCTGGTTCTGACCTGGTTGGTGTCAGAGCTATCGCTCCTGCTGAGCGCTTCCTCCTGAGAGGCAGCGAACGCAGACAGCTCGGAGGCAGACTGTGTGGTAGAAGGGGTTGGAGTGTACAGGGAACGCGACTGAAGGCTGGTCATGTCGGGGTCCTCCTCTTCCTCGATTCCTTGATGACAGAGAACCAAGTCCACCAGATCTTCCTTCTCCCTGCAGGTGTCGGTGGGGATGTTACGCAGCAGCAAGTACTGACGCAGGTCCTTCACTCTGAGACGCATGAGCCGCGGCCGCTGAAAGGCCGTCGCCTTCAGCAAATGACACGTGGCACAAATGCGTAAATTCTCCTGAAGCACGGAGCACAGAGAGCAGAAGCTCTTCTTGCAGTCGCAGCAAATATACTGAGGAAGATAAACAAGGTGATGGAAATGAGGGAATTAGTGATTTATGCACACCTTCCGCCATGTGCTACTGCAAGGTATCTCATCGCAGGAAGACGTCACAGACAAAAATGTAACCCGTCTCATTCTCCTCCTTATATGCACATATATTTTATAATAAATATTGCTATTACAGTCAAAACAGGAAAAATACCAAAACCATTTAATAAATCACTGAATGCCACCAGAGCTTTATTGCATTTCTATCACTCACATCTGCTCTTCCCATGCAGACAGAGACAGGAGGTGCTTTCTTTCATGTGACAAACATCAAAGAGTAATAAATGCAAGATATGGGATTAGACCGGCATGGTGGTGTGCAGAGGGTTCAGACAGAGTGAGAGCCTGAGCATGAAGATATTAGAGCACTAGCATGTTGGTCCATCTGCCTCCCAACTTGTGCCTTTTTGTCCCAGGACAAATAAATATTCATCATGTCAGCACTCTAGAAAACCAGTTAGCCTCTTTTTAACTATTTGAATTCGTTTAAACCTTTATAATTACATGCTTTTTTCTTCAAAAAAAAAAAAAAAAAAAAAAAAGAACACCCATTAAAAATGCACATGAGAAAATGAGCTAAGCACGCACACTCTCCATGCCCACAGTACTTCTGTCTAAATAATTCATTTAAGATGTTTCCTCCTTATCAGACCAGGTAATATGTTTGTATTAGACAGAACACCCAGGCACCTACCTTCCTCCTGAAGACTGAGAAGGCCTGACCACAGGCCTTGCATACAAGACTGGGACTCCCTGAGCTGGTGGGCGGGTACGTGGAATATCCCGCACTGGGGGCAAATCTGAAGGGTCCAGCACCGGCCCCGAACCCTGGCTGCTGGCCTCTGACGGCCCCAGTACCCATGACTTCATTCAGCAGACCACAGCATGAAGCCCACATGGAAGAGGCCCCTGCCTGACATTTACAAAACACCTTTACTTCAGTATTTAGTGTCTTCACGTTGAATCCTGAAGAACATCTTGTTCTTACTGGCAATATGTCAGCCACAAAGGCCCATCAGTATAATTTATACACGGTTACCACAAGCACCACAAGGTCACATATATGTGCATATTATACATGATTATAATACATGAAACTACTAGAAGGGGTTTGTACGAGCTGTTCATAAAGCACAAGATGTGAATAGATAAAGTAAATGTCAACAGTAAAAGCACTTAAGGTACCTAATGTCACAAAAAAGCAGAAAAAAAGCTAGACCAATATTCACCTGGAAACCTAATGTAACTAAATAATCTTAACGTCAAATCAGTGTTGAGTGACAGGTGCCAGAGTGGCTGTTTGTCCGGCCGTTTTGAGTATTTAGCCAGCACAAGCCCAGAAACGTCAGCGACCTGAAGCTTGCGTTAGCCGTTTGGTGCTAGCGAAAATCTAATCAGACAGATAATTGGAACAAAGGTTATGTAAAGAAAAAAATACCTTCATTGCAACTCCGGCGTGTCTACCAAGACAAAAGAGACTGTCAGTGTAACCATTGCAATGCGTAGCGTCGCTTATTTAGATAAAGTATCTTCTCTGAACGTAATGTGATGAAACCAACTCCCGAGTCCACCGCCGCTGTACTGCTGCTTCTGTGGTCTTATTGCAGCCAGGCGACGCATTAGTGCCACCTACTGTTAAGTCAAGTCAAGTCAAGTCAAGTCAAGTCAACTTTATTTGTCAATTCTGCCACATGTACAGGACATACACAGAATAGAAATTGCGTTACTCTCAAACCCTAGTGATTAGAAAAATGCAAATAAAATAATTAAAAAGTAAAAATTTAAATAAATACAATACAATTTTACGTATAACAAAAAAGCTATGCAATATACAATATACAATATTCAAGTAAGAAGGCATAGTGGTGCAAAATAGGCAAATAGTGCAAATGGAGATTTAGTAGTGTACGGTAAGAGATAGTGTAACAACAAAGTCTTATGAGGTCCAATGCTTAAGCAGTCCAATGCTCCACAAAGTGACTGGAGCAGGCCAGTGAGTGCGTCAGAGAGTGAGTGTGCGTGTGTGTGTGTGTGTGTGTGTGACAGAGTTCAGTGAGACCGTGGTGGAGAAGAGGGGAGAGGGGGGCAGAATCGGGAGGGAGTTTAGCTTCCTGACAGCCTGATGGATGAAGCTGTCCTTCAGTCTGCTGGTCCTGGCCTGGAGACTCCGCAGTCTCCTCCCTGACGGCAGCAGCTTGAAGAAGCTTTGCATTGGGTGCGTGGGATCAGCCGCTATGCAAAGGGCTTTTTTAGTGAGACGGGTGCTGTAAATGTCCTGGAGGGAGGGGAGAGAGACACCAATGATCCTCTCTGCAGCTCTCACTATGCGTTGGAGGGTTCTATGGCAGGACGCATTGCAGGCTCCAAACCACACAGTGATGCAGCTCGACAGGATGCTCTCGATGGTGCCTCTGTAGAAAGAGTACATGATGGGGGCTGGAGCTCCTGCTCTTCTTAGTTTGCGGAGAAAGAAGAGACGCTGCTGTGATTTCTTGGCCAGTGCTGTGGTGTTGTACGTCCAGGAGAGATCCTCTGTGATGTGCACACCCAAGAACTTGGTGCTGCTCACTCTCTCCACAGACGCTCCGTCAATGGTCAGAGGAGCATGTTGGGTGTGCATTCTCCTGAAGTCCACAACAATCTCCTTCGTCTTCTCCACATTCAGAGAGAGATTGTTGTCAGCACACCACGTGGCCAGGCGTCTCACCTCACTTCTGTAGTCGGTCTCATCCCTGTTGCTAATGAGACCCACCACCGTTGTGTCGTCCGCAAACTTGATGAAGAGGTTGGAGCTGTGTGATGGAGTGCAGTCATGGGTCAGCAGAGTGAAGAGGAGGGGGCTCAGCACACATCCCCCGTGTTTAAAATGATGGTGCTGGATGTATTACTGCCGACCCGTACTGCTTGAGGTCTTCCGGTGAGGAAATCCAACAGCCAGTTGCACAATGAGGTGTTGAGCCCCAGCTGGACCAGTTTTTGAGTGAGCTGTTGGGGGATTATAGTGTTGAATGCTGAACTGAAGTCTATGAACAGCATTCGAACATATGAATCTTTTTTGTCCAGGTGTGTGAGTGCTGAGTGGAGTGCAGTGGAGATGGCATCATCGGTTGAGCGATTGGGCCGATACGCAAACTGGAAGGGGTCCAGGGAGGGGGGCAGGACAGTCTTGATGTGCTGCATGACATGCCTGGATGAGTGATATGTTGAAGATGTCTGTGAAGACATCAGTGAGTTCCACTGCACAGTCTCTCAGTGCACGACCAGGAATGTTGTCAGGACCCGGAGCTTTACGTGCATTGATCCTGCTGAGGGATCTCCTCACGCTGTCCGGGGACAGAGTCATCACCTGGTCACCAGGAGGGGGTGGGGTCTTCTGTGCAGTGGTGCTGTTTCGGACTTCAAAGCGAGCAAAGAAAGTGTTCAGCTCGTTCAGCAGGGGGATAGTACTGTCACAAGTCTGTGGTGGGGGCTTGTAATCTGTGATGGTCTGAATGCCCCGCCACAGGCTCCGTGAGTCTCTGCTGTCTTTGAAGTGATGGGATATTTTCCTGGAGTACTGTCTCTTAGCCTCTCTGATGCCACGGGAAAGGTTGGCCCTAGCTGTCCTCAGGCTTGCCTCGTCTCCATCTCTGAAGGCAACATTCCGAGCTTTCAGCAGCCTGTAGACCTCTCCTGTCATCCATGGTTTTTGATTGGCCCGGACAGTTATGGTTTTCGTGACTGTTACATCCTCAATGCACTTGTTGATGTAGGCTGTAACAGTCTCTGCGTACTCCTGGAGGTCAGTGGTGTTGTTGTAGGTGGCAGCCTGCTTAAACATGTTCCAGTCTGTGGTGTTAAAGCAGTCCTGTAAAGCCTCTGAAGACCCTTCTGGCCACACTTGTATCTGCTTACGAACCGGTTTGGTGGCTTTAACGAGCGGTCTGTAAGCAGGCATTAGCATGACAGTGATGTGGTCTGAGGCGCCGAGGTGGGGGAGGGGAAAAGCTTTGTAAGCTCCTCTCTGGGTGGTGTAAACAAAGTCCAGTGTGTTATTTCCCCTTGTTGGAAAGTCTATGTGTTGTTGTATTTTTGGAAACACGCACTTTAAGTCTGCATGATTGAAATCCCCAGCCAGGATGAGAAAAGCATCAGGATTAACTTGCAGAAATTGTCCACAAAAATGAACAAAAATATGTAGGCACTTTATAATCAAATTTCGCCAAAACAAACACAAATGAAGATAATAATTTTAGAAGATAAGATAGACTGATTCGCAGACAGTGATAATCCTATCTTTGCTCTGAAACAGACAAACAAATATTAATTTAAGTTTTAATTCATCATCATTCCACAAGTGTGCCCCTTCTAATTCTTCTCAGGTTGCCACTCTTTGAACCATAAACAGATACTTCAATAATGACTGTTATTTTTTTTTAATATACATATGCTCTTGTAATTCTATTTATACGGAGCTTTTGCGAGATCTCGCAAAAGTCCGTCTTAATTTTTTTTCTCTCCCATGTCCCCTGCGGGGCTCCATAGTTTTGGATGCGCTCGGCTCCAACCAATCAGACCAATTAATGCAGACGGCGCACTGTCACTAATCCCGTAACTGCACACTACCCATAATCCTCAACCGCCGTTGCTATGGAAATGAAGATAACAACAGCTTGGTGCTACCCGTTATTCCTTTATTTACTCTAAAATAATAACCAGCGATAATACGAAAATAAACTGGCCCAGTGTTTAATTATGTAATTACAAATTGCAAATGTTATTTTTTTTATTTATTTTTTTTACAAATTGCAATATTTATCTACAGCGCGCCTTTAGCGACATGTCAACAGATCTTAAGCAAGGCGATTGGATGGTTCTTACTGCAATGCATCTTGGGAGTCGTAGTAAATGTATCTTTCAACTCACGGTCCTGCAGCGAATTTTTCGACTCGACACGAGGCAGATCCTAGCTAAGTAAGTTGTGATAAACTGTGGGTAATTTGCATGTTAAACTGATATTAAACTTGAAATGTTTTCACAGAGCAGTCTGTGTACCAAGAGAACTACTTCTGCAAAAGTTTATTTAATTTTATTTTTGGTGATGTATTCTCATGTGTAAGACACTTGCTTGGCCACCCAGCTAATGTTAGTACTGCTCTATTTTAGCAATGTATCTTTTCTGTAATCAATTCAGTTTTTTTTAACCCTATTGACGTAATTAACTCAATATTAATGACTTTAATCTCGTAATTGATTTTTTTTTCTAAATATGGTGTAATACTGCCTCGTAATATAAGTTATTTCTTTGGTCATAAATTATTTTTGTAATCATTTAACCAAAACAGACCTGAAATGATCCCTACATGTTCCATTTTCATTTGCAGAAATGACAAAGCCAAAAACCAAACCATGCCCTTCCTGTCAGGCTCCAAACACCTGCAACAGGAAGACATGCAGTGGATGCCTGGGCAGCCTGAACGTAAAGGAGTGATTGAAAAAAAACAAGAACAGTTTAAAAACAGTAACTGGGCTGCCTCTGTTAAAAACAACAGAAATGCGAGCAGGATGGTTAATTCAGCCCAGTTGTCAGTAAGTTTAAAAGTTCTGATCTAATAAGTGGTTGGTCTGCTAGACAATTCTTTATTGATCACAGTTGTCAATGTTTTCTTGTATATCATGAAGTAAGAAACTAACAAGACATGTATATACACATAAAATATTAATTTATAAAAGAGCATAAATAAAAACGTTATTCACATCAGAATAACATCATCACACTATGCTTTGTCCATTATCTGTAACCAGGTGTCCTTATCAGGTAGCCTATCCTAGCTGTCTTTGGGTGATACTCATGGTACACCCTAGATAAGAAGGCAGATCACCACGGGGTACACAGAGACAAACAAGATGGTGAGGATGAGGATAGTTAACAGTCACCAGCTATTCTATTCTATTCTACTCTATTCTGTTCTGTTCTATTCTATTCTATTATTCAGCCAAGGTTCAGACCAGTAACCTTCTTGCTGTGAGGTGACAGCTGCCCTACATGTCCTGTTGCTAACATAAAATAGTGTTATATATGCCTTATTACCTCCCCATGTGGCGTTCACATCACCAAAGCTAGCCATACTGAACCTCTGGTGTTACCCACCTGAACAATTTTGTATGTGTGTGTGTGTATAGTATGGTCTTTCACACTCATGTATATACAAATGTAATTTTAAAAATCTTCACGAAAACCAGACCTGATAATTCTCTTCGAGACTTTCTAGTATAACAAATGTTATAATGTTACCAATATGAACACCAAGATTCTTAAATAACTTATATACTTCTTAAGAGGTTACCTGATTACCTCCCTGAGGTAGTTAGCATCACCATTGTACAAAACTCCTAAGTCACAGTACTAGCTTGAAGTGTCAAATGTTATGCACTACAAAGTCAGGAAAGTAGTGTCATCAGAGGAAAAAAGTCATTAGCTATCTGGATTTATAGTCACACTCATTAATTTATTAATGTACAATGTAGAAAAGCACTACAGATGTCACACTACCCTAGAGGGCACTTGTACTGAATGATTTGAGTCAGTGAGTGTGTGAGATGACATATTTGATGCCAATATTCACAAGTTGTAACTTTAGTAAAAACTTAACTGAAAACATGCAAATCACTACTTATGTGTTTATGTGTACTGTACATTTTTTCAACCCATTTTAATGAATATTTAATATTTAAAATTTTGCAGAATTACAAGCTTCACCTCCTGCTAAAAGTTCTACACCAGCAGCTGGATCATCCTCTGCTGACAGTGTCGATGCTGGACCAGTCCCAGACCCAGAGGCTCTAAATGAGGAATTTATTCTTCATTTAGAGCAGGGGTATTAAACTAAAATTTGAGGAGGTCCAGTTGGAGAAAATCTTCTCAAGCAGAGGTCCGGGACATCATAATGTCTAACTTACGTTATGATTGTGATAGAGAAGCAACCTTTTTTTTTTAATTTTTATTTATATCTGAACGTATGAACAATAGACTGTCAAATCAATGAAAATACAAGTTAAAACATTTCAACAAAATTTATTGTTAACACTGAAACACACAGTAGGCCTACATTAGAAATAGGGCTGCTGTTTAAAATGAATTAGAGAAAATAAATAAAATGGCTAAATTGTGCATCTTAAAACAAAGTGCTTAATTTCAGAAAAAAAAAGTTTCCCTTTTTCTTTACATTTTACATCTCGACTAAACAGTCTCAATACATTTTCAACAGATAACCTCAAAACATTTTAACAATTTTACAGTTTCTCTTTCTTTCACCCCCTTATATTCCACGTCCCAACTTTCTGTTGTTCAGTGAGAGAACTGAGCTTTAGTTCGCTCTACTAGGATTTTAAATCTGGGCTGGAATGGTGTCAGGGCCATTCTCATACACATGTGTAGGTGCTCATTGGTGATCCTGGAACGATATTTAGTTTTTATTATGTTCATTGTGGAGAAAGCTGCCTCACAGCTGTATGTGGAGCCAAACATGGTCAAGATGTACAGGGCTACTTTCCTCAGATTTGGGAAAGCTGTCTCAGAGACCAATTGGGGCCAGAAAGTGGCAGGTTCAGTTCTTCCAAACTGCTCTTTCAGGGCCACATCTGCTTGGAGAACAATTAGTTGCATTTGAAGAGGCCCAGCATTTGCCCACTTGAAGTGCTGTGTGACTTCCTTTGAGAACCCTCTGACATCAGTGATGGCAAATGGGTTCTTTATGAACATGGTGAGCTGCTGTCCAAAGCTGAAGCTATCAAAACGTTTGCTGAAGTTTTCAATCAGCTTATCAACAAAGTCAACAAAAGAGGACACATCTCTCTGTCCCTGAACCTGTTCCTTCACTGTTGGGAAGTGTGCATAGTCTCCTTGCAGGTCTTCTTTGAACACTTCAAGTTTCCTCTGAAAGCAGCGGACAGCTGTCATCAGTTCACAAATTGAATTGTCCTTGCCCTGCAGCTTCAAATTCAGTTCATTCAGGTGTGAAGTGATATCAACCAAAAAGGCCACAATATCCATGTTTTTCCCATCATTTAAAAAGAGAGAAAAGTTTGTTGCTTTTTGACTTTCCAGCTCTTCCAAGAAAGCTGCTACTTCACTTCTGATGGACCAAAATCGCTCCAATGCCCTGCCTTTGCTAAGCCATCTCACATTGTTGTGAAGCAGAAGATCATCAGCGTGTGCATCAACTTCTCTGAGAAATTCCCTGAGAATGCGATGCTGACAAGAAGAAGATGCCCTGAGAAAATTAATCATTTTCATCATTGTTTTCATCACCTCAGCATACTCGTCTGACAGGGTGGAGCATAACACTGACTGATGAATAATGCAATGATAAGAGATTAGCTCGGGATTGTCCTCTTTCATTCTTGCTACAGCTCCTTTCTCTCTCCCCATCATAGCAGGGGCTCCATCTGTGGTTATTGAAACCACTTGGTTTGGCTCTATTCCTCGCTTTGTTAACATTTCCTTAATGGCCAGGTAAATATCCTCTCCTCTTGTAGTGCTGTGAAGGGAAGTTACACCTAGCAGGTCTTCACAGAACTCTTTCTTATCATTGTTGAAGAACCTTACATAAACTAACAGCTGAGCATTGTCAGACACATCAGTGGACTCATCTACAGCCAAGCCTACACATGGTGTCTTATGAATAGCTTCTTCCAGCTGGGATAGCACATCCTGAGCTAATAATTCACTTCTCTTTGTGGCTGTTGATGCTGACATAGGTATTTGCTTTATTTTGTCATGAAGCTCTTCTTTTTGTTTACCCTCAAGTAATGTTTCTGCTACTGAACTCATGCACTCTTTGACAACACCTGCATCTGCAAAGGGCTTTTTGTGTTGACCTAAAATCCAAGCAACTCTGAGGGAACATTCATGAGCACGTTGTTGGGCGGTGAAAGAACTGGTTAAGATCCTTGTGGACTGATCATATTGGGCTCTGAGACTGCTAATTTTCTGGGACCTGAGTTCAGACTTGGGTGGGTATGATTGTTCAAAAGCTTTGTGCTTTGTCTCATAGTGGCGTTTGACATTGCCACTTTTAATCAGTGCCACGGTTTCTGAACATATGAGACACACTGGTTTGCTGCTTGCGGCCGGAAGAATGAACATATATGCGTCAGTCCATTCAGTCTTGAAAGTTCTATTTTCGGTGTCTACTTTTCTCTTTTTTGAAAGCGCCATAGTTGTTTTACCTCTTGTGACTCCCGCTCACGTCTTGTCTCACTGTATCGTTAATCGTCTCGCTTGTCATTCACCTCTCACCATGTCTTTCCTCTGTCTGTCTGTGTCTGCACTCAGCGTTGCGATCGCCTTGAATGCGCAGATGTGATTGGCTAAGTAGTGTCACGTGGGTGGCGTAACTCGCACACAATTGGTTAGTATGTTCCCTGGTCTAATACAATGTAAGGTTACTGCTTAAAATTGAATCGCCCCGTCAAAATTAAATATAATTTAATATTTTGTTAACTATAGGTCCGGGTCCATATAGGATGGCGACTGGGTCCGGACTCGGACCCCGGTCCGCCTGTTAGTGACCCCTGATTTAGAGCCTGTACCAACATCTTCCCTCTGTCAGCCTCCTGCATCCTCCTCTCCGTCTCTGCTTCCTCCTGCATCCTCCTCTTCATCTCTGCTTTCTCCTGTATCCTCCTCTCCATCTCTGCTTCCTCCTGCATCCTCCTCTTCATCTCTGCTTCCTCCTGCATCCTCCTCTTCATCTCTGCTTCCTCCTGCATCCTCCTCTTCATCTCTGCTTTCTCCTGCATCCTCCTCTCCATCTCTGCTTCCTCCTGCATCCTCCTCTTCATCTCTGCTTCCTCCTGCATCCTCCTCTTCATCTCTGCTTCCTCCTGCATCCTCCTCTTCATCTCTGCTTTCTCCTGCATCCTCCTCTTCATCTCTGCTTCCTCCTGCATCCTCCTCTCCGTCTCTGCTTTCTCCTGCATCCTCCTCTTCCCTCTCTCAGCCTCCTGCATCCTCCTCTTCATCTCTGCTTCCTCCTGCATCCTCCTCTCCGTCTCTGCTTCCTCCTGCATCCTCCTCTTCATCTCTGCTTTCTCCTGCATCCTCCTCTTCATCTCTGCTTTCTCCTGCATCCTCCTCTCCATCTCTGCTTCCTCCTGCATCCTCCTCTCCATCTCTGCTTCCTCCTGCATCCTCCTCTCCATCTCTGCTTTCTCCTGCATCCTCCTCTTCGTCTCTGCTTCCTCCTGCATCCTCCTCTCCGTCTCTGCTTCCTCCTGCATCCTTCTCTTCGTCTCTGCTTCCTCCTCTCCGTCTCTGCTTCCTCCTGCATCCTCCTCTCCATCTCTGCTTCCTCCTGCATCTTCCTCTCCATCTCTGCTTCCTCCTGCATCTTCCTCTCTGTCCTCTCCATCTCTGCTTCCTCCTGCATCCTCCTCTTCATCTCTGCTTCCTCCTGCATCCTCCTCTTCATCTCTGCTTCCTCCTGCATCCTCCTCTTCATCTCTGCTTTCTCCTGCATCCTCCTCTTCATCTCTGCTTCCTCCTGCATCCTCCTCTCCGTCTCTGCTTTCTCCTGCATCCTCCTCTTCCCTCTCTCAGCCTCCTGCATCCTCCTCTTCATCTCTGCTTCCTCCTGCATCCTCCTCTTCGTCTCTGCTTCCTCCTGCATCCTTCTCTTCATCTCTGCTTTCTCCTGCATCCTCCTCTTCATCTCTGCTTCCTCCTGCATCCTCCTCTCCATCTCTGCTTTCTCCTGCATCCTCCTCTCCATCTCTGCTTTCTCCTGCATCCTCCTCTCCGTCTCTGCTTCCTCCTGCATCCTCCTCTCCGTCTCTACTTCCTCCTGCATCCTCCTCTCCATCTCTGCTTCCTCCTGCATCTTCCTCTCCATCTCTGCTTCCTCCTGCATCCTCCTCTTCATCTCTGCTTCCTCCTGCATCTTCCTCTCTGTCCTCTCCATCTCTGCTTCCTCCTGCATCCTCCTCTTCGTCTCTGCTTCCTCCTGCATCCTCCTCTCCATCTCCACATCCTGCATCTCCCTCAATTTCTACGGTGTACACCTCGGATGTCCCAAACAAAACAAAAGGACAAGGAAAGGTTAGATGTTATGGTACTGTAAATGTACGAAACATATGAATATATGAAGAGATAGTAGACAGGAGAGTTGTAAATGTAAGTAATTTAGCCTGCTGTTGTGCAGATTTGTTTGCGTCTTTGGACTTCCCGGATTTGAACTGTGCCTGACTGACTATCTATAAGCTTTTGTATTTGATGAATCTACACTAATTCAGCCACTGAGTCTGTATTTCGCTCCAAATAGGACATTAAATAAGAACATACCACCTGATACGACCTGGTCGTGCTGCCTTCCTGATGTTTACGTTCTTTAAAGTCCTCCTGACATCATGCTCAGAAGGAGTGATTGATGTGGAGGTGCTCCTTCCCATTCAGTAACATCTGCTTCAGTTAGTTTTGCTTGTGAGCCACAATGTAAGCAGTGTTGCTTTGCTGACATGCACTCGATGCTGGCAGTACAAGCATTGTAGTGGTTCTTATGTTTTTGTAAACTAATTGTATAATATATTGAGCCATTCAATAGTACACAAATGTTTATAAGCTCCTTTTTGTATGCAACTTGCATGTCTTTCTTAATTAATTGTTTGTTTATCATGTTTTTTAGGAAAAAGAAGAAGTTAAAGTCAAGTGGAAACCCTGCTCAACATGGTATGTAGTAACAACTTTGTTGGACGGGAACAGACATTCATATTGTTGATAAATAGTTATCACCTCAATTTGAATTCATGTATTTGGACTAAAGTAAATTGGGAGCTTTTAGCTATCGAGCTCCTCTTCTGTGAGGAGCTTGATAGCTGTCCACCTCCAAAGTCCATTATGAGTTTTGGAGGTGGACATGGTCAACACTTTTAAGAGTAGGCATAAGACTTTACTTCTTTATAGAGCTTATAGTTAGGGCTGGTTCAGCTCAGCCCTTAGTTATGCTGTAATAGGACCAGACTGCTGGGGGTTAGTGTCCCCCCCCCCTCTCTGTCTGTCTCTTTCAGGGTTATGCAGGCTCAGTATTGGTTGAAGATGCAGTCACGTCTCCTTTTACTGAAAACTCTCCCCCTCTCCCTCACCATCTGTAAACATACATGTCTCAGTAATGCAGTTCATGCATGTTACTAACTAGACTTCTTCCCTGGAGTTTCTGTGCTCTCTCATCCAGCAGGTTCCGATGGATCGTGGCTGCTGCTGTGGTCCTGCTTGACATCTACTACATATATTATTACTCTCTGACTTGATTTATATTACAATGAAGGTGTATAAAGCATGACATGAATATAGAAGATATTTCATCCTAAAAAATTGTCATATGTCACAACCTAAATTATCCTATTTTGTGTGTGCTTGTCGTTGTTTTTTGTTATGTTTTTCTCCTGACAGTGGCAAAGTGTGGGATGACACATGGGAACCTGCGCAGTTTTACACACAGTAAACCAGGCACCACAGGTCGCAGAGATCGCACAGTTCACAGTTTGTAGTTCAGCATAAAAGTTCAAAATAAAATATTTACTATACATTTCAACCAGTGTCAGTCTCTGTTTCACTCTCTAATTGTGGCTTAAGTACCTAACACATTCATGAATCTGATCGATCAATATCTTCCCTGCACTCGATATCTCATAGTTTTACATATCAGCCAACATTATTGTCTACATCCTCATAAATATAGAAGTGACTTGCTTATTATAACATATTACAAGTTAAAGTAATACTGCACTGCACGTATAGTAAGTAACACCTACTGTGTATGGGAGCCTAAAGCAAAGTTAACTGCACCAGTACCAGCTTCAGAACATATTGCATATTATGTTTCTACCTTTTTGTAATATGTCATGTTTAGATGCAGTGACAATTGCACATTTGGAGTTGTGGTCATATGTGGTTTTTATATATATATATATACACAGGGTATTAGAAAAAAATTGACATTTTTTGTTATTTTTCTTGTTTGTTTGCACATTATTATTGTGTACATATTACATATGTAACATTATTGTTAATATTATTATTAGATATCAAAGATACAATTTGATTGAGGGTTTTCCTGTCATAATTTCAATACAAATGCAATTACACACGTAAACAATAGGATCAAAATAAACTTTTAAAAAGTCTGGTGATCAAATGCTGATTTTCAAAACATTCTAGAGGAAAATAAGAGATAAAATAATCTGAACAGTAACAGTGATCTTGGATGATGATTCAATGATTCTGTTTCAATCAATAGGTTCGTATCTATGACAATAATTTGATAAGTTTAACAGGTTGGTTTAGGCCTGGCAATACTGGAAATATTCACAAACTTTTGTTTTTGAAGAATGTTTATCTTTTTTGGGATGAAGCTATCTGGCAAAATGTTGTGGATTGATTTGCCATGTTCAACCACTGTTACACCAAACTCTCTCACTTATAACATGATAAAGGCCTCTTACTCTGTGTCATGGATTTTCTGTCGTTTTGGGGACACGGGGCCAAAGTCTGAGGCAATAAGTCAGATCAAAGAAGGCAATGTTTCTAAAATGGGAGTTTACTTATGTCATTATATATATCCAGGAATATGTGCCTGAGGATAGTTGTCATGAATTCAATATTAAATCAAAGTATTCCTTAATTACCACAGCTGACACGAGTTCTCCATAGTTGCCTGCTGTCTCAGGATCTGTCTCCAAAAAGGACCAGGGAGCGCTAACATGTTATGTTCTAAACTGATGAAGAAAATGCACATTAAACATAACATAAACTTACTGAGTGAAGTAATGTCAAGAGGATTCCTTTAGCTCCTATTTGGTTGGTTCCTTGATCAGTGCAATACAGAATCATTAATCTGGTTTTATGTAGTGTCCTTAAAACATGTCAAAATGGGGCTCACTAGTCTGTGTGGCCTCCATATGCCTGTATGACCTCCCTACAACACCTGGGCATGCTCCTGATGAAGTGGCAGATGCTCTCCTGATGGATCTCCTCCCAGACTCCAGGACTAAAGCATCTGCCCACTCCTGGACATTTTGTGGTGCAGTTGGTGGATGGAGCGAGACATGATGTCCCAGATGTCCTCAATTGGATTCAGGTCTGGGGAATGGGCGGGCCAGTCCACAGCATCAATGCCTTCGTCTTGCAGGAACTGCTGACACACTCCAGCCACATGAGGTCTAGGATTGTCGTGCATTAGGAGGAAACCGGGGCCAACCGCACCAGCATATGGTCTCACAAGGGGTCTGAGGATCTCATCTCAGTACCTAATGGCAGTCAGGCTACCTCTGCCGAACACATGGAGGGCTGTGCAGCTCCCCAAAGAAATGCCACCCCACACCAAAACTGACCCACTGCCAAACTCATGCTGGAGGATGTTGCAGGCAGCAGAAGGTTCTCCACGGCGTCTCCAGACTCTGTCACAAGTGCTCAGTGTGAACCTGCCTTCATCCATGAGGAGCAAAGTTGCCAATCTTTGTGTTCTCTGGCAAATGCCAAACATCCGGCATAGTGTTGGGCTGTAAGCACAACCCCCACCTGTGGACGTCGGGCCCTCATAACACCCTCATGGAGTCAGTTTCTGACCGTTTGAGCAGACGTGCACATTTGTGGCCTGCTGGAGGTCATTTTGCACAGCTCTGGCCTTTCTTTCCTACCCCACAGTACCTTCCCTTACCATTCGTTTCCTACTCTTTTACTTCTTTGATGACGGTTGTCTTTCTAGATAAGCAATTTCATTTGCTCTGGGGCGAGTCACTGGCTCGGGTGCATTCTGGGACAGTCAGTTCACCAGTGTGCTGGCATGCTTCTTAACAAACACCACTACAGCAAACATCTCAATTGTACTTGTTGATTTCTTCGACAAAACACTGAACAAAAAAATGCACTTGTGAGTGTGCTGCCTGGTGCTTTTAAATTTTGTGATAATTTGAGCAGCCCAGAAAGCATCCCATAAATTAAATTGTGTTATCATATCTGAACATGTACACTAGTCATTAAATTAGATGGGAAAGAATGATTCAGGGTAAACAACTGCACCAAGGAAATTCCATTTTTCTTCTCAAAATGTAAAATGTCTGTTGAAAAATCACATTAAACAGAGATGTGATTAACTTTTTATTTTACCAAACATAACATCAATGATGACACAATCAGTCTTCATCAGAAGTGCTCAAATCACTCTCAGTGGCATCGTCTGGAATGTCTTCCTCCTCCTCCGAGTCCATTTCCAGGAGTGGTTGGTGGCTGAGGATTCTCTTGTACACGTCCTTTACTTTGAGCATTTCAGCTTTCAGTTCACTTCTTTCTTTCTTTTTTTAAAACCAGGCTACAGAGTCCCTTCTGTGCATCCTCCGACATGCCAACAAAGGAGGCTGTAAAAAGAACAAAACAAATAAATATGAGTAAAGCAAAAAACAAACAAACAAACAAAAAAACCCTCACCTCATAAACACAAGGAATTAGGATCCTGTCATTAAACTTTTTTTTTTAAAGGGAGAAGGCAGTGTTAGCTAGCAATCTAGATATAGGTAAAAGATCTAGTAATACTTTAGCATCTGCTCTTATTTTCAATCGATTCATCAAAAAATTAATAAATAAAAGATGTGCTTACAGTCTGAGGAGATTGTCCCCAACACCACAGATCACATTCGCAACACTTTCCAGTGATGCCGCATCTCCCTGCAAAGGATCATCTCCTCCTCTTTCAGGCGCCTCACAGCCATCACCTTCTCAAAGACCTTTCTCTTTGTCCGGAGGTCAGCAGCAGCTACGGTTTAACAATATCAGATGGGAAAACATAGTAGCATATTATGATTCAAGAACAAAACATTCAACTACTGCTCAGATACTGGGAGTTTGTTTAAAAAGGATATTTAGAAATCAAGAGCTTACGTTCACTTGTGCTCTGCCAGGGCCAAATGTCGGTCTGCATGAGGGCATCACTGGATACGATTTGCTTTGTTGGTTCAGCGAGCTTGTTGTAGTCATCAGCAGCAGCCGCCGCCAAGCGTTTCTTCTCAACTAAGATGACCTTGCGAATTCTGTGTCGCCTCTTGTTGCCATCTGTAAATAATCATAAAAAATTCACACCTTCACATAATGTATATAGTTACATTTTAATCTACACTCATCAATTTGTTTGCTAGAACAAATCACATCCAGCTCAAACAAACCTGGAGCTGATTTTATTCTGTTTACAAAGTAGCTGTACAAACTAAGTATCAAACGGTCCATTTCAAAGAAACTGGGACGTACCATTTTGTCTGTAAAGACTTTGTGTTCGCACTCTGATGATGACGACAAGCTCCTCTATTCGTGCCTGCAACGCTCCAAGGCTGCCATCAGTTTGATCACTTTCTAAGTGAGAGGAATATTAATCAGAATACAGGATGAGTAACAGTCACCAAACTACAGTGGACTCTGTAATCACTGACTTGATGACATTCATTATAAGACATCTGTAGCCTTCATGTGCTGCATTATCATTAGATAACAAGTATGTTGGTGTTCAGATTTATAAAACCAACTAGTACAACATCATTTCAACCCAGGTTCTATCCAATTTGATGAAACGCAACAACTCTACCATAAATTCTGCTTTTACAAGGCTTATTTTTCATTGTTTGTTGACACTGTCAGAAAGATCTTAATTCTACCTTAAGTTCTTTAATGAGGCCATGGTGGGTCCTATTGTTATACATGAGTGCATTATATTGAGACTCACCTTCAGCCCATTTCTACACATCGGCCACCCATTGCTGCAGTGTGTCGTCATCCACACCCAGCTCATTTTTGGTCGCATTCAGGCTCTCCACTTGTTCTCTAAGGATCTTATGATCTAAGAATACATTAATAAATGTCATTCATATTGACATTAAAAGAGTACTGGTGTTTTTCCCCCATTACCACACACATTAAAATGGTTTTTGAAAAAAAAAAAAATCACCTTTAGATATCTCTGGCTCAAAGTGCGGCCCAGTTGTTCCACTTCCACATAACCGGGTTTAATATAAATATCAGTGTCATGCATAATTCGGTAATTCTGGTCAATTTATTTTAGATGTGTTTTTTATATAATAATAGTAATAATAATAATAATAATAATAATAATAATAATAATAATAATAATGTGGGTTTATTTATTTACTTTTAGAAAAGACACTTCCGGTCTCACACGATATGCGCGCCAATAGTAAGCGTCTCCACCTGATGACGTAACAACGTCATAATGTTTTGATTATAGGCGCGGTCGCAGCAACGGGCTCCTTTTTACGATGGAAACCGACGAGAGTGCCGTGTTGATGATCATGTACGAGGATGAGTCGGTAGATATCCGGTATAGGAACGGAGCGCGGTTACAGCTGTCGCCGTGCGGTTCTGAATTCCTGCTGGTGAAAGCCTCAGACTCCCGCCGACATCCACTGCAGCCCGCTGAGAAAGTCCGACAGAGGACCAGGTTCACCATCAGCACATACAAGGTATCGGCACTACGTATGAGGTTTTCTATAAAAATAACTGTATTGCTTTTGTGCCTCTCGTGTTGCCTTCATCTGACTTTCTTCAACGTGATTACGTCACTTGTTTTTATTACAGAAGCTGATGTTGGCTGCACTGGCATTTAGAAATAAGTATGCCCGTCAACCATATCTGCCACATGAACTTATCTCTGCTGAGAACAAAAAGGTATAAAGAACTGGTTGCTAGTCACTGTGTTACTCCCTTAGACTATGGGCAGTGTAATTACTCTCTCTTTGTATGTTCTGCACTTCCTCATACAGCCTTTTTTCAGCATTGATTCAGCTGTACATTGGCCAGAGGTGTCAGCCTCTCTGGCTGAATTCGGACTTGGAGGCGAGACCATCGTCAGGTCAGAGGAGGGACATGCAGTGTTGGTGCTGTCATCCTCCGGTGAAGAATTCACAGTGGAGTTCATGTGCAGCCTCAGTTCTGCTCGTAATCAGCACCGCAGTGTGCAGCGAGTGAGCAGAGATGATAGCTACGGCAGACAAGAGCAAGCGAGCAGTCCAATACCCGATAATACCAGTGATCACACCGAAGTGGTCCGGCACGGAAGAAGAAACATGAGGACAATGCTGACCAGACCGAGGTCTTGTTCTCCTCAGATGATCAGCGATGGGCACCAAAAGGTAGTACTTCCTTCTAATAATAATAATGCCAATGTATCTAAAGTCTGATAGGATGATTGATTTTTCTTCTCTTTCCAGCCTGAACAGGTGTACCAGTCCACCACAGTGGTCCAGCATCATTCATGCTGTGCAGTTGCTCCCAAATGGGCCTACCCTCTTTCCGTGGCTCGCCATCACTGGGGAGCTCGTTTCTCTAAAGCTAAAGATGTAGCGGATAGAGGAGCTAGCAGTTCGAACCAATCAGACAAGACAATAAACAAATTGGACATATCCTGTGAAGACAGAAGGTCCCGTGTTCCTCAGGCGCTGCCTCTCACGTGTCCAACGCCTCATCGGCACAGGTTTGTAGATTTAAAAACAAGCATTTTGTAAACCATTTCAATATTGTTCAGTGGCTGATTTAAGCTTCCGTACTTGTGTATTTAAGGTGGAAGGTTAAAGATCCCCTGGCCAAAGAAGAACACACAGACCTTCCGACTGAGATGGTAAAGGTAGTGTGGTGTCAGGGAGTCACTTACAGGTAACTGTGCAGGTCTTCAGGGCATAAATTACGGTGGCCCTGAAAGGTCAAACGCACTGCAAGTTAAGAAGACTTAACTAACTAACTTAACTTTTGTAGAATGTTTATTTTCATTGGTGTTTTCTTAAGTGGCAATGTGTTTGATCTCTTAAGGCCACTGTTAAAAAAAAAAGCTCTGAATGATGGTTGATGTTAGACTGGATTAACCAGAGAGAAACTCTGTTGTTATTGTGTTTGACAGCTTATGGGCCATTCTAATGTCACTAATATTTATGTTGTTAGCTCAGAATCTTTGCTCTGAGCACTAATCCTCGCAAACCTAACTAGCGTCTGGTCTACAGCTGAGTGTGTGAGGCTCCAATGGTATAAATAGATCACTTTGACATCACTTTTCATATCATGTGATGTAGAGCAGGGCGATATGATCAAAAATATTTATCAAGATATACATTTGAAAATTTGCGATTACGATATAACTGACACTAACAATGGATTGTATTTATATAGCGCTTTTCTAGGCACCCAAAGCGCTTTACAATTCCACTATTCATTCACGCTCACACACTGGTGCAGGCAAAGCACAGTTGTTATATATAAATTTAACAGTCGAAATGCAAATTCCTTGCTGACAGTTTAACCAAAAGGCATTTCCAGTGGAAATTGGTTGACATATCCTCAGCATAACCATGTGTAATATCCACAAAACTTAAAAAGAGGTTATACACTCAATACCGTAATATTATGTTGAAGCACAGTACTTATCACCCCGTGAGGCTCCTGCCTACGGTAGCGGTAATGCTCCGACAATCCATCAAGCGGTGCAGGTTTGTAGCTTAGCAAAGTGAAATATTTGACAGATTTTCGAGCGCTGTGTACCACATAAAATCATTTCAAGGTCAGTAAACACAACCAGAATTCATACATAAGGCACACGGGATGATAAGGGACACTGTTGATTTTTAGAAAAATCAAAGGATTGATTTCAAGTGTGCCGTATTTTCCAAAATAAACACGGTAATAACGACGGCCCGCTAGCATGCTCTACCAAAAATAGTGCTTTATTGTGTATCTGAGGGATGAAAGCTTAACCAGTTCCACACCACTGAAGTTGCAGCAGCCAATTCTGGTTCATCTGTTTCATTCAACGATCCGCTTTCGCCCTTCTTATTCTCCGTTGCCGCCATGCTTTTTCTGCCATGTGCGTATGAAAACAAAGGCACTGCGCATGCGCGTTTTACCCATATTCTATCGCGATATTTCATTTTCTTATCGTTGCCCAACATTATACCGGTATGTGGAATACACCAGGCACAGACACACGCACACACAGGTAGGTACAGCCAACTTCCACATTTATTCAAGTGTTCTTGTTTTGACAGCTGACTCAGTCACACAGTCTGACAGCTCACGAGCCCAGCTGATCTCTCCTCTGGCCGCTCCTCCTCGTCTCACTATAAACACAGCGGAGGGAGACCATCATCAGTCCATAAACAACATCAGCTGTTCTTACCGGCCTCGCAGTGCCGCCCTGTTGAGCCTTCCGCTCCACTCCTCCCCTGCAGCTGCGCCCGGGGCCACGCCTCCGCCACACGGTATTACCGTGAACGGTACGATATGGCCCAGCCCTAATGTGATGTTACCTAGATAATACCAAAACATCTTCTGTACTATAGTAGGTTTGGTATAGTAGGCTTTTAAGCATTTAGCACCAAATCTGAAGTGAAGGAGAGGTAATTTGTTAATCAAAATGTCGACTTGAGGGCAACAGGTCAAAAAAATCCAAGATAAGAGCTCTCTTTAGTTTTTCTTTTTTCTTTTTTTTGAGTGGTATCTTGTTTTTGCAATCTCTTCCAGGAGAGTGACGAACATTTATTATTTATTTCACAACTTTAAGGTGCTGTGGGCGATCGTGGCTCAAGAGTTGGGTGTTCGTCTTATCAGTCTTGGTCGTTGTGTCTTTGGGCAAGACACTTCACCTACCGCCTACTGGTGTTGGCCAGAGGGGCCGATGGCACAATATGGCAGCCTCACCTCTGTCAGTCTGCCCCAGGGCAGCTGTGGCTACAACTGTAGCTGCCTTCACCAGTGTATGAATGTGAGAGTGAACGAATAGTGGAATTGTACAGCGCTTTGAGGGTCCCCAAAAAGCGCTATATAAATGCAATCCATTATTATTATTATTATTATTATTATTATTATTATTATTATTATTATTATTATTATTATTTCAGGGATAGCTCAGTAGGTAAAGTGGTCGCCCCATGATCGGAAGGTCGGCGGTTCGAATCCACTTAACGGCTACCCTGAGGTACCCCTGAGCAAGGTACCGTCCCTACACACTGCTCCCCGGGCGCCTGCTTAGTGGGCTGCCCACTGCTTCACAGAGTGAATGGGTCAAATGCAGAGAAAAACAAGTAATTTCCCCATGGGGATCAATAAAGTATCTATTATTATTATTATTATTATTAAAGGCTTGAAGATTCACTTTGAAAATACCAGAAAAGTGCTTGAATGTATTTATTTATTAAAAATAGTCCTGACAACTTATAGCTGTCATTTTTCAAGTCTTCTGTGCCTCATCAGTTGCCTGAAAGCAAAACAATAAATCAGAGCAGAAGCATCCTTCCTGTTGATTCAGTCTAACACCAAAGGTTCTCTGATATCTTCAATTTTCATACTCATGATAAAAAAAATCATTGTTGTACAGTATAGAGTGTGGGAGATGGTCCATAAATCTACACCAGAATAGTGTGTTTACCTTCATGTCTGCTGTGTAGGATACTGAGTGGATCTGTCTCAGCTGTTGAGGTTTCCCCAGGGGATGGATCAGTCATCCGCTCTAACCGCAACCTTAACTCTTATTTTACGCATCACAAAACTGAACTCCAGTCAGGGCGGGTAAACTTTAAATTTTATAATAAGAGATTAACCAATACATTTAAAAAACATCTTACAAATTTAGCCCATCTTTACCACAGGTCAAAGAGGTAACCTACCATTTAAACAACCTTCCACCTGATGTGCTTGGACAGGCCTACTCTGTTTGCTCTATTGTGAGTCGTGCAAGCAGGTAAGCTGCCCCCTCTTCATCGCAGTCTGGTGAGTTAAAGGACTTTTAATTTTTTCCGGTCTTCACCCATCGCATAACTGTTTTACAGGATCCTGGCTTGCTACAACCAGGCCTTGAAGTCATTGAAGTGTCCAGCCTTACCCAGCTGCTTGCAAGAGCTCGAAGTAGTAGTACCTCCTGTTACACCTGTGGATACCTACGCTTACACCATTTAAGCTTGTGCACTGCCAGTTACTGAATCTCTTTCTGTTTGCAGGATGGATATTTTTGTAAACCAGCAGCGTTTGAAGAAATGGTGTCCATTTCTGTGCCTGCTGAGCAACGCATGAGTGTGACAGAGGAAGCAGGCAGTTTGTAAGTTGTGTTTTTCTGGTCACTCTGTTGATATTTTGTTATAAAATTAAAGGTGTTAACAGTTTGTGTGTACTGTTCATTTGACCTCCTGTTCATTTTAGATCAGAGCTCGTTGCTGCAGAGCTTGAGAAGATAAAGCGATTCACCTGTATCCTTCAGTGCTAAGATCAAGATACAACGGGATGCTGACATGAACATTGATGTCTGTATTGAGGGTTTCTCTGTGTGCTCTTTAACATCCTTTGCCCAGTTCTGCTGGAGAACAGTCACGTGCTGAGAAGTGGAAAAGCACATGCAGATGAGGAGGAAAGACCTGCAGACGTCACTTGTGAGCCATTAAATGACAACTATGTTGCTGAAGCTCTTCAAAGGACATCCAAAGCAATTCAGGATATTGACGCTCTCGTATCTGCTGCCACACTAACTTAAAACAATCCTTATGTTTAAGCAGGAAGCCATATTTGTGTGTTTGTCTCAATAAAAAAATATAATAAAACTGTATGGAATTATACTTAAAGTATGTATTACTATGTAATGGGGTTGCATAGACTTTTAATATTTTAGTCTACTTAACAACCCCAAAAAAGTTGGGACACAATTTATTCATAATGGAACATAATCGAATGTTTCAATTAAGACATTGTAACATTTTAAGGGGGGGAAAGTTTTATTTTGAATTTGATGGCACCAAAACATCTTATAACCACTGCGTAGCATCCTTTGTTCTCTTAACCACAGCCCATAACCATCTGGGAAGTGAGGAGACCCATTGATGGACTTTTGGGTGAGGAATGGTTTACCATTGATGTTTGATAGGGGATTTGAGCAGTTCAGCAGTCCAGGGTGTTCATTGTTGTATTTTTGATTTCATGTTGCGCCAAATGTTTTCAGCTAGTGGAAGGTTTGGAATGCAGCCAGGCCACTTCAGCACCCAGACTCTTTCACTATGAATCCTTGCTGTTTTAACAGATGCTGGATGCAATTTGTTTGTAGTTCTCATCTTCAAACATTAACATTGGCAAATAGTTTATGCTGGCTCTCCTGACTGGGGTTTTCAGCTCAATGTCCCGGATTGCGTTCTATCATCAGGAGGGCATTAGATCACAGTAGGGAGGAAAATCAGAGCTCCAGCAGATCCAATATAATAAATTTCAAAAGGAATCTATTTTGGGGTTTAGTGTAGGGATCAGACTTTCAAAATAAAGCATATTCAGATTGCTCTGACGAGACAGCTCTGTAGTGCTTCTCCTGTCAAAGCAGTGCAGAATAATCAGCATTTCTATAGGTGCTATGACCTGAAGTTGGACTGAAAATCTGTACAACTCAATGGAGACCGCACAGTCCTCTGTGATGCTCCAGTGCTGCACATCACCTAATCAGACAGAGGTCCATCCAGTCCCAGGCACTGCAGTCTCTCTGTCAGGTAGTCAGTAATCCAAAACATTGTTTTAAGTTCAAGGAACTGAACTTCTTTAAATGACCAAACTGATAGATGCAGTAATAGTAAGCATCTGAATCTTCTTTGCAGTTCATTTAATGTCAGGGGGTGAATAGCTTTCAATCTATTTTCCAGATCTGTGTTCCCTTGTAACCATAATCTTTGGTTGCATTAAACTACGAACTTGGTGAACTATGCAGCACATTTTGTTTACATTGTAATCAACCGGCAGAGATTGGTTTCCCAGTCTCTGTTATCATCCAGTGGAGACAGCAGCTGCCATTGCCCCAGTGAGTCAAAACAACTAAATAGTTTATGGCTGAAGATTTTTTATTTTTTTTGAGCGAGTGACTATTGACACATTTTAAATCCCTGATTTGCCAATCATGTACACTAGCAGAATGATCTACCTAATACACTCAGTAAGCTCATAGATTATGGGGAAGATTAATATAAAATCTCTCATTACAACCCATGAGGATTTAAAAGAAGAGAAAGAATCACAGAGCCATCGCCTACTGTATAACTTTGTATCTATGATGATTCCAGTTCACTAGCTGATGCGCTCAGAGCAAAAGTAAATTATAAAGTTGCCTATCATATCTCTTTCTCATGTGACTTTACACGTTCTCTATTTTCAGTGACTTAATCAGCTGTTTCTATTTCCTTTAGGCTGTTTGTTAATAAAAATGTATTCATATTAATTTTAAAATAGGAATACATTAATGTTATTGATGTTAATGTAAATATAATAGGCCTGCTATAAGCTACTGCCATACCGTTAACTTTTTTTTCTGATTAGCTCACTAATTATAGATAGATAGATAGATAGATAGATAGATAGATAGATAGATAGATAGATAGATAGATAGATAGATAGATAGATAGATAGATAGATAGGTTATACAATACTTCTGTCCTTTGGATGTTTCAGATTGGGCCATTAAATTGAGTAGAGCTCAGAATGTGTGTGTAGAGTCATTGCTTTTAGAGAGTAAGAGAAAAAGTCACCTTCTTTCATGCATTCAATTGTTAGTTGAAATTAATTTGCAAACAGACAAAATACGCCTGTACTCAGAGAGTGTCTATTTATTTCAAATGGTGAAGCCACATTTCGGTCCACTCCCAGATTGACAAAGTGTTCATTGTTATGTATGGGTGACACCAAGTGTGCAAGACGGTTATTGCAGATATTAAGACCTGAAAAGCTGAACATTGTAGTCATTCATTGTTATTATTATTATTCTTTTCTCACACCTGTTTTGCCTTTAGTAAAACGGCGGAAAAACTAACTAACAAGAAGTTGTGCTGCAATATGATATTTTACTTTTGATATTACTTACTTTTGATATATACAAAAAATTTATGAATAATAATAACTGCATAATAATAACTTGCACATTAGATCATTAAATTATATTTAAAAACCAGAATAAACTACTTTAAATGTTTATTGACAGATTTTACGTGTGAAAAATAGCGAAGTAATCAGTTATAACTATGAAATGTGAAAGGTCGAGCTGGAGCCACTCATAGACATGAATTATTGAAAGTTTTTTTTTCAATCAAAACCAATGTTAAATGTAGACATAATAATAATAATAATAATAATAATAATAATAATAATAATAATAATAATAATAATAATAATAATAATAATAATAATAGGGAAAAGAAGAGGAAGAATATACTTAAACAATAAAAAATGAATGGATAAGGCAAGTCAAAAATTAACTTTACCTGAAATGATAATATTTGTGATAGAAATTATATGGCGTTGAGATCCCCCTTTGCTAACCCTAACACAGTCGCCAGATCAGAGTTATGCTTTTATCACTGGTAAGATTAGAGGGATATTAAGGAGGATCCAGCTGATCTTAGGTCTGCTGAGGATCTGTTGCGGTCCTTCTGTCGTCTGCTGTCTCGCGATAACCCGCGAAGTTTCCGGTGTTGTGTATGTTCCTGGAAACATGGCGGCCAGCTTCCGCGGCCGTCCTATCCGGAGTCTTCGGATGCGAGGTAAGCACAAAAACCTCGGTTCAGCGGCTGCTGTAAAAGCAGGATATTGCAAAATATGATTTTGTCACGCACGCGATGACCTTGGAGTAATGTCTCGGCGTGTCCGTGGTGTGTGTTTTTGACAGGTCGGAATGACAGCGGGGAGGAGAACGTACCGCTGGATCTGAGCAGAGGTAAGCAGAGGCTTCATCACATCACCCTGAAAGCGATTATTGTTCAAAATGGATGAGGGCGATTTCTGCAAACGCTAGCCCCGCGTGGTGAAAGTCTAGACAGTGTACGCGCTTGACCCGTCACTGCTGTTGTTATTTCGCCATTTTCCCTCACTGTTTGGTCTAAAAACGTCGCTATCGATGTCATAACAACAGGCGGCAACGAGCTAACTTAACTAGCTGAGTTAGCGTTAGCTAGCTGCCCCAGCTAACCAGCCATGAAGACGCTCTGTTATTTTGATCGGCGTGAGTGGGCACGATAGCCTGTTATTTAGCCAAGTAGCCATAAGAGTTGCAGTCATGCATTTGTCATCGCTAACTGGCTGGGGGAATTGAGTCTGAAAGCTGTGTGCCGAGAAGCATTGAGGCAACACACGGTGGTTCTTCCAGAGGAGCACTGATAACACAGCTGCACAACTTGTCAGATTTACTCCTCCAGCATCAACACTGCATAGCAGTTTGTTTACACGGAGCAGCGGTGTCTGAGTCCTGGAGGCCCAGATCCCTGCTAGATTCATTACAATCGTCTCAACTAGAGACATGCTCACCTGAAATATGTGTGACTGACAACATTAAAATCATCACCACAGGAGAGTCTATACACTTAACCTATCAGCTGCTTCAGTGCGATTTGCACTATTTACATGTTCTTCCTGATAATACCAAAACTGGGGAAAATAAAGTATGTCAGTTCCCAGAGGTTTAAAGTTATGAAATAACAAATGTGCATACTAAGTTCATGTAATCACTGTGGCATCAATTAAAATGTGATGTATTCATAACTTACTGTAAGATTGGCTCGTGATGTTTACAAATGCTTGTTACCAAAGTAACCCTTTGGGCTGGCATTTTTCTCATTTCCACTTTTGAGCGATGGATTGAGTGCAGTGTTTGGAGCAGTGAGACTGATGACTAATACTGATAGCTGTTACTTTTTGACAAGCTGCAGCGTAATCAGGCTTATCATCTGCTGCGCTTTGTTGTTGAGGAGAAAGTGATCTGCGCAGCTCATTAAGCTGGTGTTTTCCCAGTTTGTGTGATGTTTACATTTGTCTTGCAGGGCAATATCTGGAAGTCATCCCACGCAAAGCGGGCGTTTAGGCGTCGACCACGCTCAGACGATTCTGTTTTAAAATGCGGTTCCCGTTTGTCAAAATATTTAACGTAGGATAGTTGAAAGGAACTGAAAACAAAAACACTTCCCGCTCAGGTCTGGCTATTTTAGTGTCTAGCCTTTGTTTTGATTGTACACTCTACATTAGTTCCAGCTAAACCAACTTCCTTCCTGCAGGATATCTATTACGGTTCATTGACTGATATTATTATGGCAATATGGCTTAACGCCTCCCTTAGTTACATTGTATTTCCTTTTCATTCTCCTTTAGAACCGTCAGAAAACTTCCGTGAAATCCTTCAAAATGTGGCCAAACCGCACGGAGTCAGTAACATGCGAAAACTGGGCCACCTGAACAACTTCATAAAGGTAACGCTGTCAAGCTCTGATAATTTTTGCCTCATTTAAAGACAGTTTTGCCTCGCTGAAATGTTGTGAGACATGCAGCTTTTTGAGAGGGTTCACTGGGTTCAGATATCTCACAAGATTGATTAGCTGCTCCTCCTCTGTAGTGTCACCACTGACCTCTCCTTGATCTTTTCCTCTTGGGTGTTGATGCCAGCAGGCCTAGTTGTGCCTGTCACTGTGATGCTGACAGTGAATATAACAGGAGCTCGAGGGATAGGAGAGCACTTCAGTCTAATGTGCATCTGGAGCAGCGCTCAGACTTTGAAATCTGAGATTAATAGTGTCTGGTTATTGTTTGTATGGACCCGAGACTTTGATTTGTTAAAAAAAGAAGAAGAAAAGATTACTTTAGTCATTTTTTTCTCTTCTGGTTTTTAATGTGGATGATAAAAAAAAGAGTATTTAGGAGGATTTTCAGTTCAGCAAGGCTTAAAACACAAATATCCTAACATGGATTGTAACACATGTGAGCATATGCAGGTTTTAAATTCTTTTGACCATGCAGTATAACTGCTCTGATTCACTTAACAGCAGTAAATGTTACTGATGCAGAGATGAATAATAGCTATAATATCCCCAAAAGTTTAATCTGTTCATCTGGACGTAGTGTTTTCAGTGGGAGAAGCGTTTCGTCACTCATCTAAGTGTCTTCTTCAGTTGATTGTAGAATGACTGCAATAAAAAAAAGAGTATGAAATGTAAGTTTTTTGCTCATTAAAAAAAAATCTGTTTTAGTGTTATCGCTCATCCTTCAGGTCAGCCCTGTTGGTCAGGACTAGTGACCTCTCGAGGGTGTTTTTCTCCTGTCAGCCCAAAACATGCTGGAGTACTCTCCTTCCTGTTATTTTGAACAGGAATAACAGGGGTGGAGAAAATGAGTTAATGATTGCGAGATGAGTGTGAGATAGAAAACTAGCACTTTCTTGTGCCTTGAGCACACTGGCTTTGCTGACTGTCACCTCAGGTGGGGAAAAAAAAAAATCAAAGCCATGTGCACAACTGTCTAATTTACCACAGTTTCACTCTCTCCGTCTGCAACTATGCTGGGGTCGAATTGGTATAAAGTTTGTCATCTGAGTGCAGGTATTTGTCTGCTCTTCACTTTGTTGTGACAGCTCTGTCTGTGTCTGTGTGCAAAGACAGTGATGTGCAGTATTTTAAGGAAGCTAACTAAAAACCAGTATTATCAGAACACTACTGGTTTGTGGTATCTGCAGTTGTCCATGCACATGTTTACAGGAGAGTTTAATCCTGATCATAGCTATATCCTGATTTCCTCTTTCACCACACTGCCTCAGACCACTTCTGACTGCCGGTCATAAGCATATTGTAAACAATTGTTGGTAGCTGTGTGGCAAGTGAGTACTGGCCCTCCTACAACTGTGCAGTTGGCACTGGAGCAGGCTCGAGGCTGAGTGAGAGCATGGTTGTGTGCCTGTAATCTGTACACCTAACTCTCTTGTTTACAACTGACTGGAGGGTTATAGCCATGATGTGTGTGTGTCCCATTAGAGCACCATGACTCCGATTCCTTATAAGGGTTCCAGGACAGTGAGGGTTAGCTAATCCCCCACCCCCCCGGAGAGCATCACGTGCACCCTGTCCCCATCTCCTCTCCTCTCCTCTCATTTGCCTGTTTGGGCTCTGACATCACAGCTGTTTTAAAACAACCCTGTACTCCTTCTTGCCTCTCATCACCCATTCCACCCTGCTCCGTCTTGCCTCATGCTCTGCTGTGCTTTAGGAAATTTATGCTCAACTTTGAGGAACAGTTTAAACCAAAAGTACTACAGTGGTTCACTTTCATTAGGAGACACATGGCAGAATAGACAACTGTGATGGAGGAGCATTGACTTGTTGTGTGAAGGAGCCTCAGTGTACCTCTAAGAACGATGTTACAGAACATATAAGACCATATTTGGAACATTAAATATGTAAAATATTGATTAGAGTTCACACTCTCACTAATTGTTGTGTGCAGCTCTACAGTTATTAGGGAGATGTAAACACTCCACATAAGATTTGGATAATGATTACATAGAAACATGGGGCTGACACTTTATAGCTGATTTCAGTCATTTGAATACCCTTCTGGCTTATACTTCGCAATTGCTGTGGCTTTGTTCTGGCAATGTTACCTCTTACACAGTGACAGCAGATTCATTCACTTCCCACATAAAGGGCCCACAAGGCCATTTTTCTGCAGTAAAAGGGAGAAGTGATCGATCTATTTTTTTGTTTGTTTTGCTACATTTTTTAAAATTTCTCTGTCTCCCTCTCTCTCTTTGATTTAATAGTTACAAGTACTGCAACTCTTTATTTTATTATTTCACTGTGTTTACCACAGATTTATATTGTCTCTCATCCTCAAAATCATACGTGTAAAGTCATTTTGAATTGTGGGCTACATACATCCTACTTTGAGCCTACGTGATAAATTTGTAAAATTACAGAAAAAGTAGTAGTAGTAGTTCATTGCCCAGACCGTCGTTTTATAACATGTGAATTTTTCATTGTCCTTTTTTCCTATCTAGTATGGAAACATGTTATAGTACATAGTGGAAAAAACAGGAACTTTTTTCATTTAATTGTTTATACGTTACTTAATTACTTAGCTGTATTATCAATAGCAGTGGTGAGGGGTCTTTTATCAGTAGGAAAGCTGTAAAAGTTATGAAAATACAGTTAAAAGGGTCATAAGTCTGTGCGCTTCATCACATTTCCCAAAGCTGTCCAGTGGGCCGCTTTGGAGTCTTTCCCGGGCTCATTCTGGCCTCCTCCTCTGGTCTCTCAGATCAATAAATAAATTTAAGAAAAAGTGTATTTGATGAGTACTCCTTTTATATGCATATTGAGATGTGATTTTTTTTACGACATACTGCACAGCCTTACCTGCCTTTAGGGAATTGCTAAAGGTAGACATTCATGCTGGAAACAGGGTCACACTGACTGCCAGACCTGATAGGATAGAGAAAATAGGAGCACATATCTAGGCTATGAGAGAACAATACAACAGAGTTAGTCCGACTATTGAAGACTCTATTTTATGTCCTTTGTGTTTTGACGTACTATCATACAAGCATGTGCTTAAGCGACAAATAGTGGCAAGTGTTTTGCCTCTATGGGTTTCCTACTTAGAGCCTCTAAATGAGTTGAACACGTTTTTTTCATTCACAGTTATCCATTAAATCAACATGTACCTGACTGGGCTCGATTTACTCTCGTCCTTCACTAAAACCATGCTAATGGAGTCATGGCCATATTGAAACCATTTTTATGTTTCTGTTTTATAGCTGCTGTGCAGCATTGGCCACCGTGAGGAAAATTTTGGGTTTACATATGAAGAAATCATCATTTGGTAAGTAATCTCAGCTACCGATAATAGTGTAAGTGTGTCCTATTTAATGTGCGCTTTTTATTTACTCTGGCTGTTAAGCTGTTCTGGATTTGGAATAATGATGACGTGAATGTGCGATTGAAAAGTACCAGTCAATGAAGTAATGAAGGAAATAGTCATATCTTGTGTCAGGTTGTCCGTGCTCTAGTTTTAGTCACTTTATTGTTTGTTTTTAATCTCTAGTCTGCGACTAGCTCTCCTTAATGAAGCTAAAGAAGTGCGTGCTGCGGGGTTGCGGGCGCTTCGCTACCTCATCAGAGATACCAGCGTACTGCAGAAGGTCCTCAGACTACAGGTGGATTACTTGATAGCCAGGTGAGCTCCTGCTTTGAACCACCCAGTCAGGTGTAACAGTTGTTATCTTACTAAATGTTTGGGTTTTTTTAGTTAAGTTGTTAGGGTGTTTGTAGTACCATGCTTCAGCCAGTCTTCTTCTTCGGCCCAACCATGGTACATGACTGATTGTTATGATTGTGGATTTTTTCAGATGCATTGACATCCAGCAGAGTAATGAGGGTGAGAGGACTCAGGCTCTACGACTTGTCCGAAAGGTAAAAACAAGGCGTGTGTTTTGGTGATCTTTGTTCCTTCTGACCATTTGCAGAGTCGCTCTCATGTCACTCGAGGAATTTGCCCTCACTGCTCACTCCTGTGCCAGCGAAATGCCACCAGAAAGCTCCCGGGGTTAGCAGGAGTGTCAGTGGGGATGGTTTGCATGTGTCTGCAGGCGGGGTTATTTATAGTTTAGTAGTTTACTGTAAATCTTCACACAGCGCTTAGAGTCATAGTGCTGTGGTTTCAGCTTTAATTTCTTGAAGGAACTACCAGTTTTACAAGCACTAAATATGTGACCTTCAGAATAGTCAGATCCTGTTTTGGCATTTCAAAAGTTGATCTTCTTTTTCTGGAGTTCTCCAAAAAGCAGCCATAAAAAAAGCAAAACAGTGAAGTTATTTTTTGCCTCTCTTTGTCGTGACTTGTTTTGATGACTCATGTTCCCGTCCTCTTCCTCTCTCTGTAGATCATCACTGTCAACGCAATGCTCTTCCCCACGTCTATTGCAAACTCTTTAATTGCTGTGGGGACCGACGGCCTGCAGGAGAGAGACCGCATGGTGCGCGCCGCCATCGCCATCGTTTGCGAGCTAGGTAAAGTGCCTGGTGTTTAAAGATGCAGGCCGGTGCGGTTGCTATGCATGGTGCTCTTTGGGTGAACAGAAAAACTTGTGGAGAACTATTGTTGTTTGACATTATTATTAATATTATTATTATCGCCATTGCCTGTGTAGCCCTGAAGAACCCAGAGGTGGTGGCCAAACGGGGAGGCCTCAGCACCATCCTTAAGAGTGTGATAGACTGTCAACTAAGTCGCATCAACGAAGCACTTATCACCACTATCCTCCACTTACTCAACCACCCACGCACCCGCCAGTATGTGCGTGTTGACGTCGAGTTGGAGGTCTGTGCACACACACACACACACACACTGACACACATAGTTTATGAATTGAGAAGAAGCTTCTGTTTAAAAATGAGCCACTGTGCTGGGAGCCATTCCAGTCAGGATTAGCAGAGCTGTAGGTGCCCGTCTCTTTCCCATGGAGCTTACAGTAATCAGTTACAGCATTTCTCCAAAGCCTCATTGTCTGTAAACACTTGGGACAGTAGCAGCTCATCACTGCAGGCACACAGATGTTATATAACATGTGCAGCAGGTTAATTATTACTGCAAGATTTTTCCTGACAGTAGTAAATAGAGATGTAATTTGAAGCTCGCTTTACTGTTGTTTTGTATGCATCAATTTTCTCTGTTTTTGTTCTCTGTTCTCCAGCAAATCCTCGCGCCTTTCACTGATTTTCACTACCGTCACAACGCAGACACGGCTGAGGGGCAACTCAAGTGAGTGTGTGTGTGTGTGTTTAGGTGGTATGAAGAGCCTGTGGTTGAACTGTGCATAGAGAGAGAGAGCGAGAGAGAGGAGGGTTTGTGTAGTGTTTTTGTTAGGCGACCCTTGTTGTCAGGGTGGCTTGACTCTGCAGCGGCTTGCCAGAGGATGTGAAGTCAGATTTTTATAAAAGATCTTTTATGTTTTGTTTGTGTTGTGTAGTCTGAACAACCACCGGCTGAAAGATCATAACGATGTTGTGTGCACAGAACATGATGTCCACTCTTTAACGTGTGTTTTTCTTGTTCACAGGGAAGACAGAGAAGCCCGTTTTTTGTCCAGCCGAATGGCTATAGTGGCTGCTTTCCGCTCCTGGTCCGGTAAGGGCTTTAATATTATTCTTACTGTACATACTTGTTAGGAATACCCACTGTTAAATATCTCCTATTCTCTCTCTCTTTTTTTGTCTCAGGAATTATCAACCTATGCAAGGCTGGAAATTCTGGAATCCAGTCTTTAATTGGCTTACTTTGCATACCAAATATGGAAGTTAGGGTGAGTAAAAAAATGTTTGGCCCTTAAGGAAGTTTGATATTCAAAAACACAGATTTTTCTGATTCTTGCCTGTGAAGATTCCAATCAAGCGATTGTTTTTATTGTGCAGCGGTTAGATGGAGTTGCGTTAGAAATTAAAAATCAACCAAAATTTCCTGTATGAAACAGCCTTTTTACTAATGTTAAGTCTGCTTGGCTTCAGAGGCTTAAAGCACAGAGTGTTTTTGCCATGCCATCTTATCAAACCATTGGGTTCTCTCAAGCTTGCAAATCACTGTTTTACACAGCATTAACATTAGTTCTAACTGTTCTTTTCCGCTACTTAACAATGCCGCTTTTGCCATATCTATATAATTATTTTTAACCAATTTTGCAGAAAGGCTTGTTGGAAGTGTTATATGAGATATTCAGGCTTCCTGTGCCCATTGTAACGCAAGACTTCACTGAAGCCCTTCTAAGTGTTGGTAAGTAAAAAATATCTAATTTTCAAATAATTTAATCCCCATATAAAAACAAGCAGTGGAACTGTTATATTAAGTATTTGATGTAAATAGCACATTTCACTAAAGTTAAGAGGGGAAGCATGAGATTGGAACAGTTATGTAATATAAGAAGGAAAAAAAACACCTGGTTGAAGATCTGACTGCTTGTTAGGTTAATAAGTAACACGACGGGGTGTGAAAAGACATTCCCAGAAAGGTTGAGTTGTTCATGAGTAAAGATGAGAGGGGCTCAGCACTTTTACTCGGTTTGCCCACTGAGTGTGAACATTTTTTCTTTAAACAGTTAACACTAAATGTGTAATTTGGAAAAAGAAAAGCAGAAAACAATGCGACTTAGTCATCTATCGCACAAAATATCATTAAAGATTTGGAGAAAATGGGAAACGAGACAGCGTCAGAAAACCAACACTAAATGACCGTGGTCTTCGGGCCCTTGTGTGACACTGCATCAAAAACAGGTTTTTGTTGGGTTTAGAGCATCGGTCCTCAACCTTTTTTGCGCCACGGACCGGTTTAATGTCAGACAATATTTTCACGGACCGGCCTTTAAGGTGTCGCGGATAAATACAACAAAATAAAATGATACGACCAAGACAAAAGCTGTGGTGTTTTGTAAATATAATAATAATAAACGCAAATTCACTGTGTTATTGTGCAACTTTATTAGCTGCGTCCTCCTGAAATGCGCCAACAACAATGAAAGTAACATCCTCCTCTCTGCCCCTTAATGCTCTCTGGTCACTATGGTAACACGCAAATATTTCTTTCAAAATAAGAAACACAACTACAACACGGAAACAGAGTTAACGATAAAAACCCTGAAAACCATACATTTCACACCCGAACCTCAACTCTTGTGGCCTGGTGCCAGATGACTCACGGACCGGGACCTGTTCGTGTCCCAGGGGATGGGGACTTCTAGTTTAGGAACACTTCTGAATATTTTTATCTGTGGACACAGTTCATAGTTGGATCCACAGATACAAATTAGACCATCCAAAAATCCAGCTGTCCTTCCTGAGCCAACCAGAGCTCATTTAGGAGGGAGAAAGCTGCCCAGTGGTCTCATCTGCTTCATTCTGTAGTGTAAAGAGGGGCCATCTTGTTTATTACCAGGATCTGCTGGGGTTTGGAGATTAATTAGTGCACATTACATGGATAACTGGGCAAATCTGTGAAGGCCCAAATAATGCTTAATGATACACAAGGTAGAAATTTTTGGAGCAACATGATCATAAAGTCCATTTGAAGGAAAACGCTTTCATTTAGCAGGACAGCACCGAAGCACAGTCTGCATGTCTACATAATAAATTGCATTTAGTGACCCACTGACTACATTTGGTGTGTTTTGAACTAAAAAAAAGTTAGCTTAAATTCTAAATCACCAGGAAACTACGACACGTTTGTGCTTTTGTTCTCTGACATAGTGTGAAAAATGTTCCAGCTCCACTTTTTTGAAATGTGTTAATGCAATCAATTTCAAAAATTAGCATTTTGTCCTGCTTAAGATTAAAAAAAAATCTTTGTTTCAGCATTTCATATGTTATCTCAGTACAGCCTTTGGTTAAATGTAGAACAAAATTTCTTTTAGACCCCTAGTAGGTCCATGTTTTACACACACTGACAGACTGGTCTGTTTGCTCTGTTCTCCTTCAGACCCCGCCAGGTTCCAGGACACCTGGAGACTGTCTGACGGGTTTGTTGCTGCCGAGGCCAAAGTTATCCTACCCCATCGGGCCCGCTCTAGGTGACAAACGAAAGCACAGGATAGAAATGAAATATATTGACAGAACTGTTGTCACTTCAGTGTGTAAACAAGCCATAAAATGATTTTTATCTGCTCCCTTTATTAGGCCTGACCTAATGGACAACTACCTGGCATTTGTTCTTTCTGCCTTCATTTCCAGCGGGCTTTTAGAGGTGAGCTGACACAGTAAAAGCACAATAGGTTTAATTTACTCAGGCTAGGAGTGTGTGTTTCACAGTATTGTATTAACAGCTTTTGGGTGGCTTTTATATTGATGTCCTTCCTTGTGCCTTTATTTTTGATACTGTAGGGCCTTGTTGAAGTTGTGACCAGTAGCGATGACCAGCTTGCTGTCAGGGCCACCATCCTTCTGGGAGACCTTTTACACATGGTAATAAAAAAAAGTATAATTTTGTGCATTTCTAAAAGTTTCTAAGCTATATCTTTGTTTCTTTGACTCCTTTGGCTTCTTTTGCTATACTCACCAAGGTTTTATTTCTCTCTTGATCAGGCAAATACCATCCTTCCTCATTCCCATAGTCACCACTTGCACTGCCTTCCCACTCTCATCAACATGGCAGCCTCCTTTGACATCCCCCAAGAGAAACGACTGTGAGTACAAACTGCCACACACGCAATCACTCTTGTTTTTTTTATTGTAACAAAATAATTTCCTCTAATCTTTAGTCATCATTCTTTGCAGTGTTCTCTCATAAAGATGTTCTTATCAGTAGTGCTGATTTCAGGGCTATAGACTGGTCATTGACTCGCTGGTAACAATCAGTCGCTAATAAAGCGTGTCCACGACCGGTTGACGAGTGGTTGCTGGAGGTTGAAAAGTGGGTGCTGCACAATAAGCTTCCTTGGATTTACATTGGTTGCAAGCAGATTGCCGTGGTCACCTGTAGTTCGTGTGGAAGAAAAGGGATCTGTTCGCCTTCAACGTTCAAAGTTGTGCATTTTCAGTGATAACGTTGGCATCTTCCATGTCACACCAACTCGATCATTTTGAAAATTTCATCCAGCCACTACTCGCCAACTGGTCGCCGACTAACTTGTAGGATTTATTTGAATACGTACTAGTTGTTAAACCACTTTTAAAACATCCTCCATCTTTGTCTCTATGCGCTCTAGGCGAGCAAGTGCAGCCGTCAACAATCTGAAACGTTTCCATGAGAAGAAGAAGAAAGGTTTGAAACCGCACAGTCTTTATCTGGACCACATCATTCGCAAGTCTGTGTCGTCACATAACCGCAGAGATTCACGTGTCCACAAAGACATCTATGTCATTAAGGTAAAGATCAACATCTTTTACGTATTTTCCATCTTACGGTTGGTCTTGGCTTTGGCTTCTGTGTGTTTGTTGCAAAGTATGTGGTGTGTTTAGTGTAGCTAGAAAGAAACCTGATTTGAACAATTTAAGCCAAAAGTTTAAACATTTAAATTAAAAAAAGTAGTTTTACTTTCATATTTACAGCTTCTGTTTTTTCTGCTTCTGTGCTCAGGACACAGAAGAAGCACTGATGATGAATCTGCGAGACAGTCAGATTCTCAACCACAAGCAGAATTTGGAGTGGAATTGGTTGCTTATTGCCACCATCCTCAAGGTCAGGCTGTTCTCATGTACCACCACAGACTCGATGTTTTGTTTTTACATGTGTAAAAGGGTATTTTTTTGTCTTCTCAGTGGCCAAATGTAAACCTCAGGAACAACAAAGATGAACAGATGCACAAGTAAGCCTTTTTTATTTAACCACAGCTCATTACAAGAAACTGAATTTGTTCAGCGTGTTTTTCTCACATCCTGTTTTACATTTCTATTTGTTTTTGTCTGATGCAGGTTTGTTCGGAGGCTGCTGTACTTTTATAAGCCCAGTAGTAAGTTGTACGCAGGGCTTGCGTTGGATCACCTAAAGGCCAGACAACTCACTGTGGTTGGCTGTCAGTTTGTTGAGTTCCTCATGGATTCCGATGAGGTTAGAGAGGTTTACACTGATGCTCGTACTCTAATTTATTTCTTCTTTTTGGTCATTTACCTTTGTTTTTGACGCTTTATTTTTTCCCCCGCCATCAACCAGGATGGCCAGGGTTACCTGGAGGACCTGGTGAAGGACATGGTATCGTGGCTCTCCTCGTCCTCTGGAATGAAGCCCGAGCGCTGTCTGCAGAGTAATGGCCTGCTCACTACACTCAGCCAACACTACTTCCTCTTCCTGGGGACGCTCTCGGCACACCCACAGGGAGTCAAACTACTAGAGAAATGTGGCCTGTTTCAGTGGTGAGTGAGCAGAAAAGTCTTTAATCTATTTTGAGCTTTTCCAGGCCTGCAGAGTGAAATTGTGTCAGAGCTGTTTGATTAAAAACATCCTGCAAGGTGACATTTGCACTTTTTTTTCTCCCCTCTATTTTCAGCCTGCTGAATCTGTGCTCTGTAAAGAACCAGGATGCTGTGCTGAAACTCGCTGTATCCACACTGGACTACAGCAGAGATGGTCTGGCCAGAGTGATCCTCTCCAAGATCCTCACTGCTTCTACTGATGTAAGCAAGCTGTTAAAACACTAATATTGTAATTAGTAGTAATGGGGAAGTTTTTTTTTTTTTTTTTCATGCACAGTGGTCAGCAACCTCTTATCACACTGCCACATTTGCAGGCATAAAATAAACTGAATCATCTATTGCCAAACTTGCCCTTTTTTCTTTTTCTAAACACACCCGATCACCTCATTTTCCTCCACCCACCACACCTTCTGAGAAGTCGTAGGCCTCTTGGCAATTAAATGTTCGCACTACCCCTGATCACACAATACTTCTTGTCTCGCTGTGCAGACGTGCAGGCTGTATGCTACCAAGCACCTCCGCGTGCTGCTGCGTGCAGGCGTGGAGTTCTTCAGTAGCTGGGGCATGGAGCTGCTGGTCACACAGCTTCACGACCACAACAAGGCTGTGTCCATGGAGGCCCTGGACATACTGGATGAGGCGTGTGAAGACAAGGTGAGTGATGATGCCGCTTAGATTGTTCTCAGCAAAGCAATTAAATAATAAAATAGCAAAAGCAGATAAGATTAAGCCCATCGTGTTATCTGACAGTTTCGTTTCGTGCCCATTCTGCTGCTTTACAGGCCAACCTTCACGCTCTAATCCAGCTGAAACCAGCTGTGTCCCACCTGGGAGACAAAGGCCTCTTACTGCTCCTCAGGTAGGTGTTTACCACTACAACATTACAAAAACAGTGTGTCACTCTGAAATAGTCCTTCTTGAACACACTCTACATCTTTTTTTCCCCTGCATTTTTAGGTTCCTGTCCATTCCTAAAGGTTTCTCCTACCTCAATGAGAGGGGCTATGTCAGCAAACAGCTGGATAAATGGCAAAAGGTATTATTCAAATATCAGCAGACAGCTTAATGAAATCTCATTTAAAATATTCTGAAATCATGTGGCTATAACAAGGACACATACAAATGAGTTTCCTCCCCTCACCCCAACCGGTCACGGCAGATTGCTGCCCGTCTCTGAGCCTGGTTCTGCTGGAAGTTTCTTTCTGTTAAATGGGAGTTTTTCCTTCCCACTGTCACCAAAGCGCTTGCTCATAGTGGGTCATATGATTGTTGGGTTTTTTCTGTTTTCTTTGTATTGTAGGGTCTTAACCTTGCAGTATAAAGCACCTTTGAGGCAACTGTTGTTGTGATTTGGCATTCTATAAATAAAATTGAATTGAATTGAATATTAAGTAGACTGTGCATTGCAGGAGTATAATCTTAAGTATGTGGACCAGATAGAGGAGCAGCTCAATGAAGCACTAACAACTTACCGCAAACCTGTCGATGGAGACAACTACGTCAGACGCAGCAACCAAAGGTAAGAAGGGTGAAATTTGGGGCCATTCGATGAGCTGTAGCAGTGAATGGGTTTTTGACTGTGCCTGATTTCTTTGGCCATGTCTCCAGGTTACAAAGACCAAACGTCTATCTCCCTGTGCACTTGTATGGTCAGCTGGTTCACGATAAGACAGGCTGTCATTTATTAGAGGCTCAGGTAAGGTCTCTCTCTTCTTTTTTTTCTTTTTTTTTTTTTTTTTAAACTAAAAATGATCATTCAGCTGTTCTGTAGGACTAAAGTGCCATTTGTCTTTTATTTTTGCCCCATCTGTTTCCAGAGTGTAGTGCCTGACCTTAGCTACACGATTCGCTCCCCGATGCTGGACACCTGGGAGGGCATCAAACAGCTCAAAGCTGCTCTCTGGGCACTAGTCAGTAACGCAGATTAATCCGTGTCACATAAGTTAATCTTTAATGATAATACAAAGACATGGGCTTGATTGTGGATGTTTTTCGTTTTGTTTTTTTGTTTTTTCAGGGCAACATTGGCTCTTCAAACTGGGGTCTGAATCTCCTGCAGGAGGAGAACGTCATTCCTGATATCCTTGCATTGGCTCAGCACTGTGAGGTGCTGTCAGTGCGAGGGTGAGCTTTTCTTTCTTTGTCTTTTATTCAGTTACATTTAAAAGCGTTACTATGGAACATGTAACGTCAGACTGTTTTTTTTTTGTGTGTGTTTTTTTTTTAAAATTTCATAGAGCAGTATTTTGTATTTTGACTATCACTTGGTGTCCACAGGACATGTGTGTATGTGCTGGGTGTGATCACCAAGACCAAGCAGGGCTGTGAGGTACTAAAACAGTTCGGTTGGGATGCAGTCAGACACAGTCGCAGGACGCTGTGGCCCGTCACTCCAGACGAAGTGGACACGCAGCTGACCTCTGAACTTTCTTCAGTACCGAGCACGCTCAGTCTAAACTCGGAGTCCACCAGCTCCCGCCACAACAGCGAGAGCGAGTCTCAACCAAGTACGTAGCACATTGCCTTTGCTTTGTCACCATGTTCTCCAAAACGATTGAAATTTATGTTTTGTTTCTTTAACAGATCTCTATAATAATCAGTAATTATTGCTAGAAGTTGGACGTTTTTAATTAATTTCATTTCTCTTAGACATGTACATCCTGGATGATGACAAGTGTGATGTTCTGGACCAGTCGGATGAGACTTCTTTATACTTACACTCCAAACCAGTCAAAGACCGTAGCCCCTTTACAATACTGGCCTCTACTCGCTTTGTTCGCACTCGCTTCCTGAACTCCCTATCTCTCCCCAGCAAGAAACTGCGCTCCACCAGTGACCCCAAGACACCATCGGGCTCCCGAACCCCCACTGAGCTCAAGACTGGGAGTATGAGGCGGAACAGGACAGTGACAGAGCCCTCTGTCTACAGCCCAAACCAGGGGGACTTTACCCCTATCTTTAATGGCCGAGGAATGCCAAAGAGTCCAACGGTCAGTCTGGAGACATCATTTGTTGGGACAAGAGGGGGCTCAGAGGAGCACTTGGTGGATGGCAGGCTGTCGAAGGGAGGAGGCTCAGGCCTCGGACTTAGTACTCTCGGAGGCCAGGGGGCTGCAGAGCAACATAGCCGGGAGAGAGAGCAGAGCAGCCGGGAGCGTCTAGCAGGAGATGGCGGCTCTTCTAGCGGAGGCAATGTAGGAGGGGGTGGCGGAGGTACTCAGTTTAAAAGCCGCAGTCAGAGCTTTAACACGGACACCACAACGAGCGGCATCAGCTCCATGAGCTCCAGTCCCTCTCGGGAAACCGTTGGTAACCCGGAGCATCCGGAGGCCGAACCGGATTCCTCTGACTGCGTGAGCCTCAACACAGTAGTGTCTGCCAAGACTGTCAAAACACTCTCATCCCTCACCCCCCAGTCACAGACTAACCACATGTCCACATCCAAGTCCTCCACTGTCTCTCTGGTACCTCCCGGCTCCTCCCACACCCTCCCCCGCCGGGCTCAGTCTCTCAAGTCCCCCTCAGTGACCACCATAAAAAGCCTGGCTGATTGTAGCTTCATGTACACCAGCCCGAGAGACGCGCTGGGCTACGCTACGCTGAAGAGGCTTCAGCAGCAGAGGATACACCCATCTTTGTCTCACAGTGAAGCGCTGGCTTCACCTGCCAAAGATGTGTTGTTCACAGACACCATCACTATGAAGAGCGGCAGTCTCGATTCCAGACTAACTCCCCGCAGGTAAGTCGGCTCCACTGCAGGGTTTGCTTCATGGAAACGGAACATCTTAACCCATCTCTATTATTCTGTTGTCTTTTTGAGCGTATTTAATTTAGGTTTGGTGCCACGTGAAGATGTTAGCCGTCAGCCTAAAGAATGTTTAAAAACATGCCTGAACCTGAGTTTTCGCTTTTAGTTTTTTTGTACCTTTGGAATGACAGATTTTTTTTGGGGGGGGGTGAAGGGTGTCTTTTTGTGCACCTTCTGCTGTGTCTGTCAGGATATCAGATAGGAGGGTTACCTGTCCAGAACCCAGCGCCGTAAGTTCGTACCGCAGGCTGTCCAGAACACTCGTACCGCGGTGGGTGGACCTAGCTCGTGTCCTCCTTTAGAGATGTAGCTTCTAGCACCAGTCCAGACAGATCAATATGTTGTTGCTGCTTTAGTAGAGTACTAACTGCTCTTTGCCTACAGTTGATCCATCAGTGCTTTCCTGTTGTGCAAGTAAGTCCCACGTAGACTGGTGAATTTCTAGTGGCCCCCCTGTGACCCCAACTTAAAAATATAAATGGCAAACAGGTAGAGATTAGTGCAATTTGATGTTTTACAATGTGTCTAGTATAAATGCATCACAGTGATAAGTCATGCATAGAAAAAATGTGGTGGGTAAGGTAAGTTAGTGCAAAAAGCAGGACCAGAAAATAAGGAAATGTGAAAGAGTGTGAAAAAAAAGAGCTAAACCTCTGATACAAAGGTGTAACAGATGAGTTCATAACTCTTAACCTGTACATTACCCACTGATTGCACTAGAAAAATAATTCATTTATAACTTTAAACCTCAGACAATGGAGACAAAATGTCTTTTGCTGCCGCTGCTCTGATGGCGTTCTGCAGCAAAAAAAAGTTTCCCCTCTCTGTTCTTTTACCAAACATTTTTTCCCATTTATTCCCCATGTTCCTTTTCTTTCCCAGCCTCTCCCCCCGGATCCTCTCACGCACCTCTCCTCTTGCCCTCCCTAGGTTTCTGAAAGCTCTGAGTTTTGCCTCTTTGGATAAAGAAGAGCTACTCAGTCCAATCAACCAAAGCACCCTGCACCGCTGCTCTTCAGTACGCTCCATGGTCTCCAGCGTCACCTTCGGATGTAACGACGACTACATTGGCCTTGCACTGCCGATGGACATCCATGACATGTTCCACATCAGAGACTCTGCCTACTTTCAGCAGAGGATCAGCCCGCCATCGGAAGAGCGGAAACGTTTTCTTTTCGGTGACGGCGATGGTAACGTCCACTTTGCACATAATTAAATAAACTATTGAAAGCTTATGAAAGAAAGAAAGAAAGCTGCACAAAGACAAGAGACTGATTTCTGTTGGTGCTTATCACCTCTATAGGTGATCGTCCTGCCCTCCCAGTGCTGAAGCAGCAGTTTAGTATCTCAGAGCTGATTGTGCACCGAGGAGACACCCCGAACCACATGGTGGGCTCAGAGGAGACGGGCCTGCAGGTTCACACTGAAGAAAACTGCCTCTACTGCGTGGGAGCGATCGTCCTTGGATACCCCACCCAACCACTGATCAATAGCACACACTCTCGTACAGGTAAGCTGACACGCGCACACATTCAGTCATTTGAACGGATGCGGATTGAACCTAACAGATACTTCAAGGAATGCTTTTTTCTTCCCATCTTTTCTCGCAGATTTTGTCGACTTTCCATCATGGGGAGGCCAGAGCGGCCACCGCCTGGAGGTGATGCCACAGTCAAAATTTTCTGGGGTGTCAGGCTGCAGTGATGCTGCTGTGTCACAAGGTTCAGTCTCTGGCACACCTACACCTGGTGACATTGTCATTGGTAAGCTCACAAATAACCACAATATGCTAAATTAAAAAGTGCTGCTTTGTTCCAGTTGAAAGTCGTACTGTCTCCTTCTCCATCAACTCATTTGTTGGACCTTTTTTCTCTTTCCACCTGTTTCCTCTCTCTTTCTCTAGACCATCAAAGCAAATTAGAATGACAAAGGAAGTCTTTATTTAACTAGGAAAGTCTGTTTAGTTTAATCTTTTTTTTGTTGATGAGTGTCCTAAAATGACCAGTGGCAGGACAAGTGAGTCAAACTTTGTGCCCTGTGGAATATTCAGTCCTTAATGTTTGATTAAAGTTCAGTTCTGTGGAATAAGCAAATGCAAAAGCCCACACACACATTGATACTTCAGCATAAAATTGCAGCATTAATAAGAAATAAAAGTTAAACCCAAACTCCCAGACATTGACAATGAAGTAATTTCTTGAAGGTTTAGTTTTGAATTTTCATTCAATGTTTCTTATTCCAAGAAATGATGTAACAGAATAAGTATTTAAGATGAAGTCTTAGGGAGTTTATTAGTTTTACAAATGACTTGAGATCACTGCATGGTTGGTTCCAACATAATAAGAATCACATTTGAACGAATTAACGAGTCAAACAAATCTCATCATCCACACTGCTCTGCATCAGTTTTCAGCTCTCCTGCTCAGGCCCAAGAGCCGCCCCACTCAGCTGCTCTGCTCTGCATTTATGGATTAGTTCTCCACACTCTGGATTCTCCCCCCAGTTCAGCTGCGCTTCCCACACTGCCCCGCACAGCCAGCAACCAGTCCAGTTCCCCATTTGTGACCAATAACACACTCCACCCAGCTCTGCCACGTCTCCAACAACCCACTCAGCCCTGCAATAATTAATCACGTTTTATTGAACTTTATCAATCAATCACATGCCGCTAGCTCTGGATCAGTTTATAGCAGTTTTTATATCAAACTATGTATAAACAATAAATGTTGCTAGGAAACCTGGCATGCTGCAGGCTGATTTGACTGTTTTTCTTCTCATCCCACACACTTCAGAATTCACTGTATGATGAATAAACCCAATTTTAGAGACAGTAATAAATTATGAGGAGATGGGGTTATATTTTAATTGAGTTACTTTATTTATAAAGTGCCATTGGGTGATAATGAGTCCCTTGGTTTTGTGAACGTAAATAAGAGTGTATGTATAAATATTCGCTTGCTTCCCTCAGGTGGCAAGGCGATATCCGAGGACGGCCCCGCCTCTCGAGTCTTACTGAGGAAGGAGGTGCTCCGCCTCATCATCAACCTCAGCTCCTCCGTAGGAACCAAAGGCCACGAAACAGGACTACTGACGTAAGGCTCCTTTTCCCCCTTTTGTGCATATACTCTGGATGCATTTTAAAGTTGTTTTTCCAAGGTCTCTAAAATATTTCATCTCTCTTCAGGATAAAAGAGAAGTTTTCATATGCGTTTGATGACATTTGCCTGTACTCTGAGGTTTCTCATCTCTTATCCCACTGTGCATTTCGCCTGACCTCAAGACGTTTCATACAAGAACTTTTCCAGGATGTGCAATTTATGCCAGTAAGATCAATTGAAACTTGATTTGAAGTTTTTTAAAACGGACTGTGTCCTTGTGCTTACATGTTTAATCACTGTTCTTTTGGTTCTCCCCAGATGTTTGAGGAAGCAGAAGCAATCCTGACAAAGCAACCAAAACCTGTTGAAGAGGACGCTGACCCTCCTGAAGAATCCTGATCATCCCATTTCTCCCCCATCCCTCCTGCTTTCCCTGCACAGCTGCAGACCCGGCTTCTTATCACCCTGAAAGGAAGACAAAACTGAAATAATATGAGTTAAGGCTCTGAAGATGGGGTGGGGCATTTCGATGTGTTTCTGGTGGATTTTAACAGCACCACAGCCAAGGAAAAAGAGGAGATGGTCATCAGTCACCTTACATACGAGCTGGAAACAAAGGACGTCAGCATCTATAAACAAATGTAATCCGACACGCCTAATGCTGTCTCAGACTTTTTTTTTCTTTTTCTAAATAAAAACACGGGAAAAAGGGGGAGCAGTTTAACCAAATACTGTTTTCAAATGGACTGGCGATGTCGAGCAACACTCAATAATACATCAACATAATGCTCAGCGACAAGCTAAATCATTAGGACAAAGACTCGAGCTGTGTTTAAAAAACAAAAACAAACAAAAAACTATCATTTTTTCCCTCCTCTTTCCAGAGGTGGTCTTGTTTTTTTTTTTTTTTTCTGTAATGAAATAAGTCATGTCGTCGTGTCTGCCCAGTGGTTCCTCAGACCTTGCGTTCTTTTCTTTGACAAAACACTACAGAGGGATCCTGCTGATTTTAAAACGTACCTGGAGCCTTCATATCCCACCCCAACTCGTGATCTGTTCTAGCCGGATATGTGCTTTTGCTTCTCTTGCCTCTCTACTTCTTACAACCTGTAGCCTCTTGTCAGCACAGGTAGCCAATTGCTTTTCTAGTTCTTGTATCTCAGACAATCAAACATCACTAGTATTCTATTTTCTAAAGCATTATATCTACCACCCTCACGCAGTACATGAGAAGAATAGCACGTAATTTAATGCTAGTTTATGCCATCCTTTACCTGCTAAGGACTTCTCGTGGTTTTTTTCTTCCACTGCATTTTTAGCGAGCTTCTCTGGAAGTGGGTCGATCCTTGGAAAGACGCTCGGAAGATTCATTGTAGATTCAGTCCCAATCTCTGCTCACACGTGTTTCCAAACTCTGCGTAAACCCAGCGGCTGCCCATCTCTATACCTTCTTACCTTTGTGCTTCACCTCCACTGCATGTCCAACAAGCATGGCGAAGTTGTAATGTCACCTGAACGTGTTTCTTGCTTGTAAAACCTTTTTAAAAATAGGTTGCCATTACTTGCTGCCATTACGTTGTAGGACTATAATGACCCCTGGATTTGCCTCCACCATGCAGTTTCACAGGGGGGAACGCGAGCGATGACTAAAGGATTTATAAAAGGTTTTCCAGGGAAACAGGGGAGCTCGGTTTCCATTGGCTTATAATTATTTTTATTTTTTTATTTAATTTTTAATTTTTTTTTTTTTTGCTCTACTGCTGCTACACAAATGGACTCATAGAGAGATGATTCATAGATCAGCTGAGTGATGTCAGATCCGATCTATTTATTATATGTCTGTACCATAGAGTGAGCTCAACCAGAGAAGAAAAAAGTTATTTATATTTTTTCCTCAAGACTGTATTATAATTTAAACGTTTCCTTTTTTTTTTCTCCTTTTTTTTTTTTTTTGCCTGAATCGTGGTTTCCCTTGTATAATGTGTACAGTATGTTTTGGGGGCATTGGTGACCTAAAGAAACATACAATCCTATCAAAGGGATGCATTGTTAATAAAACAAAATTTGAAATACCCAAAGATAGTTGATATTATTTAAAAATCCAACTTATTTCATTATTTACTGTGTTAATCTCTTATAAGTCGGCTAATATTGTTACAGTTACAGTTTTGGGGTTTTTTTTGTTTTTGAAGAAACATTTAAATTAGGTAAAACAAAATCCTCAAAAATTAGGCTGGGCACATCTACGTATAGGTAGTGTTCCTTAATGTTTAAGTTATCAAGTTATCTGCTGTTTAAAACACGATTTCCCTTCAGTGTTGCCGTACTTTGACAGTTTCAATAACAATCTCAGCTTTTTCATATATAGCATGTTTATTAAAGTTACTGTTCCAAAAGGCCAAATATGTGTTTTAAGAAGAGATTTATGAGACAAAGCAAAAAGTGTAGGCAGAGATGCTGCTGATGGTTTTTAAGTTTTATAAGTTGGACCTTTTGAATTTTTACACTCCTTAATCCTAGAGGATAAATCTATAGCAGGGGTCACTAACAGGCGGACCGAGTCCGGACCCAGTCGCCATCCTATATGGACCCGGACCTATAGTTAACAAAATATTAAATTATATTTAATTTTGACGGGGCGATTCAATTTTAAGCAGTAACCTTACATTGTATTAGACCAGGGAACATGCTGTATTAGACCAGGGAACATACAACAATTGTGTGCGAGTTACGCCACCCACGTGACACTACTTAGCCAATCACATCTGCGCATTCAAGGCGATCGCAACGCTGAGTGCAGACACAGACAGACAGAGGAAAGACATGGTGAGAGGTGAATGACAAGCGAGACGATTAACGATACAGTGAGACAAGACGTGAGCGGGAGTCACAAGAGGTAAAACAACTATGGCGCTTTCAAAAAAGAGAAAAGTAGACACCGAAAATAGAACTTTCAAGACTGAATGGACTGACGCATATATGTTCATTCTTCCGGCCGCAAGCAGCAAACCAGTGTGTCTCATATGTTCAGAAACCGTGGCACTGATTAAAAGTGGCAATGTCAAACGCCACTATGAGACAAAGCACAAAGCTTTTGAACAATCATACCCACCCAAGTCTGAACTCAGGTCCCAGAAAATTAGCAGTCTCAGAGCCCAATATGATCAGTCCACAAGGATCTTAACCAGTTCTTTCACCGCCCAACAACGTGCTCATGAATGTTCCCTCAGAGTTGCTTGGATTTTAGGTCAACACAAAAAGCCCTTTGCAGGTGTTGTCAAAGAGTGCATGAGTGCAGTAGCAGAAACATTACTTGAGGGTAAACAAAAAGAAGAGCTTCATGACAAAATAAAGCAAATACCTATGTCAGCATCAACAGCCACAAAGAGAAGTGAATTATTAGCTCAGGATGTGCTATCCCAGCTGGAAGAAGCTATTCATAAGACACCATGTGTAGGCTTGGCTGTAGATGAGTCCACTGATGTGTCTGACAATGCTCAGCTGTTAGTTTATGTAAGGTTCTTCAACAATGATAAGAAAGAGTTCTGTGAAGACCTGCTAGGTGTAACTTCCCTTCACAGCACTACAAGAGGAGAGGATATTTACCTGGCCATTAAGGAAATGTTAACAAAGCGAGGAATAGAGCCAAACCAAGTGGTTTCAATAACCACAGATGGAGCCCCTGCTATGATGGGGAGAGAGAAAGGAGCTGTAGCAAGAATGAAAGAGGACAATCCCGAGCTAATCTCTTATCATTGCATTATTCATCAGTCAGTGTTATGCTCCACCCTGTCAGACGAGTATGCTGAGGTGATGAAAACAATGATGAAAATGATAAATTTTCTCAGGGCATCTTCTTCTTGTCAGCATCGCATGCTCAGGGAATTTCTCAGAGAAGTTGATGCACACGCTGATGATCTTCTGCTTCACAACAATGTGAGATGGCTTAGCAAAGGCAGGGCATTGGAGCGATTTTGGTCCATCAGAAGTGAAGTAGCAGCTTTCTTGGAAGAGCTGGAAAGTCAAAAAGCAACAAACTTTTCTCTCTTTTTAAATGATGGGAAAAACATGGATATTGTGGCCTTTTTGGTTGATATCACTTCACACCTGAATGAACTGAATTTGAAGCTGCAGGGCAAGGACAATTCAATTTGTGAACTGATGACAGCTGTCCGCTGCTTTCAGAGGAAACTTGAAGTGTTCAAAGAAGACCTGCAAGGAGACTATGCACACTTCCCAACAGTGAAGGAACAGGTTCAGGGACAGAGAGATGTGTCCTCTTTTGTTGACTTTGTTGATAAGCTGATTGAAAACTTCAGCAAACGTTTTGATAGCTTCAGCTTTGGACAGCAGCTCACCATGTTCATAAAGAACCCATTTGCCATCACTGATGTCAGAGGGTTCTCAAAGGAAGTCACACAGCACTTCAAGTGGGCAAATGCTGGGCCTCTTCAAATGCAACTAATTGATCTCCAAGCAGATGTGGCCCTGAAAGAGCAGTTTGGAAGAACTGAACCTGCCACTTTCTGGCCCCAATTGGTCTCTGAGACAGCTTTCCCAAATCTGAGGAAAGTAGCCCTGTACATCTTGACCATGTTTGGCTCCACATACAGCTGTGAGGCAGCTTTCTCCACAATGAACATAATAAAAACTAAATATCGTTCCAGGATCACCAATGAGCACCTACACATGTGTATGAGAATGGCCCTGACACCATTCCAGCCCAGATTTAAAATCCTAGTAGAGCGAACTAAAGCTCAGTTCTCTCACTGAACAACAGAAAGTTGGGACGTGGAATATAAGGGGGAAAGAAAGAGAAACTGTAAAATTGTTAAAATGTTTTGATGTTATCTGTTGAAAATGTATTGAGACTGTTTAGTCGAGATGTAAAATGTAAAGAAAAAGGGAAACTTTTTTTTTCTGAAATTAAGCACTTTGTTTTAAGATGCACAATTTAGCCATTTTATTTATTTTCTCTAATTCATTTTAAACAGCAGCCCTATTTCTAATGTAGGCCTACTGTGTGTTTCAGTGTTAACAATAAATTTTGTTGAAATGTTTTAACTTGTATTTTCATTGATTTGACAGTCTATTGTTCATACGTTCAGATATAAATAAAAATTAAAAAAAAAAGTTGCTTCTCTATCACAATCATAACGTAAGTTAGACATTATGATGTCCCGGACCTCTGCTTGAGAAGATTTTCTCCAACTGGACCTCCTCAAATTTTAGTTTAATACCCCTGCTCTAAACGCTATTCCGTTTATTTCAATCATTAATGCTTAAACATGCAAATCATGCTTTAAACTTCTCACTGGTTCTCTAAAAAAGTCTGGGAACTTTTGGGTCATTACAAGCTTAAGTTTTACCATACCTAAATTATTAAACACACAAATAAAGTCATAGCATATTCATAAAACCATTGTTTGATGTTAAAACTCATCTTCCCCCTTTTTGACACACTCCCATGTGTCAATTCACCTGGAGCTAGAAATTAAAAGAAAAGGTTAGTGACATCATATCTCAGAAAGTATCAGAAATTCTCCTCTCGAGTATCGTTGCCCCAGTCTTGTCATCCTGTGTTAGGAAATGAAATCAGTGTAGTTATTATGTTAAATCTGTTAAACTCCTGGCTCCGCCCAGAGCCTGCATCTGCACAATTGCCTAGAAACAAAACCTGTATTAATATGAACTTCACATTTGAAACGTCGTTTTTTTTTTTCGCCACTGTTTTTCCCTCACTGACCACAGCAGGGGAACCTATGTCTTGATTCAGCCATGAATCCAGCTCACCTGATTCATCACTGAGCCCTGGCATCTGATAGTGCTGCACTGCATGTTTTTCCCTTGATGTCACTATTTTCAATGTGTTAAGGAGTGAATAGTGAACTTCTTTTAATGGTGTGTTTAATTAATTTGATTTAATAACTTGTGACCTTTGAGTCCCTTCCTTGCAAGAATTATGGCCAATGACGGAAATGTATGTATTACATTTAAGATTGGAAAACAATGTCAATGCCACAAACGTGAGTTGTCATATACATCTGTGAGTTAATCTGCACAACCGTGTGCACATGTGCTCTGTGCATGTACACACACAAAGAATTGACCTTCGTTCCTTAAATTTGTAGCATTGCCTCTGTGCTGCCTGATGGTGCTCAGTGGCTTTTGCTTCTTGCTTTTAAATCAGATGTCACTCTCAACATAAACACAAGCTACAGCAGCCAAGCAGTCTTAGCTGAGGAAACAAAGATACATTTCCTCATTTAATGTAAAATATTGTGGTGATGTTATGTTATATTAGGCAGGCAGCTGCCCAAATAACACTGTGACAATCAAAAGTACAGGGAGTGCAGAATTATTAGGCAAATGAGTATTTTGTCCACATCATCCTCTTCATGCATGTTGTCTTACTCCAAGCTGTATAGGCTCGAAAGCCTACTACCAATTACGCATATTAGGTGATGTGCATCTCTGTAATGAGAAGGGGTGTGGTCTAATGACATCAACACCCTATATCAGGTGTGCATAATTATTAGGCAACGTCCTTTCCTTTGGCAAAATGGGTCAAAAGAAGGACTTGACAGGCTGAAAGTGGCATTGGTTTTGGTGCCATAAATAGTCAAAAATAGTGAGATATCTTGCAGAGGGATGCAGCAGTCTCAAAATTGCAAAGCTTCTGAAGCGTGATCATCGAACAATCAAGCGTTTCATTCAAAATAGTCAACAGGGTCGCAAGAAGCGTGTGGAAAAACCAAGGCACAAAATAACTGCCCATGAACTGAGAAAAGTCAAGCGTGCAGCTGCCAAGATGCCACTTGCCACCAGTTTGGCTATATTTCAGAGCTGCAACATCACTGGAGTGCCCAAAAGCACAAGGTGTGCAATAGTCAGAGACATGGCCAAGGTAAGAAAGGCTGAAAGACGACCACCACTGAACAAGACACACAAGCTGAAACGTCAAGACTGGGCCAAGAAATATCTCAAGACTGGTTTTTCTAAGGTTTTATAGACTGATGAAATGAGAGTGAGTCTTGATGGGCCAGATGGATGGGCCCGTGGCTGGATTGGTAAAGGGCAGAGAGCTCCAGTCTGACTCAGACACCAGCAAGGTGGAGGTGGAGTACTGGTTTGGGCTGGTATCATCAAAGATGAGCTTGTGGGGCCTTTTCGGGTTGAGGATGGAGTCAAGCTCAACTCCCAGTCCTACTGCCAGTTCCTGGAAGACACCTTCTTCAAGCAGTGGTACAGGAAGAAGTCTGCATCCTTCAAGAAAAACATGATTTTCATGCAGGACAATGCTCCATCACACGCGTCCAAGTACTCCACAGCGTGGCTGGCAAGAAAGGGTATAAAAGAAGAAAAACTAATGACATGGCCACCTTGTTCACCTGATCTGAACCCCATTGAGAACCTGTGGTCCATCATCAAATGTGAGATTTACAAGGAGGGAAAACAGTACACCTCTCTGAACAGTGTCTGGGAGGCTGTGGTTGCTGCTGCACGCAATGTTGATGGTGAACAGATCCAAACACTGACAGAATCCATGGATGGCAGGCTTTTGAGTGTCCTTGCAAAGAAAGGTGGCTATATTGGTCGCTGATTTGTTTTTGTTTTGTTTTTGAATGTCAGAAATGTATATTTGTGAATGTGGAGATGTTATATTGGTTTCACTGGTAAAAATAAATAATTGAAATGGGTATATATTTGTTTTTTGTTAAGTTGCCTAATAATTATGCACAGTAATAGTCACCTGCACACACAGATATCCCCCTAAAATAGCTAAAAGTAAAAACAAACTAAAAACTACTTCCAAAAACATTCAGCTTTGATATTAATGAGTTTTTTGGGTTCATTGAGAACATGGTTGTTGTTCAATAATAACATTATTCCTCAAAAATACAACTTGCCTAATAATTCTGCACTCCCTGTATATCTATTTTGAACGCCTCAGCTGGAAAAAATTCAAAATGGTTTATAAAGTTGGCCACAGGTCTGTATGTAAATGGCAGTTAAAACATTGCTTCATATTTGGATATGTATGATGTTAGTTTCTAAAATACTAAAAAATGTGTTTATTAACAAAGTAAACTAAAAACAGACATTATTAAATTTTATACTTTTAACTACTGAATTGAACATAATATGAAATAATGTGTTTCCACTGTGGGAATGATGGATCCAATGACAAATAACTTTCAGATTAGTAAAGCTATATTTTTAATTTTTCTAGTTTTCCATTTCTATTTAGATGATTTATATTTATATTTAAAATGAACAGGATCATAACAAAATAACACCACTGCAAGTGTAACAAAAATATGTTGAAATCAAATGGTATGTTATTTGAAATCAATATGAAACAATGACACATGCATTTTATCCAATTTTTTTATTTATTTAATTTTTCCCAATTGTCCAAATTAGTCTGTGATTTGTCTTATTGTCCAACAAATCATATTTATATACAAATATATGTGACTCTCAAATATGATTTAAATGGATCATTCCTCACTTGATGACGAATTATCCATTTAAATATTTGCAGAGTCCTAAACTTGATGCCAGTGAACTTATCAGCGGTTGGTTTTTAAAAAACAAAAGCCCAAAAAATCCCCTATGAGCAAGCACTTGGCGACGGTGGGGAGGAAAAACTCCCTTTTAAAGGGGAGAAACCTCCGACAGAACCAGGCTCAGGAAGGGGTGGCCATCTGTCGCTGCCGAGTGGGCTTAAAATGTTCACTGTCCATCCTCCTTCTGACAGGAGCTTCCTACAGACCAGGTATGAAGGATGCCTGAGTGGACATACAAAACTCACAAGTTCCTGGCTCTCACGGCTCCTATGCAGAGGGTTAGTCGAAGACGGAGGGGCATCGCGAGGGGCGTCGGGGGACGGGGGACTGTGCCTCACTGCCCTCCCCTTCTCCAAGAAACCCGTCTTCAACAGAGTCGAGAGAGCCGGGAACTTGTGAGGTGTGCATGTCCTGGTGAGCCTCCACCTTTTATAGGTGGGTGCAGCCTCGACTGTACAGAGACAGACCAGACCAGCTGCACCACACAGACACTTCAAACCTAATCTGAGTACAAAACACACACACACACACACACACACACACACACACACACACACACACACACACAGACACAAACATCTTACCATTAAAAAAATAGGGTTCCTTTACAATGTCAGAAGGAGGAAGGCACTAAGGCACCGCCTTCCGCCCCTCGACGCCCTCGCGGTGCCCCCTCCTTCTGACAGGAACTTCCTACAGACCAGGTATGAAGGATGCCTGAGTGGACATACAAAACTCACAAGTTCCTGGCTCTCACGGCTCCTATGCAGAGGGTTAGTCGAAGACGGAGGGGCATCGCGAGGGGCGTCGGGGGACGGGGGACTGTGCCTCACTGCCCTCCCCTTCTCCAAGAAACCCGTCTTCAACAGAGTCGAGAGAGCCGGGAACTTGTGAGGTGTGCATGTCCTGGTGAGCCTCCACCTTTTATAGGTGGGTGCAGCCTCGACTGTACAGAGACAGACCAGACCAGCTGCACCACACAGACACTTCAAACCTAATCTGAGTACAAAACACACACACACACAGACACACACACACACACACACACACACACACACACACACACACACACAAACATCTTACCATTAAAAAAATAGGGTTCCTTTACAATGTCAGAAGGAGGAAGGCACTAAGGCACCGCCTTCCGCCCCTCGACGCCCTCGCGGTGCCCCCTCCTTCTGACAGGAACTTCCTACAGACCAGGTATGAAGGATGCCTGAGTGGACATACAAAACTCACAAGTTCCTGGCTCTCACGGCTCCTATGCAGAGGGTTAGTCGAAGACGGAGGGGCATCGCGAGGGGCGTCGGGGGACGGGGGACTGTGCCTCACTGCCCTCCCCTTCTCCAAGAAACCCGTCTTCAACAGAGTCGAGAGAGCCGGGAACTTGTGAGGTGTGCATGTCCTGGTGAGCCTCCACCTTTTATAGGTGGGTGCAGCCTCGACTGTACAGAGACAGACCAGACCAGCTGCACCACACAGACACTTCAAACCTAATCTGAGTACAAAACACACACACACACACACACACACACACACACACACACACACACATCTTACCATTAAAAAAATAGGGTTCCTTTACAATGTCAGAAGGAGGAAGGCACTAAGGCACCGCCTTCCGCCCCTCGACGCCCTCGCGGTGCCCCCTCCTTCTGACAGGAACTTCCTACAGACCAGGTATGAAGGATGCCTGAGTGGACATACAAAACTCACAAGTTCCTGGCTCTCACGGCTCCTATGCAGAGGGTTAGTCGAAGACGGAGGGGCATCGCGAGGGGCGTCGGGGGACGGGGGACTGTGCCTCACTGCCCTCCCCTTCTCCAAGAAACCCGTCTTCAACAGAGTCGAGAGAGCCGGGAACTTGTGAGGTGTGCATGTCCTGGTGAGCCTCCACCTTTTATAGGTGGGTGCAGCCTCGACTGTACAGAGACAGACCAGACCAGCTGCACCACACAGACACTTCAAACCTAATCTGAGTACAAAACACACACACACACACACACACACACACACACACACACACACAGAGACACAAACATCTTACCATTAAAAAAATAGGGTTCCTTTACAATGTCAGAAGGAGGAAGGCACTAAGGCACCGCCTTCCGCCCCTCGACGCCCTCGCGGTGCCCCCTCCTTCTGACAGGAACTTCCTACAGACCAGGTATGAAGGATGCCTGAGTGGACATACAAAACTCACAAGTTCCTGGCTCTCACGGCTCCTATGCAGAGGGTTAGTCGAAGACGGAGGGGCATCGCGAGGGGCGTCGGGGGACGGGGGACTGTGCCTCACTGCCCTCCCCTTCTCCAAGAAACCCGTCTTCAACAGAGTCGAGAGAGCCGGGAACTTGTGAGGTGTGCATGTCCTGGTGAGCCTCCACCTTTTATAGGTGGGTGCAGCCTCGACTGTACAGAGACAGACCAGACCAGCTGCACCACACAGACACTTCAAACCTAATCTGAGGACAAAAAACACATACATACATACATACACACAGACACAGACACACACACAGACACAAACATACATCTCACCATTAAAAAAAAATAGGGTTCCTTTACAATGTCAGAAGGAGGAAGGCACTAAGGCACCGCCTTCCGCCCCTCGACGCCCTCGCGGTGCCCCCTCCTTCTGACAGGAACTTCCTACAGACCAGGTATGAAGGATGCCTGAGTGGACATACAAAACTCACAAGTTCCTGGCTCTCACGGCTCCTATGCAGAGGGTTAGTCGAAGACGGAGGGGCATCGCGAGGGGCGTCGGGGGACGGGGGACTGTGCCTCACTGCCCTCCCCTTCTCCAAGAAACCCGTCTTCAACAGAGTCGAGAGAGCCGGGAACTTGTGAGGTGTGCATGTCCTGGTGAGCCTCCACCTTTTATAGGTGGGTGCAGCCTCGACTGTACAGAGACAGACCAGGCCAGCTGCACCACACAGACACTTCAAACCTAATCTGAGGACAAAAAACACATACATACATACATACACACAGACACAGACACACACACACACACACACAGACACAAACATCTTACCATTAAAAAAATAGGGTTCCTTTACAATGTCAGAAGGAGGAAGGCACTAAGGCACCGCCTTCCGCCCCTCGACGCCCTCGCGGTGCCCCCTCCTTCTGACAGGAACTTCCTACAGACCAGGTATGAAGGATGCCTGAGTGGACATACAAAACTCACAAGTTCCTGGCTCTCACGGCTCCTATGCAGAGGGTTAGTCGAAGACGGAGGGGCATCGCGAGGGGCGTCGGGGGACGGGGGACTGTGCCTCACTGCCCTCCCCTTCTCCAAGAAACCCGTCTTCAACAGAGTCGAGAGAGCCGGGAACTTGTGAGGTGTGCATGTCCTGGTGAGCCTCCACCTTTTATAGGTGGGTGCAGCCTCGACTGTACAGAGACAGACCAGACCAGCTGCACCACACAGACACTTCAAACCTAATCTGAGTACAAAACACACACACACACAAAGACACACACACACACACACACACACACACACACACACACACACACACACACACACACACACAGAGACACAAACATCTTACCATTAAAAAAATAGGGTTCCTTTACAATGTCAGAAGGAGGAAGGCACTAAGGCACCGCCTTCCGCCCCTCGACGCCCTCGCGGTGCCCCCTCCTTCTGACAGGAACTTCCTACAGACCAGGTATGAAGGATGCCTGAGTGGACATACAAAACTCACAAGTTCCTGGCTCTCACGGCTCCTATGCAGAGGGTTAGTCGAAGACGGAGGGGCATCGCGAGGGGCGTCGGGGGACGGGGGACTGTGCCTCACTACCCTCCCCTTCTCCAAGAAACCCGTCTTCAACCGAGTCGAGAGAGCCGGGAACTTGTGAGGTGTGCATGTCCTGGTGAGCCTCCACCTTTTATAGGTGGGTGCAGCCTCGACTGTACAGAGACAGACCAGACCAGCTGCACCACACAGACACTTCAAACCTAATCTGAGTACAAAACACACACACACACACACACACACACACACACACACAGACACACACAGAGACACAAACATCTTACCATTAAAAAAATAGGGTTCCTTTACAATGTCAGAAGGAGGAAGGCACTAAGGCACCGCCTTCCGCCCCTCGACGCCCTCGCGGTGCCCCCTCCTTCTGACAGGAACTTCCTACAGACCAGGTATGAAGGATGCCTGAGTGGACATACAAAACTCACAAGTTCCTGGCTGCCCTCCCCTTCTCCAAGAAACCCGTCTTCAACAGAGTCGAGAGAGCCGGGAACTTGTGAGGTGTGCATGTCCTGGTGAGCCTCCACCTTTTATAGGTGGGTGCAGCCTCGACTGTACAGAGACAGACCAGACCAGCTGCACCACACAGACACTTCAAACCTAATCTGAGTACAAAACACACACACACACACACACACACACACACACACACACACACACAGACACAAACATCTTACCATTAAAAAAATAGGGTTCCTTTACAATGTCAGAAGGAGGAAGGCACTAAGGCACCGCCTTCCGCCCCTCGACGCCCTCGCGGTGCCCCCTCCTTCTGACAGGAACTTCCTACAGACCAGGTATGAAGGATGCCTGAGTGGACATACAAAACTCACAAGTTCCTGGCTCTCACGGCTCCTATGCAGAGGGTTAGTCGAAGACGGAGGGGCATCGCGAGGGGCGTCGGGGGACGGGGGACTGTGCCTCACTGCCCTCCCCTTCTCCAAGAAACCCGTCTTCAACAGAGTCGAGAGAGCCGGGAACTTGTGAGGTGTGCATGTCCTGGTGAGCCTCCACCTTTTATAGGTGGGTGCAGCCTCGACTGTACAGAGACAGACCAGACCAGCTGCACCACACAGACACTTCAAACCTAATCTGAGTACAAAACACACACACACACACACACACACACACACACACACACACACACACACAGAGACACAAACATCTTACCATTAAAAAAATAGGGTTCCTTTACAATGTCAGAAGGAGGAAGGCACTAAGGCACCGCCTTCCGCCCCTCGACGCCCTCGCGGTGCCCCCTCCTTCTGACAGGAACTTCCTACAGACCAGGTATGAAGGATGCCTGAGTGGACATACAAAACTCACAAGTTCCTGGCTCTCACGGCTCCTATGCAGAGGGTTAGTCGAAGACGGAGGGGCATCGCGAGGGGCGTCGGGGGACGGGGGACTGTGCCTCACTGCCCTCCCCTTCTCCAAGAAACCCGTCTTCAACAGAGTCGAGAGAGCCGGGAACTTGTGAGGTGTGCATGTCCTGGTGAGCCTCCACCTTTTATAGGTGGGTGCAGCCTCGACTGTACAGAGACAGACCAGACCAGCTGCACCACACAGACACTTCAAACCTAATCTGAGGACAAAAAACACATACATACATACATACACACACACACACACACACACACACAGAGACACAAACATCTTACCATTAAAAAAATAGGGTTCCTTTACAATGTCAGAAGGAGGAAGGCACTAAGGCACCGCCTTCCGCCCCTCGACGCCCTCGCGGTGCCCCCTCCTTCTGACAGGAACTTCCTACAGACCAGGTATGAAGGATGCCTGAGTGGACATACAAAACTCACAAGTTCCTGGCTCTCACGGCTCCTATGCAGAGGGTTAGTCGAAGACGGAGGGGCATCGCGAGGGGCGTCGGGGGACGGGGGACTGTGCCTCACTGCCCTCCCCTTCTCCAAGAAACCCGTCTTCAACAGAGTCGAGAGAGCCGGGAACTTGTGAGGTGTGCATGTCCTGGTGAGCCTCCACCTTTTATAGGTGGGTGCAGCCTCGACTGTACAGAGACAGACCAGACCAGCTGCACCACACAGACACTTCAAACCTAATCTGAGGACAAAAAACACATACATACATACATACACACAGACACAGACACACACACAGACACAAACATACATCTCACCATTAAAAAAAAATAGGGTTCCTTTACAATGTCAGAAGGAGGAAGGCACTAAGGCACCGCCTTCCGCCCCTCGACGCCCTCGCGGTGCCCCCTCCTTCTGACAGGAACTTCCTACAGACCAGGTATGAAGGATGCCTGAGTGGACATACAAAACTCACAAGTTCCTGGCTCTCACGGCTCCTATGCAGAGGGTTAGTCGAAGACGGAGGGGCATCGCGAGGGGCGTCGGGGGACGGGGGACTGTGCCTCACTGCCCTCCCCTTCTCCAAGAAACCCGTCTTCAACAGAGTCGAGAGAGCCGGGAACTTGTGAGGTGTGCATGTCCTGGTGAGCCTCCACCTTTTATAGGTGGGTGCAGCCTCGACTGTACAGAGACAGACCAGACCAGCTGCACCACACAGACACTTCAAACCTAATCTGAGTACAAAACACACACACACACACACACACACACACACACACACACACACACACACACACACAGAGACACAAACATCTTACCATTAAAAAAATAGGGTTCCTTTACAATGTCAGAAGGAGGAAGGCACTAAGGCACCGCCTTCCGCCCCTCGACGCCCTCGCGGTGCCCCCTCCTTCTGACAGGAACTTCCTACAGACCAGGTATGAAGGATGCCTGAGTGGACATACAAAACTCACAAGTTCCTGGCTCTCACGGCTCCTATGCAGAGGGTTAGTCGAAGACGGAGGGGCATCGCGAGGGGCGTCGGGGGACGGGGGACTGTGCCTCACTGCCCTCCCCTTCTCCAAGAAACCCGTCTTCAACAGAGTCGAGAGAGCCGGGAACTTGTGAGGTGTGCATGTCCTGGTGAGCCTCCACCTTTTATAGGTGGGTGCAGCCTCGACTGTACAGAGACAGACCAGACCAGCTGCACCACACAGACACTTCAAACCTAATCTGAGTACAAAACACACACACACACACACACACACACACACAGAGACACAAACATCTTACCATTAAAAAAATAGGGTTCCTTTACAATGTCAGAAGGAGGAAGGCACTAAGGCACCGCCTTCCGCCCCTCGACGCCCTCGCGGTGCCCCCTCCTTCTGACAGGAACTTCCTACAGACCAGGTATGAAGGATGCCTGAGTGGACATACAAAACTCACAAGTTCCTGGCTCTCACGGCTCCTATGCAGAGGGTTAGTCGAAGACGGAGGGGCATCGCGAGGGGCGTCGGGGGACGGGGGACTGTGCCTCACTGCCCTCCCCTTCTCCAAGAAACCCGTCTTCAACAGAGTCGAGAGAGCCGGGAACTTGTGAGGTGTGCATGTCCTGGTGAGCCTCCACCTTTTATAGGTGGGTGCAGCCTCGACTGTACAGAGACAGACCAGACCAGCTGCACCACACAGACACTTCAAACCTAATCTGAGGACAAAAAACACATACATACATACATACACACAGACACAGACACACACACACACACACACAGACACAAACATCTTACCATTAAAAAAATAGGGTTCCTTTACAATGTCAGAAGGAGGAAGGCACTAAGGCACCGCCTTCCGCCCCTCGACGCCCTCGCGGTGCCCCCTCCTTCTGACAGGAACTTCCTACAGACCAGGTATGAAGGATGCCTGAGTGGACATACAAAACTCACAAGTTCCTGGCTCTCACGGCTCCTATGCAGAGGGTTAGTCGAAGACGGAGGGGCATCGCGAGGGGCGTCGGGGGACGGGGGACTGTGCCTCACTGCCCTCCCCTTCTCCAAGAAACCCGTCTTCAACAGAGTCGAGAGAGCCGGGAACTTGTGAGGTGTGCATGTCCTGGTGAGCCTCCACCTTTTATAGGTGGGTGCAGCCTCGACTGTACAGAGACAGACCAGACCAGCTGCACCACACAGACACTTCAAACCTAATCTGAGTACAAAACACACACACACACACACACACACACACACACACACACACACAGAGACACAAACATCTTACCATTAAAAAAATAGGGTTCCTTTACAATGTCAGAAGGAGGAAGGCACTAAGGCACCGCCTTCCGCCCCTCGACGCCCTCGCGGTGCCCCCTCCTTCTGACAGGAACTTCCTACAGACCAGGTATGAAGGATGCCTGAGTGGACATACAAAACTCACAAGTTCCTGGCTCTCACGGCTCCTATGCAGAGGGTTAGTCGAAGACGGAGGGGCATCGCGAGGGGCGTCGGGGGACGGGGGACTGTGCCTCACTGCCCTCCCCTTCTCCAAGAAACCCGTCTTCAACAGAGTCGAGAGAGCCGGGAACTTGTGAGGTGTGCATGTCCTGGTGAGCCTCCACCTTTTATAGGTGGGTGCAGCCTCGACTGTACAGAGACAGACCAGACCAGCTGCACCACACAGACACTTCAAACCTAATCTGAGTACAAAACACACACACACACACACACACACACACACACACACACACACACACACACAGAGAGACACAAACATCTTACCATTAAAAAAATAGGGTTCCTTTACAATGTCAGAAGGAGGAAGGCACTAAGGCACCGCCTTCCGCCCCTCGACGCCCTCGCGGTGCCCCCTCCTTCTGACAGGAACTTCCTACAGACCAGGTATGAAGGATGCCTGAGTGGACATACAAAACTCACAAGTTCCTGGCTCTCACGGCTCCTATGCAGAGGGTTAGTCGAAGACGGAGGGGCATCGCGAGGGGCGTCGGGGGACGGGGGACTGTGCCTCACTGCCCTCCCCTTCTCCAAGAAACCCGTCTTCAACAGAGTCGAGAGAGCCGGGAACTTGTGAGGTGTGCATGTCCTGGTGAGCCTCCACCTTTTATAGGTGGGTGCAGCCTCGACTGTACAGAGACAGACCAGACCAGCTGCACCACACAGACACTTCAAACCTAATCTGAGTACAAAACACACACACACACACACACACACACACACACAGAGACACAAACATCTTACCATTAAAAAAATAGGGTTCCTTTACAATGTCAGAAGGAGGAAGGCACTAAGGCACCGCCTTCCGCCCCTCGACGCCCTCGCGGTGCCCCCTCCTTCTGACAGGAACTTCCTACAGACCAGGTATGAAGGATGCCTGAGTGGACATACAAAACTCACAAGTTCCTGGCTCTCACGGCTCCTATGCAGAGGGTTAGTCGAAGACGGAGGGGCATCGCGAGGGGCGTCGGGGGACGGGGGACTGTGCCTCACTGCCCTCCCCTTCTCCAAGAAACCCGTCTTCAACAGAGTCGAGAGAGCCGGGAACTTGTGAGGTGTGCATGTCCTGGTGAGCCTCCACCTTTTATAGGTGGGTGCAGCCTCGA